>NW_024080603.1:1542815-1684890 GCF_014754425.2 Oryx dammah | reverse complement strand
TGTGTGTGTGTGTGTGTGTGTGTGTGTGTGTGTGTGTGTGTGTGTGTCTTCATTTCCTCTTGCCCATGGTAATGGTTGTGACATCTTCACTCAGACCATGACAGTGTCAATTACGTGCCTTCTCAGGGTCCTCTGATCACATTCTGCTTTTCTGCCTGGAGGGGTTTCCTCCTTCCCTTCAAGGCTAACTAGCCGCTGGTTTTCAGTCTGGTTGACATATGACAGCAAAATAAATGCTCTTTCATAATGGTTTTCACCATCTGTTGGTGACTGACAGCATTGAGAATCAGGATGTCCAGCTTCTCAGCGTGACAGCTTGTCACACCAGCCACTGTGCTCGTCCATAACCTGGAGGCCATTTGGGTGTATATTCAAGAGGGTTCAGCTTACCTTCTAGTAAGAGTGAGAAGGATTTATGATGATCTTTTCTGATCATATGAGATTTTCCCTCGTTTCAGTGAAAGCTGAGTCTTTCATTCAAAATTTCAAATCTAATTCTAAGAACCAGGGTATATTTGTATGTTCTCCTTAGCTCAATAGATTTCTCATATCTCAGAAGAGGTAAAATTTGGAGTTAGTGATCAGATATGAATCCTGCCTCAGTCAAGCTTTTAAAATGTGCTGAAAGTCTCAAGATGTGCTGCTCTTTCAGAAGATTGACCATAATATTTTATTGGAAACTGCTTACTGGATATTTATAAGGTCAGTCAACTATAAAGCCAGCAAATGTTTTTAGCTTTGTTAAATATTAGGTAATAAGAAACAAAGATGCTTTAGGTAAATCATGGCATTTATTACTTAGTCCTGATTGTAGAAAAGCTGCCTCAACTGGATGTCAAGCTTGGATATTTATTTATTTGTCCATTGGCTAAAACATTATAGATGTGCTGAATGAAATAAATGCAGATTCATAGTATGTAATAAGACTAGCATCAAAACTAATTTAATTCAATTTAGACCCAGTTATTGCCCTTCATGTGTACTCTTCCTGATGAGATTATAGAAGGTCCTGGAGGTAAGAAAACAGATAAGTTATTGAATAACAATTTTCATGTATTTCAAAGGTTAAATGCACAAAACATGGTGCCTACCTTTTCTTTTATTAACAGGAAACAGGAGAAAATAGACTTAAGTAGAAAACTGAATGAAATGGAAATTTCAATTCAATTCCAGCCAACAAATTGAAGTCTCCCTTGAGCAAGGGTTATGCTGTGCTCATTAGGAAAAATGAGATGTGCATCAAACATACAGCCCTGGGAGGGGTGGCTCTGACAAGTTACACAGGCATCCTGCACAATACAGAATGGGAGTGTAGTGAGAGCAGGTCCAAACCCCACGATGGTTGAAAGGCAGCAGAAAGATGTTTGCTTGAGGCAGCGTTTCTCAGTTTCAGCACTATTGATATTTGGACTAAATGGGTCTTCTCTTTAGAGACCTGCGCTGTGCATTGCAAGGTGGTCAACAGCATCCCTGGCTTCTACCCACTAGATGCCAGTAGTGTGTTTTCTCCTCCAGTTGTCACAAGCAAAAACACATCCAAACTTTGTGAGACATTTCAGGGTAGGAGAAGTGGGCATTCAGAGGCATCTAGCTGAGCACTGTGGACTTAAGGACTAAAGGAAACCTTCAGAAGCAACGGTTTTTGGATGAAATTGAAGGGAGGTGGGATTGTATCAGGCGGAGAGAGAGAGAGGCATGGCGTTGGAGGCAGAGGTGACGCATACTGGGGGCAGGTGGGGAGGGGCAGGTGGTCCTGTGGGTCTGGGAGAGAGGCTCGTGAGGACCAGAATCTCAGCAGTGACAGGAGACTGAACTGCAAACGTTGGTAGGATTCCCTGAAGTCAGAGGCAGCAGTCTGGGCTCCATTTGAGGGGGGAATTAGGTTCATTAGAACTGTGCATTCAGCAAGGTAAATCTGAAATCACGTGTGCAGTGGCTTAGGGTAGGGAGAGCCTTGAAATAGAGATGCCAGTTAGGAGTGGCCAGTTTCAGTTACTTCCTCTAGATGGGGCCCTGTTCTTCCCTCACTCTATGAAGGAGTTAGCCTGCAGATACTTATTGCACCTGGACCAAGTGCTGGGCCCTGCTCCGGCTGCTGGGGGTAGAACAGAGAACAAACGCAGACAATAAAGTCCCTGTTCTTGTGGAACTTACATTCTAGTGTGGGGGAAGACAAACAGTAAACAAAAATGAAACTATTAAAATAATCTTAAAAAAAAAACAAAGTGAAGTTGCTCAGTCATGTCCGATTCTTTGCGACCCCATGGACTATACAGTCCATGGAATTCTCTAGGCAAGAATACTGGAGTGGGTAACCTTTGCCTTCTCCAAGGGAATCTTCCCAACTCAGTATCGAACCCAGGTCTCCCGTATTGCAGGCTGAGCCTTAAGGTGCTTAAACTCTTTGGAGACATTAAACAGTTTAATGTGATCATCAGTGATCGGAGAGTCTGCTAATATTAGTGATTAAAAACTCATTATTACAGTGAACTAAGATATGCTAACAATTTGGTTGCAAAGAAATTGCATTTACATCAACATTTATTGGAAATCTCATCCCTTAAAAATAGAGGTAAAATAGAATGTATTTCTTCCCTGTTGACATCTGAAAATACCTGTTATAAAGAATATTTGTTTGTAAATTTACTCCTTGGAAGAGGATTTTACTTGCATGGCCACTGGAACAATGGACAGATCACAAGGGAAGAAGAAAAGAAAAGGTAACAAACCTTTGCTGGGTTCCTAGCACATGCCAGCCATGCTGCTAGGCATTCGTTATTTAGTTTTCATCATGCCTAAGTCCTGGGCACCATCATCTCTCACTTGGAATAATATAGCAGCTTGCTAATAGGCCCTTACCATTTGCCGAGTTCCCAGCACATGTCAGCCAGGCATTTGTTATTTTGTCTTTTATCAAAATCTGAATCCTGGCCTCCATCATCTCTCACATAGAATAGTGTAATAGCTTCCTAACAGGCCCCTTGGTATTGTCCCTTTTCAGTTCTTTATTCTACCAGATTTTGTTGTCGAGCACAAAAAGACCATGTTCATTTCATATTAAAAGTCTCCAGTGGCTCCTCACGGCCTTGAGTTTCATTAGCAATTCCTTCCTAGGGCCGCAGTGAACTGCCTGAGGCCTGGTGGCCCCGTGCCCTCCCCCTGCCTCCTCTGAGCCTTTTACACTGATTGTCACCCTTTACTTCACCGCTTACCTAGCTAACTCCCATGAATCTTTCAGGACTCCCTGGAGGTGTTAATAGATTTCTTAGGGAGGTCTTAACCTGATCTTCCCAGGTCCAATTTGGACACTCTTCCAACGTACAATGGAACCACCTTCTCCTTATCCAGTGACAGCATTTGCTATGGTTTTGTAGGTGCTCTTTTCCTTGTCTTACATCTTGAAGGTTCATCCTTGTGGACCTAGAGATGACCCAGGGCCTGGCATGATCAAGGAATATTTGTGGATGAATCAGTAGAGGGTGATGCATTTTAGAAATGAAAAGGCTGAAGCTCAGAGAGCATATGTTACTTGCTCAAGGTCATGGAACTGTAAATAGTGAATTTATACCTGTGGGGCTTCAGAATCCAGGTTCTCTCCATACACCAAGGAGTCTGTGTATTCTGTGGAGTTCTGTAAGAGCATTATAGAAACTCTGGCTTAGATGGCTCGCTTGTAGCCTTCCTGAGAGGTGTTCAATAAATGTTTATTATTAATCAATGGGAATAAGATCTTGACTTTAGCAGTCTCTTTCATCAGTGTACTTCTATTGGATCAGGAAGATCCCCTGGAAGAGGCAAACCACTCCGGTATTCTTGCCTGGAAAATTCCATGGACAGAGGAGCCTGGCAGGCTGCAGTCCATGGGGCTGCCAAGAGTTGGACACGACTGAGCGACTGAGCACATGCTTCTCACCAGCCCAGGAAGGCCAAGGCTTGAGTCGTCTGTGTCCACAGCTAATGAAGGCTTAGCATTTGGAAGAAGTGGCTTTTGCTTTTCATCTGTTTGACTCGTTAATATTATATTAGACATTTGCTCAAGTGGTTTTTGTCATAGCACCTGGGATGCTTCACTCCCTGACCCCTCCAATTCTGTTATAACGTCATTCTGCAAAACTGTGTGAGGAAACTATGGAGTGTATGGTAATGTATAACTGAGAACACTGAAATATGGTGTTTAATGGATTTCTAAAATTACATCACCTTTGATTCAGTACTGATTGTTTTTTTAGCCCTCGTGCCTATTTGTAGTCATGGAAATGCAGAGTAGAGAGGAATTTTGCTATATCATTTACCTGTGTCTAAGCTCATTCAAGATGAATCTCAAATGCAAGTGGAAGCAGTCAGAAACAAAGGCACCATACTGTATGATTATATTTATGTGACATTCTGGAAATGGCCAAAAATGGCTGTCAGGGGCTGAAATTAGGAGAAAGGTTGACTACAGATGGTCTTGGAAAATTCGGAGGGTGGTAGAACCTGTTCCAGGTCTTGATTGTGATGTGTGGTATATCTGTCAAAACTTGCAGAACTATACATCTAAAAGGGTGATCAGCTGGGCAGAATTGACGTTCCCAGAGCTGATTCCTAGCAAGCTTGTTTTGACCTCGTTACACTCTGCCCTACAGCCAGCGGATGGCGCTGTCTTACTCTGTACCTGTGTCTCCCACCTTTCTCCTTGGCATTTGTTTCCTTCCACAGGCTCACCCACAACACTGAATGATGACAGTGTCAGTTTTCTTGTTCTTTATCTAGGTTTTTAGTGTGCCTATTGTCAGCAGTGGCCACAGGACTGGAAAAGGTCAGTTTTCATTCCTATTCCAAAGAAAGGCAATGCCAAAGAATGCTCAAACTACCGCACAATTGCACTCATCTCACATGCTAGTAAAGTAATGCTCGAAATTCTCCAAGCCAGGCTTCAGCAATTCGTGAACCGTGAACTCCCTGATATTCAAGCTGGTTTTAGAAAAGGCAGAGGAACCAGTGTTCAAATTGCCAACATCCTCTGGATCATGGAAAAAGCAAGAGAGTTCCAGAAAAACATCTATTTCTGCTTTATTGACTATGCCAAAGCCTTTGACTGTGTGGATCAAAATAAACTGTGGAAAATTCTGAAAGAGATGGGAATACCAGACCACCTGACCTGCCTCTTGAGAAATCTGTATGCAGGTCAGGAAGCAACAGTTAGAACTGGACATGGAACAACAGACTGGTTCCAAATAGGAAAAGGAGTACATCAAGGCTGTATATTGTCACCCTGCTCATTTAACTTATATGCAGAGTACATCATGAGAAACGCTGGACTGGAAGAAACACAAGCTGGAATCAAGATTGCCAGGAGAAGTATCAATAACCTCAGATATGCAGATGACACCACCCTTATGGCAGAAAGTGAAGAGGAGCTAAAAAGCCTCTTGATGAAAGTGAAAGTGGAGAGTGAAAAAGTTGGCTTAAAGCTCAACATTCAGAAAATGAAGATCATGGCATCTGGTCCCATTACTTCATGGGAAATAGATGGGGAAACAGTAGAAACAGTGTCAGACTTTATTTTGGGGGGCTCCAAAATCACTGCAGATGGTGACTGCAGCCATGAAATTAAAAGACACTTACTCCTTGGAAGAAAAGTTATGAGCAACTTAGATAGCATATTCAAAAGCAGAGACATTATTTTGCCGACTAAGGTCCGTCTAGTCAAGGCTATGGTTTTTCCTGTGTCACATATGGATGTGAGAGTTGGACTGTGAAGAAGGCTGAGCACCGAAGAATTGATGCTTTTGAACTGTGGTGTTGGAGAAGACTCTTGAGACTCCCTTGGACTACAAGGAGATCCAACCAGTCCATTCTGAAGGAGATCAACCCTGGGATTTCTTTGGAAGGAATGATGCTAAAGGTGAAGCTCCAGTACTTTGGCCACGTCATGCGAAGAGTTGACTCATTGGAAAAGACTGTGATGCTGGGAGGGATTGGGGGCAAGAGGAGAAGGGGACGACCCAGGATGAAATGGCTGGATGGCATCACGGACTCGATGGACGTGAGTCTGAGTGAACTCTGGGAGATGGTGATGGACAGGGAGGCCTGGCGTGCTGCGATTCATGGGGTCGCAAAGAGTCAGACACGACTGAGTGACTGAACTGAACTGAACTGATTGTCCATTTAGCACATACAGGTGGGGCATTTATTGAATGGTGTTTTCATTCATGGGAGACTAAAACTTAGATTCTCCTAGTAATTCAGATAGTTCCAAATCATGATGCCTTTCTGCAACACTGTAAACATATATTAAACTTAAAGTAAATAAATGTTATTTATTCTTTTTCAAATTGTTTTCCCATTTGGGTTGTTACATAGTGTTGAGCAGAATTCCCAGTGCTATACAGTAGGTCCTTGCTACATGTGTGTGTGTGCAACTGAACCTCTTGGCTCTCCACCTGAAACTACTGCAACATTGTCAGTCAACTATACTCCAATATACAATGTTTAAAAAATTGAAAATAGATGAAGATCACACAGAAAAGGAGCTGACCGTGTGAAAAGTAGTAAATATATAGAGAAAAAAACTTAATTTAGGTCTATGTGACTACAAAACGCATGCTTCTATTGCTATACTGCTAAATAAAAAGATTTGAGATGAAAAAATAATAAAATAGGTAAATGTAGATTTGTCCTCAACCTTATGCTAGATTCTAGTAAAGATAAGTCACAAATCAAATACTAGTGACAGAAGAAAAAATTAGTGAACAGTTAAGAGGAGAAGATTACTACCACCACTTTCTTGTTTGTCCACGCAACAGAAAATGGCTGCCTTGCTGTCTTGGCAGTGGAATGTCTCTTTCCCTGCTTACTACTGTGAAACAGAAGCAGAATTTGGTGACTAGTGAGGCCCAAATATCATGTATTCTTATAATTAAATCTTTTGAGGAGGTTGTAATGGATGCATTTTTTAGCAGATTTTATTTAGGACGACCATGTAATTTATTGTTCAAAGGAGGGCCTTTTTAGTTTAAAAGGTGGTGGGGTACTGTCGATAATTCATTCCAGGATAACGTGTAAACTAGGACTGTCCCAGGAATCTGGGATATCTGGTGACCCTAACTACATGCACACATATTCTATACAGATATTCAGTAGTTATTCATATTCACTCTTAAGATGGTTAAGTTAAAAGTGTGTGTATAAAGCAGTTCGTCCGTTTTTGTTATGAATTGTGTGGTACACTGCTATGAGTGTACACAGCTACTATTCCTCATCAGTACCTGTAATTTTTTTTCTCGTACTCAAAAAGCTATATCAGGATACAAACAAATGTGAGTATTGAGATGTTAGGGCAGTGCTTCTCAAAGTTTCCTGTGCATCCAAATGATCTGAAGATCTTATTAAAACGCAGATTCTTGTTCACTAGGTCTGGGTCAGACCTGAACTTCTGCATTTCTAACAAGTTCCCAGGGAGCACCAGCACTGCTGGTGCACAGACTTGTCTTTGAGAAAACCTTAAAAATCCTTGGCCAGCTTGGGAACTTGGATTGTTGGTGACACAAAGCACCTGATTGCTAGACACTCAAGTCTGGAGTCACTGAAATGAAGATCTGTAAATTCATAGTAATTAATAATTAAATGTCTTGGTCCAATAAAAATAGTGGGAAAGGGACTTCCCTGGTGGTCCGCTGGCTAAGACTCTGAGCTCCCAATGTAGGGGGTCAGGGTTCGATCTCTGGTCAGGAAACTAGATCCTGCCTGCCACAACTAAGACCTGAGCAGCCAACTAAATACATATTTTTAAAAATAGTGGAAAAAATGTACTCTGTATTTTTTGACTCTGATATCTATGCAGCCACAGGCAGATAAGACCATTCATTGCCTTTCTTTAGTGTAAGAAAGCTTGAGAAATACAGCTATATTCTGCACAAGAAACAAAATGGATTGTTGCATGAAGTCTCTCTTAATTTTAAGGAAAATGTTTTCCTGCTTCAAATATTAGAGAACATAACCTCTATTACAACCTTACATTGAAAGTTGATAAATATCACCAAATAGAATGGTTGCTTTACACACACACACACACACACACACACACACACACAAACACACCTACCCACCCACCCACCCACAAAGAGAATCTAGCAGAAGTCCTGTTTTCCCTTCTTTAGGTGATTTTTAGATTTTACCAAATTTAGTGATTTTCTTTTATAATGTTAATCACCAACAACATACTATTCCAAATTAAGATATTTAAGTAATACCCATGGTTACTGTTTCTCTATCAGTTTTGTTTAACCAGATATGTGTTCTAATGCAATTCTAGTTAATTGAATTTCCCCATACTTTCTGCATTTAGCAGAAGCTCTTCTGGATGGTTTTGGACTCTGAGATGTATCACAAATGTAAAACCTGAAATTTCTGGACACACAAATAATACCAAGAAGTCAGCATTCTGTATTTCCTCATAGACACTAACTTGGATTGATAGCCTGTCCTATGTTTATTATGATGTGCACTCTTCATAGTGTTATCACCTTTCATCAGCTTTAGACACAAGCAGATATACGTGAAGTGCCTTCTGGATCTATTTTATAATCTATTTTAGATAACGGGTTAATTTCTAAGAAAGAAGAGAAAATCATCACTGTAAAATAACAAGTAACAGTGTTAGACAACTGAGGCATTTTCTTTCAAATTTGACTTTCACTGTTTTAGTTTCCTGTTAGCTTATACATTTGTTGAGTACTGTCATTTTCTATGAAAGATGCAAAAAAGTAGCAATTCAGATACTGAAGTAAAATTCTCAACTCATTTCCACTATCAAAATTCATTGTCAGTTCACTTCAGTCGCTCAGTCGTGTCCGACTCTTTGCGACCCCATGAATCGCAGCACGCCAGGCCTCCCTGTCCATCACCAACTCCCGGAGTTCACTCAGACTCACGCCCATCGAGCCCGTGATGCCATCTAGCCATCTCATCCTCTGCCGTCCCCTTCTCCTCCTGCCCCCAATCCCTCCCAGCATCAGAGTCTTTTCGAATGAGTCAACTCTTTGCATGAGGTGGCCAAAGTACTGGAGTTTCAGCTTTAGCATCATTCCTTCCAAAGAAATCCCAGGGTTGATCTCCTTCAGAATGGACTGGTTGGATCTCCTTGCAGTCCAAGGGACTCTCAAGAGTCTTCTCCAACACCACAGTTCAAAAGCATCAATTCTTCGGCTCAGCTTTCTTCACAGTCCAACTCTCACATCCATACATGACCACTGGAAAAACCATAGCCTTGATCAGATCATAATACTGATAACCAGACATGCTAGTTTTAGTAGTTAGGCAATACACGTCAAAAGCTGAGACCTTTTTTGAGATTCTTTATAAATCTCATTAATATATGAAGAAAACCAGCCATAGCCACTGAAACAGTTCCCCAAAGCTATATAGCTAGTTAGTTACAAAGACGGTCTTAGAATGCACACTTCTTCATTCACAGTTCAACGCTACTTTTATGTTCTTTTTTCTTTGTTTTTATGTTGTATTATGTGCTTTTAAATAATCAGGAAATTAGAATGTTTTATGAATTTTACTTTAAAGAAAAGCAGAAAATATATTCCCCCCAAATCAGAGTGCTAAAGTATGCATTGAATTTGCTCTATATTTACCAAAACAATTTCTCTCTACTACTTTTATTGGCTTCTGTTACCCTCCAAAGAGACAGACTAAGAAAACATTAGCAGTTGCTTTCAATCATGCATGGACTTCCTACTGAAATTACAGAAGTGGAGGAAAGAGGAAGAGAACTGAATTTTCATTTTATTCTAGGCCTGTTGCCTAATTTTCCTTGGTAACCTCTCTAGTGGTCTATGGCTGGCCTTATGAATATGTTCATTTCCAAGGTGACTTTAACTCTTGCAAACATTGAAATAAAATTCAGCAGAAGGAGTGATAGGATTTGTGGTGGCTGTGGGTAGCACTGTGAGCGTTTGGCAGATAAACACGTATGTCTGGTGGCTATTAACTGTTCTGTTGTCAGAATCAGCTGAGCTCTTTTGTAAAGGAGCTGGCCACAGTGCTGAAAAGCCTGACCAGTCCAACAAAGTCCTCAAACTGCACTTGCTGAACTTATATGATCATGGAACAATGGAAGCTAACTCCAGTGGGCAAATATCAATTCTCATTTTTCTTTACCTATCAGCAACTTTTTGAAACAATTGATCATTCCCTCCTTGTGCCAATTGTTGAAATACTGTCTCTTGGCCCCAAGCCTAACTTTCTATAATTATGTTTGAGATCCTGAAGATGAGACTGCAAACTAGTTTTCTGAGATGGCTACTTGTTAGGCTCTGCAGTAGAAGATGCTGGAGGAAGCCTGGGAGGCTAGAGGAGGAAGAAAGGTTTTCTCCTTCTCATTTTCCTCCCACGGGCTTCCTGTCTATATGTGGTTCTTGTGAGTGTCATGGCTTAGAAAAGCCTCTTCACCCCAGAAGTACCAGTGCCTTTCTGTGCTTGCATATGATGTAGTTTACAGGTTTTCTAGCACGTGAAGAACGTACCTGTCCTGGATTGACTACTATCCTTTTAAAATTCATGTCTCCCAGGAGCCTCAGAACTTGTGACCTGTTGGGAAACAGAGTTCTTGCTGATGTGATTAGTTGAGATTATTCTGGATTAGTAGATATAATGGTCATCTGAGTTAAATTCACCCATTCCAGTCCATCTTAGTTTGCTTATTTCTAGAATGTTGACCTTCACGCTTGCCATCTCCTGTTTGACCACTTCCAATCTGTGTTGATTCATGGACCTAACATTCCAGGTTCTTATGCAATATTGCTCTTTACAGCATCAAACCCTGCTTCTATCACCAGTCACATCCACAACTGGGTATTGTTTTTGCTTTGGCTCCATCCCTTCATTCTTTCTGGAGTTATTTCTCCACTGATCTCTAGTAGCATATTGGGCACCTACCGACCTGGGGAGTTCATCTTTCAGTGTCCTATGTTTTTGCCTTTTCATACTGTTCATGGGGTTCTCAAGGCAAGAATACTGAAGTAATTTGCCATTCCCTTCTCCAGTGGACCACAGAAGTAGAGGAAAACAATAGAATGAGAAAGACTAGAGATCTCTTCAAGAAAATTAGAAACACCAAGGGAACCTAACAGAAGCAGAAGTTATTAAGAAGAGGTGGCAAGAACACACAGAACAACTATACAAAAAAGATCTTCATGACCCAGGTAGTCATGATGGTGTGATCACTCAACTAGAGGCAGACATTCTGGAATGTGATGTCAAGCAGGCCTTAGCAAGCCTCACTACGAACAAAGCTAGTGGAGGTAATGGAATTCCAGTTGAGCTGTTTCAAATTCTCAAACATGATGCTGTGAAAGTGCTGCACTCAATATGTCAGCAAATTTGGAACACTCAGCAGAGGCCACAGGACTGGAAAAGGTCAGTTTTCGTTCCAATCCCAAAGAAAGGCAATGCCAAAGAATGCTCAAACTACCGCACAATTGCACTCATCTTACACACTAGTAAAGTAATGCTCAAAATTCTGCAAGCCAGGCTTCAGCAATACGTGAACCGTGAACTTCCAGATTTTCAAGCTGGTTTTAGAAAAAGCAGAGGAACCAGTGTTCAAATTGCCAGCATCTGCTGGATCATCAAAAAAGCAAGAGAGTTGCAGAAAAACATCTATTTCTACTTTATTGACTATGCCAAAGCCTTTGACTGTGTGGATCACAATAAATTGTGGAGAATTCTGAAAGAGGTGGGAATACCAGACCACTTGACCTGCCTCTTGAGAAACCTATATGCAGGTCAGGAGGCAACAGTTAGAACTGGACATGGAACAACAGACTGGTTCCAAATAGGAAAAGGAGTACGTCAAGGCTGTATATTGTCACTCTGCTTATTTAACTTATATGCAGAGTACATCATGAGAAATGCTGGGCTGGAAGCAACACAAGCTGGAATCAAGATTGCCAGGAGAAATATCAATAACTTCAGATATGCAGATGACACCACCCTTATGGCAGAAAGTGAAGAGGAACTCAAAAGCCTCTTGATGAAAGTGAAGGAGGAGAGTGAAAAAGTTGGCTTAAAGCTCAACATTCAGAAAACAAAGATCATGGCATCTGGTCCCATTACTTCATGGGAAATAGATGGGGAATCAGTGTCAGACTATTTGGGGGGCTCCAAAATCACTGCAGATGGTGACTGCAGCCATGAAATTAAAAGACACTCCTTGGAAGGAAAGTTATGACCAACCTAGATAGCATATTCAAAAGCAGAGACATTACTTTGCCATAAAGGTCTGTCTAGTCAAGGCTATGGTTTTTCCATAGCCTTGGATGTGAGAGTTGGACAATAAAGAAAAATGAGTGCCACAGAATTGATGCTTTTGAACTGTGGTGTTGAAGAAGACTCTTGAGAGTCCCTTGGAGTGCAGGGAGATCCAACCAGTCCATCCTAAAGGAGATCAGTCCTGGGTGTTCATTGGAAGGACTGATGTTGAAACTGAAACTCCAATACTTTAGCCACCTGATGCAAAGAGCTGACTCATTTGAAAAGACCCTGATGCTCAGAAAGATTGAGGGCAGGAAGAGAAGGGGACAACAGAGGATGAGATGGTTGGTTGGCATGACCGAGTCAATGGACATGATTTTGGGTAGACTCCAGGAGTTGGTGATGGACGGGGAGGCCTGGCATGCTGCGATTCATGGGGTTGCAAAAAGTCAGACACGACTGGGCAGCTGAACTGATTCTGGATTAGAGTGGACCCTGAACCTGTTGACTAGCATCTTTATAAGAAGGCTGTGTGAAGACAGAGGCAGAGATTTGAGTCATGTGTTGAGCCAAGGAGCAGCAAGGCTTGCTCTCAACCCCCAGAATTTAGGAGGGCCACGGGTCAGATTTCCCCCTTGGAGCCTTCAGAGGGAGCATGGGCCTGCTGACACCTTGAATTAAGGTTTCAATCCTCCAGACTGCAAGAGGGTAAATTTCTGTTGTTTTAAACCACCAGGTTTGTGGTAATATGTACAGCAGCCCTGGAAAACTAATATACCACCTCATCGTAGCCCTCTTCAAGACATAAGCACCAGATGGCTGACAGCTCTTTTAAAAAAGGATTCCTAGACCCATGGGGCCCCTCTATTGAGCTCAGAAACACCCACAGCAGCTGAGCAGAACCTGCTTCTCAGGGGCCTGAGCTCAGCTCTGTGGGGCCCTTCCTTTAAGCTTATTAAAAAATTCAAACCTCATTCTTTGGTCTGTCAGCCTTAGAGGTGGTAGTTTTTTCCTTCTTATTTCTACCTCATGATACCTTAGAGTTCTCTTTTCAACCTCTTTGTTACCGGTTTAGCAATTTCATGCTTACCAATTATTTACATCGATTTTCCAGTTCAGTCTCCTGACTGGATCCTGGCTGATTCACACCTCCCTAGTTTTAACTTCCATTGAAATTGCATCCTCTTGAGCTTCCTTTTGCTACATAGATTACTTCTCAATATACTCTGCTGATGGATCCTCTTCTTTTCAAGATTATCAGCTTCCAGTGATTCAGGGTATGGTCCTTCCCTCTCTTCTCTCCCTACACTCACGTCACTCTCTTGGTGATGAAGTCATCCATGCTTACAGCTGTAAAACCCACCTGGATGCTGTTGACTCCCCCAGTGTGTAGAGACTCTGTCCCTGAACTTCAACTACGTACTCAGCATCCCCAATGGATGCTTAATCAATGTATTAAGTGGAGTTTGTTAAAAAACTGAATTCTTGACCCCATTTCCCCACCCTCAAGCAAAACCTGCTGTTCCTGCATCCTGCTCCATCTCAGTATGTGGAAAATCCATCCTTCCTCTTGCTCTGTTTCCTCTTATGCTCCACATTAGGAAGTCCCTGTGCCTGCCTCTGCTTTCAAACTACATCCGGAATCTGACCATTTGTTAATATCTCTGCTACTGCCACCCCAGCCCCTGTCTGAACCATCTGAATTACTGCAATAGCTTCCCAGGTCTCTGCTTCTATTTGTTCTGTAGAACCCATTCTCAGCATAGGAACCAAAGGAATCTCTTAAAAGGAGGTCAGATCTCTTAAAAGGAAGTTAGAGCCTTCTCTACTCCAATCCCTGCAATCGTCCTCATCATACTCAGAATAAAAGCCAAAGTCTTTGCAAATGTCCAGAAGGCTTTATGTTACCTGACCCCTTGTTATCTTTCTGAGTCCGTCTCCCACTCTTCTATTCTAACACTCTGTTCCAAACACAGTGGCCTCCTTGCTATTCCTCTAATACACCAAGCACATGTGTGACTTAGAGATTTTGTTCTGTCTTCTCTGCCCTGAAATTCTTTCTCTGTGTGTCCTCTCAGATGACACTTATCTCCCTTAATTCACTCCTAAATCTCATATCAATGAGGCCCACCCCAGTTATTACTATGACATACCCCTCCCTGCTCACAATCCCCCTTACCTCGCTCTTTGTCTTTCATATGATAGGTTATCTTCTAATAAGCCATGTGGTTTATTGTAGCATATTTACTGTGTTTCTCCCCATGCAAGCATGAACACTCCCCACAGTAAGGACCTTGCCTGTCATTGCTGCATCCCAAGTGCCTAGAACAGTGCTTGACACATAGCAGAAAGGCAGTGAATATCTGCTGAATGTGAAAAGAATAAATGTATTTCCAGATCACCAATAGAAGCTCAAGAAGTGTGCTACACACTGGTTTAAAGTAGACCACAAAAATGAGAAGACACAGAATTAAACGCTGCCAGAAATGACCGAATAATCCAATGGAAAAATACACACCTCCAATATTGGACTTCTTAGGAAAATCCATAAGTGATCCAAAAATGATGTCAGTAACAAATTTTGAAGTATTCTAATTTGAGAGCAACAGAATGTTACAAAGGTGAGGATTTAAAACTTTTTGATTCATGAGTCCTGTGTTGCTTTTGTGAATCCTAAATGTTTAATATACAATAACACCTATTAATATTTCTCTAACTTATTGAACCCATTCAGAAAATGCTGTGGTAGAATAATGAACTGATATAAGAATCAGATTTTTACATACACATTTATATATAATTGCAAATGGTACCTTGGAATATTCAGATTATTTTTAACTGTACTTCCAATTGGCACTATGTTTGGCATTTAAGAATTGGTTACATAAGATATATGAGGAGTATTTGAAGACCCATAAGGGAGCACTTTTCTCAAAAGAATTAATTTTTGCAATATTTTGTTAGGATCGGCTGTTTTAAAATAATTCTTAGTTCTTGAAATCAGTAAAATATCTACAGATCCTTTTAAACTTTACTTTATACCTAAGTATGCAAAAAAACACATTTCAAGAAAAGATCACTCACATTTAGTCTACCCAACACTGCAGGCAAATGTTGAATATATTTGTTTTACAGGATTCTATTTTTGGAAGTGTTTGTCTACAATGAGCGTAGGGAACTTTTTAAAAGAGTCACTAATCCATGACTGACAGAGGGTGGGGACTCAACGACAAATCGTGTGATGTGAAAGCACCTTAAGAATTTTTTAAAGTATTTAGAAGGCATTTTTTTTAAAATACTTGTTTTTTTTTAACAAGATATATGATTAAACAATAATATGAAAATAGTAAAATAACTTCTGTAATGTAGTCCATTATAAGGGAGTGATGTCTCCTATGAAGGGATAAAGGAGGACGTAGGAATAAGGGAGCAGAGAGTTTCCAGTTCAGACATGAGGCTTATCATAAATGAGAGACATGGGCAACAAACATTAACAGAACTTACTCTAAAGAAATGTTTTAATATATATCTATATTTCTAAGCACAGGTGTGGTTGAAATTTTATTCTTCACCATATTTGAGGGGGAAAATAGCTTTCTATTCTAGAAAAATTATGTGTGTATACACTGTGTTTTCAGGCTGAAGCCTTAATTATCTTCTGCACCTTGACCTAGGGATCAAATGGAAATAAAATGTGAGTGCAGTATTCCCATCCTGAAGCAAATGGAGACAACTTGTTAATTCGGTTGACTGTGCTGAAAAAGAGAAAGCTGTGATGTCTGGCATTGTGTAGACAGACAAGAGGTTGCTCAGCTAATGTGCTGTGCCTGTGCAGTTTCCTATGGTTTCCGCTGTTGTCCTGCTGACTTTAGCCCAGGATCCCCCAGCCAGGAACTGGCAAACTAAAGGTACGAGTGCAGGCTGCCTAACTCTCTTTTCCTTGTGATGGTCTTTGTGAATTTATGTCAGCCCCTTGGAGGGGGACACGCCAAAGAAGAATTTGTGTTCAGGAACTAATTTTCAAGTCTTAGTTACTTGATGTCTCATTACATATGACTTTAAGTTACATGACAGTTCAGTGAAGGAGGAATGAAAGAAAGGAGAAAAGGAAAGCGATAGGAATGTTTCATATATGTCCATAAATATTCTATTTTTCTTCTTTCTGTGCTATTATCAGGAGATGTAAAGGGCTAAACCTCTGAGGTTACAAAAATTGTGCCACTTACTATGTCAAATGGTCAGTATCTCTCTGAGGCTTGAAATATGTGCCAACCTCATTTTGGAAATCAGAGAGAGAATGATGATAGGAAAACACTAATGAGATATGCTGTAGTTCTTAAGTATGGTCAAATACAGGTTCATTTTAATTACAGTCAGTTTTCTAATGGAATGAATCTTATGGGTTGAATTGCACACACACACACACCGCCCAAAAAGATGCATTAAAGCCCAAAGTCCCAGGATCTGTGTATGTGACTGTATTTGGAAATTGAGTCTTGATTGATTACAGATGTAATTGATTACAGATGTAATCAAGTTAGAATAAGGAAATCAGAGTGGACTCTAGTAGGACTAGTGTCCTTATGAGAAGAGGGAAGTTTGGACACGGACACATGGAGAACGCCACACGGCAAGACAGCAGAGCGATGGAGCCGCAAGCCAAGGACTGCTGGCCAGCATAAGAAACTAGGAGGACGCGCGGAGCAGTTCTCTCCTACAGAGTTTAGAGGAAGCACGGCCCTACCGACACTGGATTTCAGATGTTCAGTTAGATAGGAGCGAGACCAAAGCCCCCGGTTAGAGTAACAACCTTTTGCTTTCCCTTCTGTTATCTCGTTTTAAACTGCTGGGGCTCAGTACTGCTTTTGCTTCTGTGATCTTGCTTGCTCTTTCATCCATGGGAACGAGGGCTACCTGGGGAGGGGACAGATCTGAGCTGTTTGAGCGGGAATTTACCGTGTATAAAAGATACCCAGAACAAAGCAGGGGTGCTCAGCCTTTGGAGGTGACTATGCTGGGCCCGCACTGGTGCTGCATAAACCCTGATGTTCTGAGTCTCTTTCTGATGCCACAGTTTCTGTAAGTCTCCAGAACTATTCATCCATTTCTGTTGTTTTATGCCACATGGCAACTCTATATGTGTGTGTGTTTGTGTGTGTGTGTGTGCGCACACACCTGTGCATGAACTCAGTTGTGTCCAACTCTTTGTGACCCCATGGATTGTAACCCACCAGTCTCTTCTATCCATGGGATTTCTCCAGGCAAGGATACTGTAGTGAGTTGCCATTTCCTTCTGCAACTGATCTTCCTGACCCAGGAAGGTGGATTCTTTACCACTTCACCACCTGGGAAACCCTCTAGCAGCCCTAGGAAACAATAATACATTTCTGAACTTTATTAGTTTTACTCTTTTTTTTTTTTGAGTGGAGTCCCTAGAATTTTCTCTATCTAAGATGTATTAAGAAACTGACATGATGATTTGTGCCCAGAAGAGAGATTTCAAGACACGATGACTTAAGTTCTGATTTTCCATAGAAATAGGATAACAATTAGGGGTTCCATGTTGTTACCATCTATTCTTCAGAAGAATGACCACCCACAGTATTTTTCATCAACTCACAAATGTACTTGGTGTCTCCTTACTAAACAGCAAAGTGTTTTCTAGAGGGCTTGTCACAGAAGTGCCCTTTGTTTGGAACCGAGGACATGGAGTATCACTCGTGGGTGTGCTCTGCAACTGCAGGGCGTGGGGCATGAGGGTTCCAGCAGGGCAGCATCACTTGGGTGGAATTACTCTACTTCCCTGGGAAGTCAGAAGGCTGGGCACTCTCTCAAGCAAAGGCACGTCCCTGCTTGAGCTATCGATCTGCCTTAGCAGACCTCAGGATCTGTGGAGTTAACGTTTGGAATTGGACAGGCAAGAGCTGTGCAAGGGCCGCTGAGTTGTGGTCACTTGTGTTCCGCTGGGTCACAGGGCTTTGAGGCAGGTGTGCCTGAATGAGCTATGGGGTACAAGCCATCCTGTCAGCCTGCCAATCCTGGCAAAGCCCCGGAGCTCAGTTGATCTCAGTTTTACCTCCTTTTGCGCATTTTACGAAGAAATTGGATTGGGCAAGCCAGCCTGGGATGAAACATCAGAAAGCAGGCAAAGTGTGCCTGCTTGGTGAAGAGGTGCTAAGATCTTGTATTTGAGGTTCAGTGTGACTTTGTAGATGAAAGAGAACAGGATTTAGAGCAAGACGCTGAGCCTTGGCTTCATGGAAACCAGCGAGTCCCAGTACAGCCCTCACCTCGACCTCAACTTTTATCTATAGAACTGCTCTAAGTATGGGCTTCCCTGGTGACTCAGATGGTAAATGGGGATCCAGTGAGAAATTACTTTATAAATGTTGATGTACTATACAGGAGACACACCAAAACGCATCTTCTGAAGGCAAGGGCTGAGAGCTGAATAAGCCTGTATTGCAGATTCCTTATCGTGAGCTGTGAGAA
This sequence comes from Oryx dammah, assembly GCF_014754425.2. Classification (NCBI taxonomy): domain Eukaryota; kingdom Metazoa; phylum Chordata; class Mammalia; order Artiodactyla; family Bovidae; genus Oryx; species Oryx dammah. Next base: position 1,666,152 of record NW_024080603.1, on the reverse strand, counting down.
AGCTTGCAAGAGACGGGTGAAGGGAGCAGATGAGCCTGATTGATTCTGCTTGTGTTTAGAGAGCTTTTCAGGATCTCTTAAATCATTAGGACCCAAAGCACTCACTTAAGCAAAAACTTCAGTTTAGAACAGATGAACCCATTTCCAGCCAGGGGAAAACAACCTACTTCCTGCATTTGCTTATTTCTTTTCAGACACACTGGGCAGATCCTCAGAGCCCAGACATCCCAGATATTCTGTTAAAGCCCAAGTTACTTGTCCTCTTTACCACAGATCTTTCAAAATCTGGTTCACGCACCTACTGGCATTGATTTAAAATCCACTGGAAGGTAAAGTCCACGCTCAGCCTTAGCCCTTCGTGCCTTCAAACAGGTGAGTGGAATGACTCTTCCCTCCTCCTCCTGTCCCGGCCCTTTGTGAGTTCAGTGTGCCCTGGATTCCAGCTAGTTGTGTGGGGTTGGAGCCCCAGCAGGGCGTGAATCCAGAAGGAAGAGGCTGCAAGCCCTCCTCCTGGGTCCCCACCTCACCCCTCTCTTGCACCCTTCTCCCACCCCTCCGCTTCTGTATGCCACAGGCACTCACAAGTCTCCTAATGTTACCATGGCCTGGGAGTTCTTTCTTTACTGGCCCTTTAAATGATACGTTCTTTCAACTAACTCTCTTTTTTTTATCTAGACCTGTTCTTAAGAATTTAGACCTCTCTTTCTTAAAAGAATCACATGTGATTTCCTTATGACTAGAAGGTGACGATTGAATGTTGAGGCCTTGGACTTTCCTGATGGCCCAGTGGTTAAGACTCCAAGCTTCCAATACAGGGGTGTGTGTTCCGTCCCTGGTGGGGAACTAAGATCCCACATGCTGTGCAGCACAGCCAAAAATGTTTGGTTTTAATTTAAAATTTTTTTTAAAAAAGTTGAAGACTTAAAATCACTACCTGTGAATTACGTGAATGAGAGTGAGAGAGGGTAGAGTGAGGCACTTTTCTAGAAAGGAAAGGTATTTTGCCCATCTCCCTCCACCTTGAATATTTCCAGCAGTGTAGCTCCATTTGAAGTGTGGCCTGTGGGACTGTTATAATTAGATTCCATCGCTGCTGATGGAGGCTAGAAGACCAAGGTAAGCATCTTTCCGCTGACCACATAGGCCGTGTGAACAGCAGAACACGGCCCAGCAAGAATATCAGACTAACTTGCCTTCCCGAGATTAGACCAAGAGACATGGAAATTAATTTGCTTTCTTGGAATCCTGCTGAGAAGCCATTGTGTTCATCTTGCTTCTGTGCTGTGGAAATTGCATTTGAGAGCAAGAAAAGACCTCTCTGTTTTTCTCAAGGGAGCCTTCTCCCTTTGGCAACACCAGAAAAAAATATTTTCTTTCCAGATGTGTCTCACCCCTGAAGAGGGTTCCCCAAGACTAGTCTTGAGTATGCTTCTTCGGTAGCATTTGGGGCAGCAGGGTCAGACATGCTCTTTCCTCTTATTGGAGGGAGAATGCACACTGTGTGCCAGCCAAGCAAAGGCTCTGAGAAGGTCTGTAAAAACAACAACAATGAAATTCACTTCTGTTTCATTTAGTGTTCCGTTCGTTGATTTAACAAATAATTTTGGAATGTGCCAGACATTCTTCTACATGCTGGGAATTGAGCCAGAACAAAACTGAAAAAGACCCTTTTCTCATGGAGATTATAGTTTTGGAGGAGAGCCAGACAATAAGCAAATAAAAAATATATAGTATATTGTTAGGTGGTGATAGATGGTAAGAAAAACAGCATAAAGGTCGGAACATGGTGATGTGGGGGCACTGTCTTAGTACGTGTGCAGCTCTACATGGAGGTGACATCTATGATGAGATAGGATGGATGGGGAGGTTGTAGTATTCCAAGCAGAGAGACTAGCAAGTGCAAAGGCCCTGAGGCAGAAGAGTGCCTGGCTTGTTGGAGCAGACTGGGTGGAGGAAAGGAAGTAAATGGAAGATGAGGCCAGAGGGGAGGCAGGCCTGGCTGTGTAGAAATAAAGGAAGTAAGGAGGAAGCCCTTGGGGGTTCTTGGTGTGGAAGTGCTATTCCTGCCCTACTTTTGGAAAGGATTTCTCTGGCTGCTCTGTGGAGAAGAGCCTCTAAAGGGCAAAAGTAGAACCAGGAATACTGGCAAGGAAGCAATTACAGTGTCCAGGTGTGATGGGATTTTGGCTGGAGTCAGGTGACAGGCAGTGGAGGGAAGTGACTAACCTCGTCTTACTCGTCCATAAAATCTCTTTTGGAGGAACGCTTTTTAATAGCTCTTGGAATGCATTTTGGGAAACGTGTATAAACAGGTGTTGATCATATATTTCTGTCAATCATGAAAGTACTCTTATACCTCCCTCCCTGTGCTAATTTGTAGTGGGTAACAATGTTGAAGATGTGAGGCATCCAAAGGCTAGTGGAGGAAACTAAGCATTTTAATTTGAGCAAGTACAGTCAAGGTTGAATTTGACTGTTGGCCTTAGAGGCGTGACAGGAGGTACTGGAAATCCATTTTTGCTTTTACTTGTATTTGTTATTTTTGTTTGCACACCTGCACCTGTATTCTGCACACACATGCGGGTGTACAAAAGGCCCTCACTACATCTTTCTGTGTGTTTTTTTTTTTTTAATTTCAGCATATAATGAGTTCATAGTATGGCCTTTGGTCGGGTGAGTCCTTGGTCTGTGAATGCTGTACTTGTCCATCTTTCGCCTGGTTAACTCAGTTTAGACCCTGCTCTATCCCATAATATTATAAAACTGAGAGAGTCATTTCCTAGGCAGGTTGATAAGAAGTCTAGGGGTGCCCAAGAAGAGAGAGGTCTGGAATTCTCAAAGAGAAAGAAAGGACAAACATTTTTTTCCCTCTACATTCCTTAGGGTTATATAACAATAATGTATCCTGCTTGAGGACAGTCTCTGGAAAAAACCTTTGGCTAATCCTGTTATCTTAAAATGTAAATTATGGGAGTAGGTCTAGTGAGGTCTTTACAACCTCCAGACATTCTTTTGATTCACTATAATAACTAATTTGACAGTATATACGTGGAGATTTGCTCAGTCGTGTCTGACTCTTTGCTACCCCATGGACTGTAGCCTACCAGGCTCCTCCCTCCATGGAATTCTGCAGGTAACAGTACTGGAGTGGGTTGCCATTTCCTTCTCCAGGGGATCTTCCCGACCCAGGGATCGAACCTCGGTCTCCTGCATTCCAGGCAGATGTTTTAACCTCTGAGCTACCAGGGAAGCAATAGAGAGTATATAACTCCATTGCTAACACTAGCAAGGGGGTACTCTTTCTGCCCTCTTCTGATGCCTATGTCAGAAGCTTTCTCTGTCTCCTTTATACTTTAATAAAACTTTATTACACAAAAGCTCTGAGCGATCAAGCCTCTTCTCTGGCCCCAGATTGAATTCTTCTCTGGAGGCCAAGAATCCCGGCATCTTTTCGTGGTTCAGCAACAGCCTTTCAATATATCATAATATCATAATACCGTGTGGCAGCATATAGCTTTTATCACATTGTAAGCCACTTATGTTTGATTGTTGGCCATATTCCTTGATGGTGAGGAGCTGTGCCTTTCGTTTCTGTATGCAGAGTCTAGGGAGAGTCTGGACTCTTCTGTTGAGCACGTGAGAAATAGCTATTGGTTGCAGTGAACAAGTGAGTGTCCAAGATTGCTTTGGGCACCAAGATTAAGAGACGAACCAAACCACAGATTCTTTGTTTAAAGACCTAGTGGTCTGATGGGTGGATGGATGAATTCTGACTTTTCCTGTGACTGTTGCTTTGGGCCCATATCTGTTCTCATACATTGGTTGGAAATTCAGTTAGCTCACTTGGGAGGACTAGATCAAGAACTCCTCCTTTCCCCCAGTATCTAACTTATCCACCCAAATTCCACAATTTACATATTTCCTTGAACCAAGGAATTCAAAGAGAAACTCCATAGCTACTTATTTACAATGTTGTGTGTGAATTAATTGAGCAACTCTTTTCCCCAATGACCACATAAGAGGGTGCTTTTTGGACAACAGAAAAGGGTGCCCATTCTGCAGGGGCTGCCTTGAGCATGCGGCAGTACCTTGTACCAAGAGGCAAACGTGGAACCCTGAGTCAGTGAATAGACAAGGCCTCTTGCTTCGTGAATCATGCTGTGGAGACTTGCGTACCAAGATACCTGGTTGATAAGGTTTTGTTTTTTTGTAAAAAAAAAATTTAAAAAAACACCTGGTTGGTTGCAAAAGTGTGCCTGCCTTGTGCCACAGAGCATGGGTGAAGGTGATGAGGATGTCTCCGGTGTCTTTCTTCTGGAGACCACGAGCCCCGGGAACAGTGAGTACAGTGTCCCTCGGGGTAAAGCCCTGGGGGTTTCATCCTGTGCTTGGAGGGAGGTGCTGAAGTAAACTAAGGCTGCCCAACGTGTCCAAGGGACCCTGCAAAATGAAGCATTTATAAAGCAAAACATGGGCACGGCAGAAAGAGCAAACGGGTCATCTCCAGGCGTTAAGGCGGGTGCTGTGCGAGCCTGGGTGGAACAGCGTCTGTCCCCTGCACCTGCTGACATCCAAGTGAGCTAACTGAGGTCCAGGAGAGGGCGTTTTGCTGTTATCAGTGTAATGTGAATGAGGCCGACTTGCTTTTAAATTGTATTAAGACTGCAAACATGTTCATCACATTGCCTGATTCGCTCAAAAAGGGCAAGAAGAGACAGGATGACAGTCATTCTTTTTGGAGCTTTTCTTGCAGCGAAACCTTAGTGTGTGTCTTAGCAACAGCCACAAACACCCAGGGCAAGTCTTTTCTGAAAGAGTTGCTGGCCCTGATGACTCCCCAGCCCATGCTCCTGGCTGGAGAAGAGCGCGGCCAACCTTCATTTAATGGTCATTTTTCCTTTCAAAACAGGAAATTGCCAGCGTTCTTCCTGCTGGACAGTGACTTATATTATAAATTACATTGTTTTATTCTTCTTTAATTCCAAGTAAATCAGCAGTGACCGGGAAGGTGCCATGGGCCAAGTGTTGCCTTTTGGTGTTATTTTGTTTAATCCCCTCCAACAGCATTTTTATTCCCCATCTTACAGGTAATGCAGTTGAGGAGTTAAGAACACAGATAACATGCTTAGTGTCACAAAAAGTGGTAAGTGGCAAAAGCAGTATTAGAACCCAGTGTGCAAGGGTGAAAGTGAAAGTGTAAGTCACTTAGTTGTGTCCGACTCTTTGCGACCCCATAGACTATACAGTCTATGGAATTCTCCAGGCCAGAATACTGGAGTGGGTAGCCTTTCCCTTCTCCAGAGGATCTTTCCAACCCAGGGGTCGAACCCAGGTCTCCCACATGGGGGGCAGGTTCTTTACCAGCTGAGCCACAGGGAAGCCCCAGAATACTAGAGTGGGTAGCCTTTCCCTTCTCCATAGGATCTTCCCAACCCAGTAATCGAACTCGGGTCTCCTGCATTGCAGGCGGATTCTTTACCAACTGAGCTATCAGGGAACCCAGGTATGTGTTTGGCTCACAAAAAAGGTGACTGTTTATATCTAACCATTTAGGTCATTCTGATTTGCCTAGGACACCCATTTGCTCAAGAGATGTTGTGGAGATGGTGTATGTGATTCTCTTATGTGATTCATCTTTTTGTCTAAGTAATTGCCTGACGCTAGTATTTGACTGGCTCTATAGCCAATTTTTAAACATGCAATTTTAAACTTTTTTATAAATTGCTTGGGTCTTTTTTTTTCTTTCTTTCTTCTAATTCCGGTGATGGGCAAGCAGAGGAAACTGAAACTAGTCTCATTTTGTCATAAGTCTGATGAGAGAGTGAGTGAATGTGGAGAAGGGTAAATGATCACAGGTTGTTATTAAGCCCGGGTGGTGCTAGTGCTTAAGAGCCTGCTTGCTAATGCAGGAGACACAAGAGACACAGGTTCGAACCCTGGGTTGGGGACATTCCCTGGAGAAGGTCATGGCAACCCACTCCAGTATTCTTGCCTAGAGAACCCCATGGACAGAGGAGCCCAGTGGGCTACAGTCCACAGAGTTGCAAAGAGTCAGACATAACTGAAGCAACTTAAAACACACATAGAACATGTACGACTTGAATTTTTCTCTTTGATGACTCTGTACTGAGGAACTTGTCTTCCAGCTGTCCTCCTCCTTCCTCAAACCTGTCTTCAAAGACGTCTAATTAATGCTGCTTTTATTTTGAAGTCGTCATATCCGTGATCAAATGGCTGTAGTCAGAATAAAGATCACAACAGATGTGAAAGAGTGGGGCTGAAGAGATACAGTAAAAGAAAAAAGGTATTCCCAGTGTTTAATAAAACCAACAGGGTGTTTTTAAGATATATTCATCTAGACCTCCTACTCTGAACCCATCCCGTTGAGAGTAAAACCTCAGGTCCCCACTGTGATCTCAAAGCCTCGGCGATTTGTCCCCAGCCTCTTCCCTCGTCATCCCTCCCAGAGTCCGCTCCCTGCCGGTCCCCACCTGTGGCCGCTGCTCCTGCTGCTCTGGGAGCCTGGGAGCCCTGGTGAGCAGCAGTGGCTTGTGACCCACACAGTCAGAGGCTTTAGCGTGGTCAGGGAAGCAAAGTAGATGTTTTTCTAGAATTTCCTTGCTTTTTCTATGACCCAGTGGATGTTGGCAATTTCATCTCTGGTTTCTCTGCCTTTTCTAAATCCAGCTTGTACATCTGAAAGTTCTTGGTTCACGTACTATTGAAGCCTAGCTTGCAGGATTTTGAGCATTTACCTTGCAAGCATGTGAGATGAGCACAATTGTGTGGTAATCTGAACATTCTTTGGCATTGCTTTTCTTTGGGATTGGAGTGGAAACTGACCTTTTCCAGTCTTGTGGCCACTGCTGAGTTTTCCAAATTTGTTGACATATTGAGTGCAGCACTTTAACAGCATCATCTTTTAGGATTTGAAATAGCTCAGCTGAAATTCCATCACCTCTACTAGCTTTGCTTGTAGTAATGCTTCCTAAGACCCACCTGACTTCACACTCCAGGATGTTTGACTCTAGGTAAGTGACCACACCATTGTGGTTATCTTGGTCATTAAGATCTTTTTTGTACAGTTCTTCTTTGTATCTTTCTGGGGGCCACCATTGAATTCACTAAAAACTTTAATACAACAATGGGCAAAGGATAAAGATTTCACAAAGAGATGTTTAATTTCACTAGTAATCAAATGCAACTTAAAATGATAAACAGGCAAAAATCATAGAAATAGGAGCTTTCCTACATGTGTTTAGAATTTGTACATGGCCACAGCCTCTCTGAAGGACAGTGTGATATATATAAACATCATCAAAACTAGGCATCTCTTTAACCTCAGGAATTCCCAGTAAGATCTACCACAGTGATGCACATTACCACATTCTTCCATATCTCTGCAAATATGGAAATTTAGAGCTGAACTACTCATTGAAAAATTAGTTCAGATCATTGTGAGCCTGATAGGGCTCTAGCAGAGGCAAGCTCAAAGTGAAAAGTGAAAGTGTTAGTTGCCCAATTGTATCTGACTCTTTGTGACCACATGGATTGTAGCCCACTAGACTCCTCTGTCCATGGAATTCACCAGGCAATAATATTGAAGTGGGTAGCCATTCCCTTTTCCAGAGGATCTTCCCACCCCAGGGATCAAACCCTGGTCTCCCACATTGCAGGAACATTCTTTACCATCTGAGCCATAGCCTGTAGGAGAAAACCAGACAAGCAAACGCTAAAGGGAAGCCTCCACAACTTCAGGTCCAAGCAGGAGAGGATTCCTATAGAACCAGAGTTATGAATTGCTGATCTGGCCTCAGGACCCTTTTTTCACGCTTAAAAATTATTAAAGACTGAAGAACGTTCATTTTTGTAGATTGTATCTATTGATATTTACCATATTAAGAAACTAAAACTGTGAAACTTTTAAAACACCAGAAACTACAAGTACACAAGCTGTTAACCATCAGAGAAATGATGTCATCACACAGCTTGTTGCCTCTGGAAAATACCACTATACACTCACGAAAAACTGAGAGTGAAAATGTTCAATAACATCTTTCTATTCTTATGAAAGTTATTTTGACCTCACAGTTTCCTTGAATGTTCTTGGGGGTTTCCTGGTGATTCCAGATTGAGATTTGAGAACTACTTCTCAAATTTGAGAAGATAGGCTCCCAGCCAAGAACTACTAAACATGTAATGGAGTCCTATTACTCTTTAAGATATTCTAACCCTGTGAATGGGGAAAATTCATAGTGGAAGAGTCAGAGTTAATAGAGTAGTCTGAGAAGGGCTTCAAGTCCGTGTGTACCATAAGATTTAAGTTAATTACAAGCTCAGGCATCGTCATGGCCTAAAGATTGAAAGTAGGAATCTCTGGGTTGTAAAAATACATACTGTTTTATTCTTTGTCATTTTTCTGAATTTTCCAGTTATTTCTTGTGTATTTTAGTTTTGCAATCAAAAAGAATATTGTTGCATTAAATTGAATCCAGATACTTCCTCAAGAGAGTACTGCTCACTTTGACTCAAGAATATTCTTTCAACAAGAGGTCTAGGATCTTCAGAAAAGTTCATGTATATAAGCTGGTTTGTTATTTGGTTTAAAGTCTTTAGATTTCACTGCTGTGAAATTTGTAGAGTTATAGACAACTGTTGAGGTGAGTTTATGCTGGCTTAGGAGAGCTGTTCCTCATAGAGCAAATTTATTGTGTCAAAACTGCATAAAAGAAATATTAAATATACTTAAAATTTTCTGGCTCTTTGAAGGACTTATTACTTCAAAAATATGCAGGTATGCTAAATACTCTATTTTTGTAGATAGTCTATTTAAAAATCATAAGGATTACTTTTTGAAAACTTAGTTTCAGTTTTTTATAAACTTGAAAGAAACACTGTTTCATTTTAAAAATGTTATTTTAGTGTAGACTTTCTGGTTTTATCCTGTTTCCCGCAATTAACTCTAATTACTGAGTTTTATGATATTTCATAATAGAGACATTAAAATTTTAAAGGATCTTGGTACTTATCTTAATGCAGTATTGCTCATGATGTATAATGAAGGCTGCTTTTTTTTTATCCCCTATTTTGAGGATAGGGGCATTCTGTTATTAGGAAGATTTGGGAAATGGTTGGATAACACATTTACACAAAGTTCTTTATAATAAGCTTTGCACTGTGGTGCTCCTGGAAAAGAATATATGAAGTCAGAAATAGAAATTTCCCAATTGCTTTGGCTGTAGAACTTTTTATTCTCACAGCACCTAGGTGGTCCACTTGCACTCTGGGGAGAGTTGTCTGCTAAGACAGACAACTCCCTCATGAGGTGGGAAATGAGAGAGCTGGCCCTGCTATGGTGCTTGCGTCCTCATTTATTAACGCTGCTTTATAGTGTTCTAGTTTACTGGGTTCCTCTTTTCAAGGAGCTGACACTCCAGTAGGGAAGACCGTGGCATTCATTGTTGTTCTCTTGCTTAGTCGTGTCTGGTTCTTGGTGACCCTATGGACTGCAGCACACCGGGCTTCCCTGTCCTTCACCGTCTCCTGGAGCTTGTTCAAACTCATGTCCTTTGAGTCAGTGTTGCCGTCCAACCGTCTCATCCTCTGTTGTCCCCATCTCCTTCTGCCCTCAATCTTTCCCAGCATCAGGGCCTTTTCTAATGACTCAGCTCTTCTCATCAGGTGGCCGAAGTATTGGAGCTTCAGCATTCATGGGTAACCGTCAAGGAAGACATGATTCCATGTCAGGAGGGAACCAAGCATGCTGAACTGGGAATCTGTGATAGCTTAAGCAAAAAATAAAAGAAAAAACTTCACGAGAGAGGTGGCCTTGACCTGCCGCTTGAAGAGTGGGAATATACACATAAGTTCAGAAGTTTGGAGAGGAAGAGGCATCCTTAAGTAACAAGAGTCTGCTGTCAAAAATCTGGACAGGCTGGGATGGTGGGTCAGTATCTATTCCTTCAGCTCAAACTGTGTTCTTCTCTTTCCCAAAATCGTTTTTTCAGAATGCTGTCTCACTGCAGATAGGGGTTTGTGCATTTTAATGCCGGTTACCTTCAAATATCATTACTACTTCACAAGGCTAAGCTATATAAAGTAGCAATGTGGATGTTTTTACACAGTATGTGGAGCTTCTACAAGGCCATGTCCATCTTCTAATCTTTCTGCTGTCTCCAGAGCCTGGCTCCAGGCCACTGAAATCTGGAGCTCAGTATGCTGATCTTTTTTTTGTAGATTGTTAATATAAAGGACAGAGGTTTCAAACCCGTGCTGAAGAAGCCTTTCAACAAACATTTCTTGCCAGAATAAACATAAGTACATGGTGTACAGCATCAGATTCTCTTGGACTATATTTTTTTAATATGCATAAAAATAGAGCATGTTATTGAATGTAAATTATATCTCAATAAAAATGATTTTAAGATTTTTTTGAGAATCACCATTTTCAGACATATGAAACAGAAGATGTATCTAGTTGTTTACAACCAACTCTGCATGTAGTGTGGGTGGTTATGAATATGAAATATTTCCATTGTTTCTGACATTAATCGTGAATTAAAATGTGTATTAGTTTGGAGTAATGCATTATTGTTGTTACTGTTCCATTGCTCAGTTGTGTCCAACTCTGCAACTGCATGGACCGGAGCATGCCAGTCTCCTCTGTCCTTCACTGTCTCCTGAAGTTTGAGCAAATTCATGTACATCAAATCAGTGATGCTATCTAACCGTCTCATCTTCTGCCACCCCCTTCTCCTTTTGCCTTCAATCTTTGGTGACCACAGTATTAGAGCTTCAGCTTCAGCATCAGTCCTTCCAATGAATATTCAGAGTTGATTTCATTTAGTCACATTAATTACTGTTTATTAGAAGAAGCAATTGTTGAAGCTTCCCATTACTAACAGGCAGGCTGTTCACGGGTAGCATGTTACAGGGGCTTGGGTTCTGCTTTCACACTCACCAGTGTTTTCCTTTAATGGTGTTTTTGGTGCTGTTGTGCCCAGGAAGCAGCTGATGTGCTGTGTCTGATATAATCATCCATTTATGGATGGTAGACCAGTTGGCTTTACTTACTGTGTGACATGTTTTCATTTTGTGTCTTGTTTTAAAAGTAGGAAACCTGTCTCCATTGCCAGCATCATTTATCCTCATTCTCCCTTCTCTCTTTTCCTGCCTGCTCCTTCAGTTTCGGGGTGCTCCACCCTCAGCCTCTTTTCCCACTCCCTTTGCATCTTCTCTCTCGTGGATCCTTCCATCTCTCCCTCTCCCTCACCTCTCAGCTCTCCGAAAAAAAAAAAGAAAGATAAGGGAGAACAAACAGGAACATCCTTCATGAATACATTTGGGAAAAAAAAGCCTTATAATCATATATTTATGTTCATTTCATTTTTTCATCTTCCAAAACACAGGCCTGAGCAGAGCCATGCTTCTGTTTTGCCTACTAGCCATTTGTAGGTATTTGGTAGTAATGATGCCCAATTCATTGATAAAGAAGCATCTTTTTGTCTGTTTTGCTAAGTTTATTTGTCATGTCTGGATGAGTAGTTTAAATGTATGTTTGTAATAGCCACTTACCAAGTGTTTCACACAGGATGCAAAAGAACAAAGTAAAAATGACCATTATATAAATCAGGGTTTAGAATGCTGCTGCAGCCCAAGGCTTGGCAGATTAATGATGCAGGAGAATGACTTTACTTTCATATCATTTCTGTAGAAGGTGGGCTTGATATTGGCCACCAGAGAGGACAACTCAGCAGACAAGTGAAAGAAGTCAGCCCGAGTGTAATGAGCTGAGACAGAGGGGCGCTGTCCGTGAGAAAAGAAACCCAGTGATGGGTCAGGGGAGGCTGCTGACTCTGGTGTCCAAGGAGGCAGATAACTGCAGTCAGACAAGGCGGGAGGGAGTGTGTGCACCGGCATGTGTGAGACAGGGATTAGAGATGAAGATGGTGGGGACAAAGCCTGGGGTTCTTACAGGGCAGGTTGGGAAGGGATACCACATTTGGCTTACCTGTCTCTGCTGGCCTGGGGGTGGATCCTGAAGTGGCATATCCCTGCTGGACAATCCACGTGTTTAGTTCAATGACTATCAAAGTGTATGTGAAGTCATTTGACAAACCCTGCCAATTTGCTACAGATATGACTGCCGTACTGGGGGGAAATACTCATTGTCTGTTTTCGGTGCCGTGTGAGTCTCTGTTATCATTTATTGAAAGGAGATACAAAAAAGGTAGAAGGGAAGTGTGTTTTATAAATATTTGTAGGCATAACTCAGAGATATGACGGGTTTGGTTCCAGACCACCACAGTAAAGTGAATATCGCAATAAAGCAAATCATGCAAATTTTTTGGTTTCCCAGTGCTTGTAAATTTATGTTTATATTATACTGTAATTGATTACCTGTGGTATAGCGTTATATCTAAAAGAATAATGTATAATACCTTAATTAAAAATACTTTGTTGCTAAAAATGCTATCACTTTTGAGCTTTTAGAAAGTCATGGTAATAACATCAAAGACCCCTAGTCACAGATCACATAACAAATACAATAATAATTTAAAAGTTTGAAGTATTACAGAAATTTCCAAAATGTAACAGAGAAACAAAATGGGCAAATGTTGTTGCAAAAATGGTGCCGGTAGATTTGCTTGACTGAGGATTATCACAGAACCTTCAATTTGTTGAAAAGGCAGTATCTGCAAAGTACAATAACGCAAAGTACAGTAAAATGAGATGTGCCTGAATATGACCCGATAGCATTATATGTAGGGATACTTGCTTGCACTTTTTAGTTTTGTTTTTTTTTTTTCATTGTGAGGAAATGAGGTCAGACTGGATTCTTTTATTATTCTGGGTTTGCCTTTGCAGAATATGTATATACCTGCAAGCAATATTATTTTTCTCAGAGTCTTTCTAGCACTTTCAGAATATGTTGAATGTACTTATAAAGGTGCAAGATATTTCATTGTATTTTCAGGGGAATGCTTGTGCATTATATGCAAAGTTACCCAGGAGACAGAGTTCCTTAAAAACGAAACAGTAATAATAATAGCAAAACCCTAAATACTCTAAGTTCTGATGACACTTGAGTAGAGAACCAGCAAACAGTGTGCTCAAAAGGAAGGAAAAGCTAATTCTGTATGTTAATCTGTGGGGTCAGTGAAAAGAGACCAAGAACTAGATGGTGGAAAAGGCATTGAAACAAACAATAAATATCTTCTGTGGGTCTTCTTCTTTTGCAGTTCCATTCTGAACTCGAAGTGGATGATGCCGTCAGGACTGAACCACTGACCAGAGTCTGTGAAAAATTCCCACCTTCTCACTGGCCATCAGTTGAGATAAGATGGAAGACTCTTATAAGGATAGGACTTCACTGATGAAGGGTGCCAAGGACATTGCCAGAGAGGTGAAGAAACAGACCGTAAAGAAGGTGAATCAGGCAGTGGACCGGGCCCAGGATGAATACACCCAGAGGTCCTACAGCCGATTCCAAGACGAGGAGGAGGACGATGACATTTATCCGCCAGTGGAAACCTACGATGGAGAGGCCAATGATGACGAAGGCTCCAGTGAAGCTACTGAGGGTCACGATGAAGAGGATGAAATCTACGAAGGGGAGTATCAGGGCATCCCCAACATGGACCAAGGGAAAGACAGCATCGTGTCGGTAGGGCAGCCCAAGGGCGATGAGTACAAGGACCGCCAGGAGCTGGAGTCGGAGAGGAAAGCGGACGAGGAAGAGCTCGCCCAGCAGTACGAGCTGATAATCCAGGAGTGTGGCCATGGGCGCTTTCAGTGGGCCCTTTTCTTTGTTCTGGGCATGGCCCTGATGGCGGACGGCGTGGAGGTGTTTGTCGTGGGCTTCGTGTTGCCAAGCGCTGAGACAGACCTGTGCATACCAAATTCGGGATCCGGATGGCTAGGTGAGTGCATCCCAGCAGAGAGACACACTCTGAAACTGCTCTATTTGTTGAGGACAGTTAACAAATTGAATACCTCCTTTCCATATGGAGGCCTGCATTTGTTCCCGACATTTGAACAATTTAAAACATGCAAAGGAATCAAAAGAATGGTGCAGTGATACCCATAGATTTCTACCTATTTCTAACTTAGATTCTATAGTTAACATTTACTTTATTTTCTTTATCACCTAGCCACCTATCTATCTATCCATCAATCCCACTTTTATTTTTATGCATTTCAAGGTAAGTTAGAGCAATATATTTTTAACTTACACTGTTATAAATGTTGCATTAGGTTCTCCTTAATTAACTTCAAAAGACATGCCCTTGGAAGTTAATAAAGCTATTACGTGACACTTATCTGACATTTTTCTAAATATAGAGGTTAATTCTTCAAAACTCTGGTAAATGTGATTTCACATTCCAAATTTTTTGTGTAATATTGTGGTTTAAACAATTTTGGGACCCTGCGAATTCTCATTTTTTTCTATAATCTATGTGTATGTTTGTCTGTTGGTTTTTTTAAATTACCCTTATTTATAGAATTTTCTTTAGATGACTTTTTCTTTTTCCAAATTTGTACCTTTGTGCCTACAATGAAAAAGCTTCCTTTCCTCATAGGACTTAAAAATCAATTTCAAATCATATTAATGTTTAAATTGTAAGAATTAAAACCATATAACCTCACTATGAAGTATCTGGAGAGCAAATTTGACTTCTGTTTTAAAGTTATACTGCACGCAAGGTTCATTCATATTGTTACAATGCTGTATTTAACCTTCCCTCTGGGAGGAAAAGTTAGAAGGCCAAGAAGCATGCCCACAGCAGACTATCCCCAAAACTTAAGGTCCACGTCAGACACGTGGTACATTAAATCATGAGACCTTTCAAGCCCTTCTGCTCAGAGAACATGTTTGTGTACATAGTAAACCTTATGTGTTTCAGAGTCTGTGGAAGAGAGTAAGAATACTTGGTGTGATTCCAACAGACTTTTTAAAACGAAAATTTGAAAAACAAAAGTATACAGATCTTTTTGTGGTTTAGTAAGTAACTCCTAATTTATAATATATAATATATAAATAATATGATAATTATATTAATACTCCTAATTTATCCCTTCCTCCTCCCTTCTCCTTTGGCAACCATATGTTTGTTTTCTGTGTCTGTGAGTCCATTTCTGGTTTGTAAATAAGTTCATTTGTATCCCTTGTTTAGATTCCACGTGTAAGTGATATAATGTGATATTTGTATTTCTGTGTCTGACTTACTCATTTGTTTCTTTAATTGCTCAACTGGAAGAGACAGACCCATAGATGCAGTCTGGGAGGAGATGAAGGGGAGAGCACAGGGGCATAGATTGCATGGGTTTTGTTGGTGGACTCATCTGAGTGTTCACCTATCAAAACACAGAATAGGGGTCGGAGGAAGGCCCAAAGTCATCAAATTCATCATTTTAGCATATCTGTTTCATAGATAGCACTCTAATTTTATTTAATTTTTTTCCTTTGGTGAGTAAATCTACCTACTGGGCATTAAAATATTTATCAAGATTTTGCTAACAGAATATATCAGCAGAATGTTTTAAGAAAACAGATCCTTAGAAACACAGCTCTTTTAATACACAAATATTTAATACTTTCAGGCTTGAATATAGACTAGCAGTCACTTCATGTTATGATACTCACTTTTATATTGGAAGCAGAAAAATCGAAGCTAAGCTTCCCTTTTACCTTCTTGGTGCTGAAGGAGGCCCAGTAGCCCACATGGTGTTCTCATCGGTCTGTAAACCCATAAACCGTGATGATGTCACACACCCCCAGGGGGCGTTCACAAGTGTAGATAACCCTGGGGAAGTGTTGGAGCACAGATATTTTCATCTCCCCATAAACACTGCCTGCTTTTGTGAATTAAAAATGTGTCCCCAGGAGTGTATGCTTTCACTCCGTGCTCTGAGTCCCCCGCAGAAATTTTGTGATGGGTTCACAACTGCGCCTTCCAGACTTGCCTTTCAGTTACTTTGCCACTGTAATTTTACTGACAATAGCATTCTACCACAGTCTTTTTTTAGACAAGCATGTAAATTGTTTTGCCATTTTCATTTCAGCAAATAATAGCTTTGTAATATAATTACCACACTAAATCACAGCAATAGGATCAAAATGCAAGACAGGAAGACGCACAACCCATGTTTAGTGGCCTTTGGGAGGAGAAAGGTTTGCAAAATTGTTTCTCATTTGCCACTAAGCCTTGTGTCATTTCACTCAAGGAAAACTAGGAATGAAAAATATTAACCGATTTATGTTTTAATTATTTAGGAGATAACTCCTACCTTTGTGTTTGCTAGAAGATTGACTTCCAGATAATCAAGGGCCTCCCTTGTGTACATGTGTTTGTGTGTACAGTCTGTGTGCATATATAGCATTGTTAACTGAGAAGAGGTTAATCTAATGAGCTGCTGTTTGGGGAAATAAGTACCATCATTTTAAGAAAATTCATTTTCTGTTGCCAAAGTCTATTTATTGAGTATTTATTATGTGCAAAGCATGATGTGACCACATGGGAACATAGGAGAAATAGCAAAAACAAAACAAGGTTTGTGTATCCAAAGAAGTCATAGTCTAGCATAGAGAGATGACAAGTGTCTGTGCACCACCAGGTCAAGGAAACAAATATCCGTAGCCAGAAGTTGTTGTTCAGTTGCTCAGTCATGTCCAACTCTTTGGGACCCCATGGACTGCAGTACGTCAGACTTCCCTGTACGTCGCCATCTCCCAGAGCTTACTCAAACTCATGTCCATTGAGTCGGTGACTCCATCCAGCCATCTCATCATCTGTCATCCCCTTCTCCTCCCGCCTTCAATCTTTCCCAGCATCGGGTCTTTTCTAATGAGTTGCTTTTTGCATCAGGAGGCCAAAGTATTGGAACTTCAGCATCAGTCCTTCCAATGAATATTCAGGACTGATTTCCTTTAGGATTGACTGGTTTGATCTCCTTGCAGTCCAAGAAGAGAAGTGTATAACCAGAAGAGAAGTATAAATAAAGAGACTTCAGGCAGGGAGACCCTGTGAGGGGAACCGACCTGACTAAGGCAGTGGAAGGAAGGCATGGACCGGAGAGCTGGTCCGGAGGTAGAGTCAGCAAGGGTTGGGTCACTGGTAGTTTAGAACAGAAGGAACAGGACATTTAGTGGAAGGAAGGCAGTTCATCAAGTTACATAAGGCAGATGACAGGTTTGAGCATGAAGGAGAGAGAAGAAGGGTTTGTTTTTCTATTTTATTTTAAAGATGTATTTATTATTTTTGGTTGTGCCGGGTGTTCATTGCTGTGGGCTTTCTCTAGGGGTGGTGCACGTGCTTCTCAGTGGCCGTGGCTTCTGTCGCCAAGCTCCAGGTTCAGGTGCTCAGGCTTCAGGAGGCGCAGCCCCTTGGCCCGAGGGCACAGGCTCCACAGCCTGTGGGCTCCTCCCAGACCAGGGATCGGACCTGTGTCCCCTGCACTGGCAGGCAGATTTGCAACCACTGGACCACCAGGGAAGCCCGGTTTGGTTTTAGACTGATCACTTTGAGATTTGGGGGGAGGCATCCCAAGAGGAGTGCCTGATGGGTTCCTGCCACCATGTGGGCTGAAGCGCTGAGTGTTTCGAGAACCATCTCATTTAAGGTGAAGCTGCCTGAGACCGTCACCAGGGAGAGGACGGTTTCCTGCCAAAGACTGTTTGTGGCACTGGCAGTGAGGAAGACGTCACGGAGGAGACGGAGAAGGCGCAGCCGCGAGAGAGGGCAGGTCTGGGAGTCGCTCGAAGAAGGAAGGGATGTGCTTCCTTCGTAGGTGAGGAGTAGTCTTGTAAAGGTTGAAACGCGCCCCTCGGGTCTGGCCCTTGAAGATCTTGGCCGCCACTAATGGTTCTTCCGATCTGTGTCAGGCTAGCACGTTTGTTTGAAGGGACGAGCCCATGTATGGGGTGAAGTGACAGCGTGCCCTCCAGCTTCCCAGCCCCCTGGCACAGGGGCCACAGGCATCCGGCATCCAGCGTTCTCCCCTCACAGGGCTGCGTCTCACCGTGGGTGCGCAGGAAGCCCTCCCCAACCACATCTTACCTCCGGTCCAAGAGCTCTTGAGGACCAGTTTGGGTTCTAAGAAAGCCTCCAGACAGGGCAATAGCACCCCACTCCAGTACGCTTGCCTGGAAAAGACAGACAGAGGAGCCTGGTGGGCTGTGTTCCATGGGGTTGCAAAGAGTCAGACACGACTGAGTGACTTCCCTTTCACTTTTCACTTTCATGCATTGGAGGAGATGGCAACCCACCCCAGTGTTCTTGCCTGGAGAATCCCAGGGACGGGGGGGCCTGGTGGGCTGCCGTCTATGGGGCCACATAGAGTCGGACACGACTGAAGTGACTTAGCAGTAGCAGCAGCAGACAGGGAGGGATGTGTGCCGGTTTCAGACTCACAGCGCGACCAGGCTCAGCCACCTTCCCGCTCTAGCCATCACAGCCCAGCAAGCGCCTCGCTGCCTCCCCTTCCTCCTGCTCTTCCTCTGGACTGTCCTGTCTCCTCCGAAGACCCACCTGGGGAAGCAGGGAGCCTCATCGTTGTTGGGCCACCTGCTTTCTGGTTGAGGGTGGTAGAGTAAAGTAATTTTTAGGTACTAAAACATTATCGTGGCCAAGTGTTGACGAGTACAAAACAGATAGAAGACAATATATTCTAAACCAAGACATACTTGAGAACTCAGCCTGAACTAAGTGATAACTGAACTTCCTCTATAGGTTTCTTCTGTCTTTTATCAACTGTAAAACCTAATTTCCATATGCCTTGGTGATTTTCAGAGCAAGAGTTTTGATAGTATAGGCAGGCCAAAGCCAGACTGTTGTTTAGTCATTAAATTGTCTTAGCGACGCCATGGACTGTGGCCCACCAGGCTCCTCTGTCTGGGATTTTCCAGGCAAGGATACTAGAGTGGGCTCCATTTCCTTCTCCAGGGGATCTTCCTGTCCCAGGGATTAAACCTTTATCTCCTGCATAGGCAGGCAAATTCTTTACCACTGAACCACCTGGGAAGCCCTGGGAAGCCTTAAGCATCTCTTTAACCTCTCTATCTATAGTTTTTATTTGGATGGTGTAGAATTCCTTGGAACATACAGAATTCTCTCTCTCTCATTTTTTTTAACCACTTATAGCAAGAATAGTTTCCTTAAAGCCTGGGCTGGATGAATATGACCCGAACACATACCTAATTTCTTTTTCCATCCCTCCATTTGTTCCCTTATTCCTTTCATTATTAACAAAAGAAGAAAAACTCTGCTGAGATTTCTAAAGCCGCTTTATGTCTGGATGTTTGTATTTTGGGGGAAAGAAAAGAACAGCTTCAAGTTTCTGAGAGTCCCTTTTTTTAGTCCCATTGACTGTTATTTGCCCCTGGACTGCAGACAGAGAGTAGTGACTGTGTTCCTGTGTGCTGAGCGTCTTTTCAGGGCGTGTATCGCCCTTGCCCAGCGCTGCCAGGTGGACCAGGATATCCCAGCTAATAACAAAGAGTGATGCAGAGTTTTTCCTCTTTGAACTTTATTCCAAGAGCTTGATCATTTGGCATCTGGTGTGCTCTAAATTTGAGACCCTTAGCTTTGTACCCTGCAAGTGTGTGCTGCAGGCTTCAGGATCAGCAGCTCTGCAGCCTGCTCAATGCCATTGTCCTCTGTGTCTTAGAGGGAAGTTCGATCTCTGCTGTGGCTGTGCCCTCTGGCTCTGTTTAGCCTCTCGCTGTCATAGTGATTCTAATTGGAATTAAATACTTATTGATTCCTAGAGAATATCCTGTCCACCAACACTAGCAAAATCTTATTTGGATTCATTATTGCCAAATTGGAAAAGAAGACTCAATAATTCATTGCTATTATATTCCTGGGTCTTATTCTCTCTGGTCTTTCACATCCTTCTGGGAAAAGAGAGGTTTCTGGTATACAAATGGAGTTGGACCAAGTAGCCTGAAAAGATTCCTCCATCCAGAGCCCACAGGACAGGAGAGAAGAGAAACTGAGTTACATTCATGAAATTCATCAGTAAGTACATTCTGGGCTGTGAAAGTGTGATAGTAAATGCCCAGAAGGTCCCAGGGTGATTTCTCACAATATAGCTTTGAACCTGAAGGCTGATTCTTGCAGCTGAACACCTGTATTCCTACATCCTAGATTACTCCTGGGTGGGGATTCCAATCCTCTGGCTTTATTTTTATTTTATATCCAAGGCATACTTTTTTTTTTTTGTATTGCTTTTGCCATACATTGACATGAATCCACCACGGGTGTACATGCGTTCCCAAACATGAACCCCCCTCCCACCCCCCTCCCCACAACATTTCTCTGGGTCATTCCCGTATACCAGCCCCAAGCATGCCATATCCTGCATCGGACATAGACTGGCAATTCGATTCTTACATGATATTATACATGTTTCAATGTCATTCTCCCAAATCATCTCACCCTCTCCCTCTCCCTCTGAGTCCAAAAGCCCGCTATACACATCTGTGTCTTTTTTGCTGTCCTGCATACAGGGTCATCATTGCCATCTTTCTAAATTCCATATATATGTGTTAGTATACTGTATTGGTGTTTTTCTTTTTGGCTTACTTCACTCTGTATAATCGGCTCCATTTTCATCCATCTCATCAGAACTGATTCAAATGTATTCTTTCTAATGCCTGAGTAATACTCCATTGTGTATATGTACCACAGCTTTCTTATCCATTCATCTGCTGATGGACATCTAGGTTGTTTCCATGTCCTGGCTATTATAAACAGGGCATACGGATGGCTAACAAACACATGAAAAGATGCTCAACATCACTCATTATTAGAGAAATGCAAATCAAAACCACAATGAGGTACCATTTCACACCAGTCAGAATGTCTGTGATCCAAAAATCTGCAAGCAATAAATGCTGGAGAGGGTGTGGAGAGAAGGGAACCCTCCTACACTGTTGGTGGGAATGCAAACTAGTACAGCCACTATGGAGAATAATGTGGAGATTCCTTAAAAAATTGCAAATAGAACTGCCTTATGACCCAGCAATCCCACTGCTGGGCATACACACTGAGGAAACCAGAATTGAAAGAGACACATGTACCCCAATGTTCCTCTGGCTTTAATATCCTAATGCAGTCTGGGACTCACCAGGAAGGCCCTGAAGAACTCGGTGAAGTGTTATTGGATTAGGGAATTTGTTAACTGTGCACTTTGGTATAAATAAGGCAGTCAGACTGTTGATCATCTAATATCTCTGGATCAAGCCAAATACATGTAATACAGACTTGTAGGTTCCAATTCTAAACACCATGTTCTCATGGGAAATCTAATGTCTCGAATATTCTTCCATAACAAGAACTTCTACAGGACCTAAGTTTCCTGTATGAAGCTCCAGAATATAGGAAACGATTACATTCATCTTAAAGAATTAGTCTGATAAATCACTGATGTAAGTATTCCCAACCTACATATTTGCAAATTGACATTCTTACCTTACACTTTGAGATTTCTTATTGGCCTTTAAGATCGTGAGAGGAAAAGTAATGAAAAGAAATCCTGAAGTAAGTCAGAGAAAGACAAATATCATATGATATCACTTATATGTGGAATCTTTAAAAATATTATACCCATGAACTTATTTACAAAACAGTCACAGACATTAAAAACAAACTAGTGTTATCAAAGGGGATAGTGAGGGGAGCAGAGAGAGATAAATTAGAGTTTTGGATCAACAGATACTATTCTATATAAAATAGCTAAACAACAAGGACTGACTGTATAGCATGAGGAACTGTATTCAGAATCTTGTAATAACTATAATGAAAAATAATCCACACGACTTCCCTCGCAGTTAGGTGGTTAAGACTGTGCTTTCTTTGCAGAAGGCCCTGGTTTGATCACTAGTTTGGAAAGCTCTGTCAAACTTAGATAGTGTATTAAAAAGCAGAGACATTACTTTGCCATCAAAGGTCCATATAGTCAGAGCTATCATTTTTCCAGTAGTCATGTATGGTGTGAAAGTTGGACTATAAAGAAAGCTAAGTGCCGAAGAATTGATGCTTCTGAACTGTGGTGTTGGAGAAGACTCTTGAGAATCCCTTGGATGGCAAGGAGATCCAACCAGTCAATCCTAAAAGAAATCAGTCCTGAATATTCATTAGAGTTTACTCAAACTCATGTTCATTGAGTTGGTGATGCCATCCAACCATCTCACCCTCTGTTTTCCCCTTCTCCTCCTGCCTTCAATCTTTCCCAGCATCAGGGTCTTTTCCAGTGAGTCAGCTTGCCACATCAGGTGGCCAAAGTATTGGAGTTTCAGCTTCAACATCAGTCCTTCCAATGAACACCCAGGACTGATCTCCTTTAGGATGGACTGGTTGGATCTCCTTGCAGTCCAAGGGACTCTCAAGAGTCTTCTCCAACACCACAGCAAAAGCATCAATTCTTCAGTGCTCAGCTTTCTTTATTGTCCAACTCTCATCTATACATGACCACTGGGAAAAACCATAGCCTTGACTAGACCTTTGTTGGCAAAGTAATGTCTTTGCTTTTTAATATGCTATCTAGGTTGGTCATAGATTTTCTTCCAAGGAGTAAGCGTCTTTTAATTTCATGGCTGCGGTCACCATCTGCAGTGATTTTGGAGCCCAAAAAATAAAGTCTGACACTGTTTCCACTGTTTCTCCATCTAATTGCCATGAAGTGATGGGACCAGATGCCATGATCTTTGTTTTCTGAATGTTGAGCTTTAAGCCAACTTTTTCATTCTTTTCCTTCACTTTCATCAAGAGGCTCTTTAGTTCTTCTTCACTTTCTGCCATAAGGGTAGTGTATTTGCTATATACTTATATTTATCACTTATCTGTTCACCTGAAATACAAATTTACCCAGATCACCATGTGGTTTTATCTGCTGAATCTGACAACCTTACTGGTAGTAGTGATAACAGGAGGGCTTAGAGTTTGCTCTTTTCCTTCTGTTTGTCAGGCATCATATATGTCATATTAATTTCATTATCTCATTTAACCAGAATTATATCTGATCCCAGACATTTGGAGTCAGTGCTAGGGGATGACCCTTGGAAACTGTATATGTTTTTTAAGCACCTCAAGTTATTCTTAGTCCACGTGAAGAAGCACCATGATCTTGACCATTGCTTCTCAGACATAAAAATGCAGACAAGTCACCAGAGGAGGCAGGTTTTGCTTGAGCAGGTATGGAGTGGGGTCTGAGATACTTTTACAAGCTCCCAGGTGATACTGGCATCGGTGTTAGTCCCAAACTCCACGTTGAGTAGCTGTGTTGTAGACACCCCCAACCAAGAAGCAGGAGCATTCCCAACAGCTGTGATACAAAGGTTGTACCTGATATCAAGATTTCAAACCATGGAAGGGGTAGATGGAATGGGACTGATTTCCTTATTCATGAGTAAACAGTAACATCCATGGACAAGGAGCTTTATGTGCCATTTTTGAAAGAAAGTTTTTTTTTCTCTCAAAAAAGTAAATGTCTTATTAATAGCTGAAGGATGCGCAGTTGCTTTTTCCCCCACCGAGATGGGCATTTGGCTTCTTTAGGCTCGTCTTTCTCCTGCATGGTGTGGGGCGTGACAGTCCCTAACCACATTTACAGCTCTGCATCCCAGAAGGGACCCCAGATGTGCAGGGCGCAGCGTGACTCTGCTTTGTAGAAATAGTGTCTCAGTGCCAGAGTCATGGTGATAAATTTATAATGTGATTGCAGATTTTTTCCCCCTCTTATGTACAGAAAATTTAATAGTTTTTCTGAGAGTAGCTTAGTTCTCTCAGCAGAATCTAGTTAAGTCAAAAATATTAAAAATGCTACTGTGTCAGAAGAACTGATTGAAAGCTGAAAGAGTTAGCCAGACTGCTAACAGGGATGAAAAGAAATCCTGCTGTGGGAGTCAGTTCATCCATAAACACAGATGCCGGAGTGGAGGCAGATTGTATATGTGAGGCGGTTGGCTTCTCAGAGCCCTCTGTCTGTTTACTTCATTATCTCTTTTTTTTTCTAATTAATAGATTAGAGATGTCTTTGTGGAATGCCGCCTTTCAAAATTTAGCAGTTCTCACCCAGAAAGAACACTCACAGGGGCTTATCCATCATATATTAGATTCTCCCAAGATGTTGCGCTGTGCCCTCTATCATGGCAGATATGAAGATCAACCAGACAAAACCCAGGGCACAAGACACAGACATCGAAATGATACAGGAAGCAGAGAACTGAGAGATGGATCCCGTTTGAGGGAGGCATGGACAGGGAATGGCTTAAGAAGACTGTGGTATCGGAGCCAGGCTTGGAATGGTGGCTAGAATTTGGGCTCACAGAGATGCAAGTGGAAAAAGACTGTTTCTGGGAGGGAGCACAGGCTGAGCCAAGGCACCACGGCATGGAGACCTTGGACTGAATATTGGAAATTAAATGTTCAGTTTTGTTGAAGTGGAACATACACAGAGGGGAGCGATTGGAAGGGTGGCTGGGGACCTATCTGTTCATGGAGAAGTTTCCAGGAGTTTATTTGGTGTGGGGGGAGCTGGGGGAACCGGGGGCATGTTAGCAGAGAAGTGACCAGGTGCAAACTCTGCTTTAGGAGACTGGGTGTTTGGACTGAGGAGTGAATTGAGGTGTGGCCGAGATGCATTTGAACTGTGCAGTCAATACATGTCAAGAGCCTGACTGTGGGTGATGGCAGAGAGACTAGAGCGGAGAAGGTCTTTTCAAGAGGATTTCTGACCCTTTACAACCCACTAGCTGTGGGAGCAGGGAAAAGGAATATATCACAGGTACTGAGGCTTCATGCCCAGGTGCTGTGTTCGAAGCAGTGCTTTAAACAAATTGGAGCTCCAGGGTTGTTGGGGAGGTTGGGGGGAGCCCATGTGTAGGAAAGAAGATGAATTTAGTTATCTTGTACTATAAGTACAAGAATTGAGTGTCTCGTTCACAGACTACCCATAGCACAGAGTCTGGCAGGCGAGCGGTACCCAGTGAAGTTTTGTCGACTTTGAAATGCCGACTAGGCTGCTCAGGAGAAACTAAAAGAAGGCATTTGGAAGTAGGTTCTGGGGCTTGATGCAGAAACTGGCCCTAGAGTTGAGCAATGAAGACATCTTTGAACAGAGATGCAGAGCATACAGGGAAGGAGTGTGTGTTGAAGGGGCGGGCATGAGGCAGAGAGGGGCTAACACAGACTTTTCATGAATCCTTAGGAGGGGAGAGGAGAAAAGGCATCAGATAAATGGTTTGAAAGATAGGAAAAGTCTCTTACCTGGAGGCCCAGGGCAGGGGGGTTTCAGGATGGAGTAGGTGGTCATAACAGACCAAGGACGTTGGCAATGACAGAGAGAAAAATGTTTTGGAGAGTGGAAAGGACAGATGTCAGATTAATTGCTAAATGGAGCTTTAATGTATGTTTTTAAAGAGAAGGAAACAAATTGGTGTTTAAAAATTGTTCATAAGGTACTGTGGTCTATTTGTTTGGGATAATACTGCTAATAACATAATTATATTATAGACTAGAACAGCTGAAAAAACATTACTCATCTTCTGCAAAGAAATAATTGTGAATTTGTAGCCATTATCCAGTCCTTCTGCATCAGCTCATGCCAATAATCATATCTGGAATGTCTATAGGAGATAAATTGGCCAACCAGGAGCAGACTGGGTTAGCTTGCTGCTATCTCATTTTATTTATATTTCCAGATTGAAAACTGTGTCACTTACTGGTACCTCTAGATTTAACAGTAAAATGAATTTTACTGTTCCCATTTAACAGTCAAAAAGCAGTGATGAAATGGTAGAGGATTGCTCAGAGCAGCTGGGCAGAGGGGGAGAGGCAGCTTCCAACTGACCGTCCCTAGGGGTGAACTGACTCAGTCAAAGGATCCTCTAAGACTGCACACCACAGATTTGTCCTATGGATTCCTGCCGGATGAGTAAAGGAACCTCCAGGCATACTACATTTATAATATAAGAACCTCGGCAGAGATGTGGTTAACAGTTCTGTGATGCTGGCCCCTGCAGATTCCTGCTGCGTATCTTACACTGTGTGGGATCACAGATCACATGTTCTCAGGGTCACGAAGCAATGCATTGTTCTAGAGATGCCACCCCCCTCCCGTAGAGAGAAATCAGTTCTATAGCTGTGACATGGAGGTGCATGCTGGCTGGATCACTGCAAAGCTCTTGGGAAAGCCCAAGAAGGGCCACGGGATTGCCAGGTTCTTCCCAGGATAAGGAAAGTACTTCCTCTGCCCTCCTCCCTGGGCATCCTGAGCTGCTCCTGTTTGGCAGAGACCCCCCAACACTTCCCCCAGCTTTGGGCCTGAGAGGAATTCCTCTGCATGGCTTCTTTCCCTAAGCATCTTTTAATCACATGGATTGACATGAGTTGGAGGGAACTGGTTGGGAAGCTGAACTTGATACAATGTGGACCGTCCCATCCTTACTGAAACTGTATCTTCCTGTGACCTCGGCAGCTCAGCATCCTCCTGAACATCTCTCAGCTCCTCTAAAATGCCTCCTGCAGTCTACTTGTGCATGCTAAGTTGCTTCAGTCGTGTCCGACTCTTTGTGACCCCATGGACTGTAGCCCACCAGGCTCCTCTGTCCATGGGAATTCTCCAGACAAGAATACTGGAGTGGGTTGCCATGATCTCCTCCAGGGATCAAACCAGCATCTCTTAAGTCTCCTGCATTTGCAGGTGGGTTCTTTACCACTGGCACCACCTGGGAAACCCACATTCTACTCTCTGTCCACTAAAGAAGGTTTCCCCAAGGCGTAGCTCTTGGGGCTTTGTTTACCTCTATTCATGACATGAATTACCTTTCTTTACTCAGTCATGTAGCAAACACTTAGTGACTTCTCTTGCTGGGTTCCAGACCAGGGCACTTCTAGGCCAGAGAAGGAGACAGACATGTGTCAGATCAGTTCAGTTCAGTTCAGTCGCTCAGTCATGTCCGACTCTTTGTGACCCCATGAATCGCAGCACGCCAGGCCTCCCTGTCCATCACCAACTCCCGGAGTTCACTCAGACTCACGTCCATCGAGTCATTGATGCCTCCCAGCCATCTCATCCTCTGTCGTCCCCTTCTCCTCCTGCCCCCAATCCCTCCCAGCATCAGAATGGACTGGTTGGATCTCCTTGCAGTCCAAGGGACTCTCAAGAGTCTTCTCCAACACCACAGTTCAAAAGCATCAATTCTTCGGCGCTCAGCTTTCTTCACAGTCCAACTCTCACATCCATACATGACCACTGGAAAAACCATAGCCTTGACTAGATGGACCTTAGTCGGCAAAGTAATGTCTCTGCTTTTGAATATACTATCTAGGTTGGTCATAACTTTTCTTCCAAGGAGTAAGCATCTTTTAATTTCATGGCTATAGTCACCATCTGCAGTGATTTTGGAGCCCAAAAAAATAAAGTCTGACACTATTTCCCCGTCTATTTCCCATGAAGTGATAGGACCGGATGCCATGATCTTTGTTTTCTGAATGTTGAGCTTTAAGCCAACTTTTTCCCTCTCCTCTCTCACTTTCATCAAGAGGCTTTTTAGTTCCTCTTCACTTTCTGCCATAAGGGTCATGTGTCAGATAAGGGCACCTAATTGGTTACAGATGCTCTAGCAGGAAGATTAAGCAGAAGGAACAGTGCTCTGAATGCAGGACTAGAAAGATTTAATAAAAGCAACCCTAGACTTTGCTGATGATTTCCAGACCACGTATTAAGATGCCTCATTATATGTTTCCATTAGGGTGTGAATGTATTGGATGGTTCCATTAGGTGGTGACTGCAGTCCTGAAATTAAAAGACACTTGCTCCTTGGAAGAAAAGCTATGACACACCTAGACAGCATATTCAAAAGCAGAGACATTACCTTAACAACAAACATCTGTATGGTCAAAGCTATGGTTTTCTAGTAGTCACATATGGATGTGAGAGTTGGACCATAAGGAGGGCTGAGCGCCGAAGAATTGACGCTTTTGAACTGTGGTATTGGAGAAGATTCTTGAGAGTCCCTTGGACTGCAAGGAGATCCAACCAGTCAATCCTAAAGGAAACCAGTCCTGAATATTGGGGCTGATGCTGAAGCCCCAATACTTTGGCCACCTGATGCAAAGAACTGACTCACTGGAAAAGACCCTGATGCTGGGAAAGACAGAGGGCAGGAAGAGAAGGAGGTGACAGAGGATGAGATGGTTGGATGGCATCACCAACTCAATGGACATGAGTTTGAGCAAGTTCTGGGAGATGGTGAAGGACAGGGAAGTCTGGCGTGCCACGGTTCCTGGGGTCGCCAAGAGTCAGACACAATTGAGTGGCTGAACAACAGCAACAGTTAGGATGTGAAGGAAAGAGGCACAAGATGAACAAAGGCTTTGACGCAGAGATGCATTTGAATCTTACATCTGACGCTTAGGAGTTGTGGGACTTTGGGGTATTTCTTAAACTCTCTGAGCTTCAGTTTACTGGAAAGAGAAAGTAAGTGATATCTTTGTCTTACAGATTTCTTTTTCTTCTTAACTGTGATTATCACTTTTCCATAACCTCTCGTCCTCTGACTTAGGGGTGTCAGTAGGCAGATAAGAATAAGTGGGGTGAAAGCTTCCAAGCTGTTTTAGTGACTTTCTAGTAGTTGTGGACTTCTTAAAGCTGACCTTAGGTGCCCAGAAATGTTTCTTCTGTCCTTGTACCAGCCAAGTGCAATAGCTTACAGCCAGTTGTTAGTACAAAATGACACCTTAAAAAGTTGTTGTGAGAATTAGTGTGTGTGAAAAGCACCTGGTGCTGGAGAACAGTTCTAGTAAATTCACATCCCCATCACTGACAAAGTTAGCGCATTTTAAAGTATGCAGTACAATAAAATTTCCTATATGCACCATGCTGAACAGTAGATCCCTAGGACTTATTCATCCTGCATAAGTGAATTTATGTATTTTCATTAACACCTCCCCAGTTCCCGTTGCCCTAGCTGCTCGTAACCGCTTGTCTGCTCTGCTGAGTTTGATGGAGAAGGCAATGGCACCCCACTCCAGGATTCTTGCATGGAAAATCCCAGGGACGGAGGAGCCTGGTAGGCTGCAGTCCATGGGGTCGCTACGAGTCGGACCCGACTGAGCGACTTCATTTTCACACGTTGGAGAAGGCAGCGGCACCCCACTCCAGTGTTCTTGCCTGGAGGATCCCAGGGATGGGGGAGCCTGGTGGGCTGCCGTCTGTGGGGTCGCACAGCATCAGACACGACTGAAGCAACTTGGCAGCAGCAGCAGCTGAGTCTGAGTATTTTATTCCTGATATAAGTGGGATCAGGTAGTATTTGTTCTTCTGTGTCTGACTTCTTTCATTTAGCATAATGTCTTATAAGTTTATCTGTGTCATTGCAAATAGCAAGCTTGTCTTCCTTTTTAAGGCTGAATAATAGTCCGTTGTATATGTGTACCACATTTTAAAAAATCCATTCACCTGTCAGTGGATATTTAGTTTGTATCCTGTTTTATTTTAAGTAATACTGCAATGAACATGGGAGTATAGATATCTCTTAGAGATACTGATTTTGGTTCTTTGCGGGTATATACCCAGATATATGGAGAAGGAAATGGCAACCCACTCCAGTATTCTTGCCTGGAGAATCCCATGGACAGAGGAGCCTGGCAGGCTACGCCGTCCATAGGGTCGCAAAGAGTCAGATACGACTTAGCAACTAAACCACCACCAGCCAGAAATAGGATTGCTGGGTCACACGATAGTTCCATTTCTAAATTTTGGGCGACATTCCATTATGTTTTCCAGTATGGTTGCAGGGTTTCCTTTCTTCACATTGTTACCAGCATTTATCTTTTGATTTTTGATAATAGCCATCCTCATCGTTGTGAGATATCTCATTATGGTTTTGGTTTGCCTTGTCCTGATGACAGTGATGATAGCATTTTTTCATGTACCTCTTGGGTGTTTGTATATCTTTATGGAGAAATATCTACTCACTTCTTTTACCTGTTTTTAATCATTTCTGTTTTTTTTTTTCTTTTTTTGCTCTTGAGTTGTAGGAATTCCTTATATAATTTGGATATTAACCCTTTATCAGATATGTAATTTGCCAAATATTTGAAAAGGAAAAAATCTTCAAAGCAACAAAAGAAAAATGACTCACCACTTATAAGGGAGCAATCACTAAGGGAATAATTTTTTAAAATATAGTGAAAATCATTAAAGAAGTTTAAGTGTTATATTAGAATATATTAACATAATTCAAAGAAAGTAATAAAGGTGGAATATATAGGAGAAAAGACATGAGTCATAGAAAACAAAAAGTAAAAAGTAGTAAAGTTAGCTATATTTATGACATTAAATAGTTATGAATTAGACAATACAATCAAAAGGCAGAGATTTTCAGGCTCAATTATAAGAAAAAGATCCATTTGACAGCTGACTTCTTATCAGACTATTCTACAAAGCTAAAGTAATCAAAATGGCATGATACTGGCATAAAAACAGACATATAGGTAAATAGGACAGAATAGAGAGGCCAGAAATACACTCATGCACCTGTGGTCAATCTATAACAAGGTAGGCAGAAATGCATAATGTAGAAAAGACAGTCTCTTCAGGTGGTGGTGAGCTGGACAGCTACATGTAAAATAAATGCTATTTGAGCATTTCCTCCTACCATACACAAAAATAAGCTCAAAATGGATTAAAATCTAAATGTAAGACCTGAAACCTTAAGACTCCTAGGAGAGAACATAAGTAAAACCCTCTTTGACATAAATTGTAGCATTATTTTTCTAGATCTGTTTCCTAAGGCAAAAGAAATAAAAGTAAAAATAGATTAGATGTAATTAACTCAAAAGTTTCTGCAGCAAAGGAAATTGTCATAAAAGAAAGACAAACCTATGAAATAGAAGAAAATAGTTACAAATGTTATGGCTGACAAGGGATTAATATCCAAAATATATAAACACCTTATACAACTCACTATCCACAAAACAAATAACCTGATCAAAACATGGGCAGAAGACCTGAATAGACATTTTCCCAAGAAGATGTATGGATGAATATCAGACACATGAAAAGATGCTCAACATCACTAAATACTAGATAAATGCAAATCAAAACAACAATGAGATATCACTTCACACCTGTCAGAATGGTTATCATCAAAATATCTATAAATAACAAATGTTGGCAAGGATGTAGAGAAGAGACCCTCATACAGTGTTGGTGGGAATGTAAATTGGTATAGCCACTGTGGAAAAAGAACATGCAGGTTCCTCAAAAAACTAAAAACAGAGCTACCATATGATCCAGAAATTCAACTTCTGGATATACATATATATATATATAAAAGAAAGGACTAATTCATAAAGGTACATGTAACCCATTATTCATAGCAGCATTATTTATAAAGCCAAGAAATGGAAGCAACCCAAGTGTTCATCAACAATCCAATGGATAAAGAAGATTTGTATATAAACAGTGGAATATTACTCAGCCAGAAAAAAGAATGAAATATTGTGATCTGCAGCAATGTGGACAGGCCTAGAGAATACTATGCTTGTTGAAATAAGGCACAGTGAATGACAGATTCTGTATAATATCACCTATATGTGGAATCTAAAAAATGAAATGTGAATATGTATCAATTCAGTCGCTCAGTCGTGACTGACTCTGCAGCCCCATGGACGGCAGCACGCCAGTCTTCCCTGTCTTTCACCATCTCCTGGAGCTTGCTCAAACTCATATCTGTTAAGTCAGTGATGCCATCCAACCATCTCATCCTCTTTCATACCCTTCTCCTCCTGCCTTCAATCTTTCCCAGCATCAGGGTCTTTTCCAATGAGTTGGTTCTTCGTGTCATGTGGCCAAAGTATTGGAGTTTCAGCTTCAGCATCAGTCCTTCCAATGAATATTCAGGATTGATTTCCTTTAGGATTGACTGGTTGGATCTCCTTGCAGTCCAAGGAACTCTCAAGAGTCTTCTCCAGCACCACAATTTGAAAGCATCAATTCTTTGGTGCTCAGCTTTCTTTAGTCCAGCCCTCACATCCATACATGACTACTGGAAAAACCATAGCTCTGACTATATGGATATTTGTCAACAAAGTAATATCTCAGCTTTTTAATATGCTGCTAGGGTTGTTATAGCTTTTCTTCCAAGAAGCAAGCGTCTTTTAATTTCATGGCTGCAGTCACTGTCCACAGTGATAAAGTCTCCCCCCAAAATAAAGTCTCTCACTGTTTCCATTGTTTCCCCATCTATTTGCCATGAAGTGATAGGACGAGAAGCCATGATCTTAGTTTTCTGAATGTTGAGTTTTAAGCCAACTTTTTCACTCTCCTCTTTCACTTTCATCCAGAGACTCTTCAGTTCTTTGCTTTCTGCCATAAGGGTGGTGTCATCTGCATATCTGAGGTTATTGATATTTCTCCTGGCAATCTTGATTCCACCTTGTGCTTCATCCAGCCTGGCATTTCACATGTTGTGCCCTGCATTTAAGCTAAACAAGCAAGGTGACAATATACAGCTTTGATGTACTCCTTTCCCGATTCAGAACCAGTCCACTGTTCCATGTCCGGTTCTAATTGTTGCTTCTTGACCTGCATACAGATTTCTCAGGAGGCACGTCAGGTGGTCTGGTATTCCTATCTCTTTAAGAATTTTCCACAGTTTGTCATGATCCATACAGTCAAAGGCTTTGGCACAGTCAATAAAGCAGAAGTAGATGTTTTTCTGAAACTCTCTTGCTTTTTTGATGGTCCAACAGATGTTGGCAATTTGACCTCTGGTTCCTCTGCCCTTTCTAAAACCAGCTTGAACATCTGGAAGTTCACAATTCACATACTGTTGAAGCCTGGCTTGGAGAATTTTGAGCATTACTTTACTAGCATGTGAGATGAGTGCAATTGTGTGGTAGTTTGAACATTCTTTGGCATTGCCTTTCTTTGGGATTGGAATGAAAACTGACCTTTTCCAGTCCTGTGGCCACTGCTGAGTTTTCCAAATTTGCTGGCAACACTTTCACAGGATCATCTTTCAGGATTTGAAATAGCTTAACTGGAGTTCCATCACCTCCACTAGCTTTGTTCATAGTGATGCTTCCTAAGGCCCATTTGACTTCGCTTTCCAGGATGTCTGGCTTTAGGTGAGTGGTCACACCATCATGGTTATCTGGGTCATGAAGATCTTTTTTGTATAGTTCTTCTGTGTATTAGCAAAATAGAAACAGACTTACAGATATAGAAATAAAACTACTGGTTAACAGTGAGAAGAGCTAAAGGGTACGGAGTTTCTTTTTGACGTGATGAAATGTGCTGCTGTATTGATGATCGTGTATATCCGTGAATAAAATAAAAAACATTGAATTTTCTATTCTAAATGGGAGAATTGGATTGTATATGAATTATATCTCAATAAAACTCTTTTCTAAAAAGAATAGACATGTCAGGTTGCTTGGGAAATGATCTGCCTTGCTTGGTAAAATTAGACCCTTTCCCATGCCTTGCCCTATTTATTCATCTCTTCCATCTGCCTGTTCCTGAGTAATTTCCTTTTATAATCAACTGGTAAATCTAGTTAGTAAAATGTATCTCTGAGTTTGGTGAGCCTCTCTAGCACAGTAGTTGGACCCTATTAAGGGGCTGTGGGAAACTGACTAGCCAGTTAGTTGGTCAGAAGCACAGGTGGCAGAACCCTGTGATGTGGGTCTGAAATGGAGGAGATGAGCCACGTAGCACTATGGAATTGATGCTGTCTCTGGGTGGACAGTGCCAGAATTGTTCATTGCTTGGTGGTGTTGGGAAAGATGCACATAGGGTCTGTGTGTTAGGGATCGCAGTTCATGTCAGGAAGGTATTTATGGTCTGCACTGTAGAACAAGGACTCTGTGGTAGCAAATAACTGATGGAAGAAAAGCCAACCAGACTGGAGTAAAGCAAAATGTTTGGTGTCATCTTGACTTTATGTGCCCGTTGTTTCTCTGCCCACTAAAGACAAATCATGGGTTAAATTATGTGACTTATCCCATTTTGTTTTGTGTTTTTAAATACCAAGGCTTTTCAACTTGACACTAAATTCCATATGATATTTTCATTAAAAATGCCACACAACTGAGGCATGATTTTGACACTCTCTCTGCTTGTCAATTTTTTTGTCCTTTCTTGAGATGTGCTGTTGCTGGGGCTAGAACTCATGACCTTACAATTGAGGAGTTATATATATATGTTTTTTAAATAGTTTAATACTTGTAAGAAGTTGCAAAAATAGTACAAACAGTACACGGAGTCCCTGTTTAAACTTTACCCAGCTTCTCTCAAGGATAATATCTTACAAAACCTTAATATATATAAGGAAATTGACATCAGTGTGATATTAACTCAAAGACAGACTTTTTTTGGATTTCTTCATTTTTTTCTTAAACATCTTCTCTCTCTCTCTCTCTCTTTTTTTTTTTTTGGTAGTGGTGGAATGGGGGAGAATTGGGGATAGTTCTAAGAAATTTGGGCTTCCCAGGTTGTGCTAGCGGTAAAGAACCCGCCTGCCAATGCAGGAGATGTAAGAGATGCAGGTTCGATCCCTGGGTCAGGAAGATTCCCTGCAGGAGGGCACGGCAACCCACTCCAATATTCTTGCCTGGGAAATCCCATTGCAGAGGAGCCTGGTAGGCTACAGTCCATAGGGTCACAAAGAGTCAGACATGACTGAAGCAACTTAGCATGCACTAAGAAATTTTCTTACATATATGGATTTATATAACCTGCCCACACAATCAGGGTCCAGACCTGTTTCATCACCACAAAGAAATCACCTCACGTTACTCCTCTTATAGCCACACGCCTCCCTAACGCTTAACCCTGGCAACCACTGTGCTCCCTCTGCGATGGTGTCATTTTGAGAATATTTTAGAAAGGGAATCTTACAGTCTGTAACTTTTTGAGATTGAGCCCTTCCCCAACAGTAATGCCCATCACCAGTGGTTTCATGTTTTAATCATATGTTCCTATTTATTGCTGAATAGGATGAGTAGTATCTGTCAAGCTGGGGCTTTTTGATTTGTTTGGTTTTTGTTAAGACCAAACTCAGAAAGACCACATCAGTAGCTGAGTAGATTCCAGATCTGGGAGCCGCTGCGCTGAGCCTGGGGGCAGGGGGATGGGCAGCAGGGCAGACTCTTGGGTAGAAAGCAGAAGGGAATCCCGATCAGAGGTAGAAGCTGTTCTGCATGCCCAGACCAGGAGAGTGAGCTCTGTGCAGAGGTGCGCCAAGGATCAAAGTCAAGGTCAGAAAGGAAGATTAGGGGGACTGGGGCAGGGGGTTGGGGGGGTTGGTGACCTAAAATCTTCTCTACCTGTCCCTAGCTAACCCCAGGGCCTCAAGCCCACTGTTCTCCCAGAGTCTCCTGATATTGTTTCTGCCCTGCGGTATCTTGGGTTCATATCAGGCCCAGAATAGAAATGAAGATAAGTGATAAGGGTGTGAATACCCTCAGAGGTAAGAGCTTTGGGCTTTTATTTTTTTCAAAGTAAAGGACATTTTTGTCATTTGACCTCACAGGTGGCACAACAGTGTTCCACACCCCTGCACTGTGGCACCTAAGGTGATTCCAAAGTCTTTTAAAGTCAGCGAAGAGGAAGAAAGTGGAAACTGGGTTTCTTAATTCCAAGTTTGTTATTAGAACCCAACAAACCCATATTTGAGTAGTTAAATCTCTTTACTTAGCCCAGATCTGATTGTAAAGTAATAGAAGGAATGGAGCTTGCAGCAAGTCAAAATAAAAGGCACCTTTGTGGGGTCATCATTTGATCTTATGGTAAGTAAATCCTGCAGGTATCTATGAGGTGAGATCCAGCCATTAGACAGCTGCACCTGTTAAATGCTGTCTCAGAAAATGCTTCATTGGTTATTTGCTCCTCACTTTCAAGATTTGGAATTTGGCAGTGTGTGGGCCCACATTTATCTTCCTTGCAAAAGATGACAGAGATCTTTTGGATTTACACTAACAACAGAGCCCTTGTTGTTCAACAGACCTCATTGTTTTGGACACCACCGGCCAAGCTTTCTGCAGCAGAGCTCTTTGCCCACTTATATAGAGTTCAATAATCAAGAGTCAAGTTTGCCAGTTAAAAGGTTCTTCTAAAAGGGCATGCGTGGGCCTGAAGTTCCATGACACAGAAGGTCTCTCTACTTGATGGACATGATGCAAAGTTAGAACACTGGAAGGAAGTTGAGTCTCGTGAATGAGTTGTGAGGCACCGTGAGGCCCAGCCCTCAGCCGGCCCTGTGTGTATCTGTGCTTAGTCACTCAGTGGTGTCTGACTCTTTGTGGCTTCCTGGACTGCAGCCCGCCAGGCTCCTCTGTCCATGGACTTCTCCAGGTAAGAATACTCGAGTGGGTTGCCATTCCCTACTCCAGGGGATCCTCCTGACCCAGGGGTTGAATTCCTGTCTCTTGCATCTCCTTTATCTCCTGCATTGGCAGGCATAGTCTTTTACCTGGGAAGCCCATAATTACATGTAACCTCTTCTGCAGAGCTTAAGACATTCTCACATTTGATCATATTACTGGAAAGAAAAACAGACTGGGCTGCTAAGCCTGTTTTATGACCAAAGAAACAATGGTAATACTGACACAGTATTAGCATGTGAACCTGTACCTTCAGAACCTAGCAAGTTTACTTTATGGAATTCTAGTCCTGTTATAAAACTAACTTTAAGACCGTCAAGTTTGGGCTAAGTTTTTCATCTGGAAAATGAGTAATTTGACTCTATATCTCATGTCCTTTCCACCTCTATATCTTCCTAGACCTTGTGTCTTGGTGGCCTTGAATGTGACTGATTAGTGTAAAGGGAAAAGCCCCAAGTTGCCATGACTTGCAGAGTTGAGTGCATGCATTCATATTGTTTCTGTGAGCTAGAGGAAGACAGCATTAGCTTGTCTTTCCAAATGGTAAAACCCAGATAATAATAGTGGTGAATACTTGCATAGGTTTTGTTGTTGCTGTTGAGTCAATAAGTCCTGTCCAGCTCTTTGTGACCCCATGGACTACAGCACCCCAGGCTTCCCTGTCCTTCACCATCTCCCAATAGTTGTTGGGAGCTTCATGTCCATTGAATCGATGATGCCATCCAAACATCTCATCCTCTGTCACCTCCTTCTCCTCCTCTCCTTAACCTTTCCCAGCATCAGGGTCTTTTCAAATGAGTCAGTTCTTCATATCAAGTGGCCAAAGTATTGGAGCTTCAGCATCAGTCCTTCCACTGAATATTCAGGGTTGATTTCCTTTAGGATTGACTGGTTTGATCTCCTTACTGTCCAAGGGACTCTCAATAGTCTTCTCTAGCACCACAGTTCAAAAGCATCAATTCTTTGGTGCTCAGCTTTTTTATGGGTCAACTCTCATGTCCAAACTTGACTACTGGAAAAACCATAACTTTGACTACACAAAACTTTTGTTGGCAAAGTGATGTCTCTGCTTTTTAATATCCTGTCTAGGTTTGTCATAGCCTTTCTTCCAAGAAGCAAGTATCTTTTAATTTCATGGCTGCAGTCACCATCTGCAGTGATTTAGGAGCCCAAGAAAATAAAATCTGTCACTGTTTCCACTTTCTCCCCATCTATCTGCCATAAAGAGATGATACCAGATGTCATAGGTTTTACTATGCACCAGAAATCATTCTGAGCAGTTTATAAGATTTACATGGTGTTATCTTATTAGTAACCCAGTGAAAAATGTACCATTATTATCCCTGTTTTACAGACAATGAAACTTATGCCCAGATAGGTTAATTAGTCTC
Organism: Oryx dammah; assembly: GCF_014754425.2. Lineage (NCBI taxonomy): Eukaryota > Metazoa > Chordata > Mammalia > Artiodactyla > Bovidae > Oryx > Oryx dammah. The sequence continues at coordinate 1,628,360 of NW_024080603.1, read as the reverse complement.
TCCAAGGTCACATGGCTAATAAGTGTCATCTGGCTAGAAGGCATGCAGCCCTCCACTGAGTGGTTGGTGGTGAAGAGTCTTTAGGCCCAGGAGTTGGAGTCAGTCTTTACTGACTGAGTCATTCCTAGGCTTAAAAAAAAAATCCTAACCTAGATAATGCACTTCACACCACTTTTGGGTCCTAAAATGATAGGGGAAAAATAAGTCACTATGGGACAGAGAAAACCGCTTTTACGTTTGAGGCAGAATCCATGGAATCCACATTCATGCTGTCCAGACCCTTTCTTAAAATTTACACGATGATGATATGTTGTTGTCCAGTAGCTAAGTTGTGTCTGACTCTTTGCGATTCCATGGACTGCAGCACGCCAGGCCTCCTTGTCCTTTACCATCTCCCAGAGTTTGCTCAAATTCATGTCCATTGAGTCAGTGATGTCATCCACCCATTACATTTCCTCTAATTGCTTTCTGCTTGAAATGGATGGCAATAAGTCTCGGTAGGACATATTGGTAAAAGAGTCCCTGAGTTTCCTGTGTAAATGATCCCAGTGCCCCGGGCTTCCTGACCCTGCATATGAATCATGGGCTTCTAGGCAGAATCAAAATCCTTGGGCTCAGAGTTCTTAATCCTAGATCTGACTGCCCTTCACTAGAGGGTTCCTGCCAGTGCAGCCTTTTTTCGCTCACCCTGACCTCCAGGACTCTATACCCCATGGCCCTGAAACGCTGTGCTTCAGCAGACTCACCCCCTTGCTCACCCAATTACCAGACCCCCTCCTGGCTACAACTACTCACCCTGGGTCCCATTCTCAGCTTGGATATAGGTCATCAATAATGGTTAAAACTCCTGTAATCACATTGGCCAGACACAAAAGCAGGCGGTCAAAAAAAGCAGAAAGTGTAGAAGAGTCCATAATTTGTAAGAAATGCTCATGTGTTCTAGATCAATAAGGAGTAATTATGTAAAAATGTATTCCTCAATTCCTCATCTCCTTTTGAACTGGTGTCATGGAGACTAACAGATCTCTCTGACCGAAGCCTAGTGCTCAACCACAGGTCCGCCCTAGGAGGTAGCTGTTTCTCTTCATACTATTTCTGAAGCCCTCAAGCTCTGCCAGCCACTCTCTCACTTTCTTAGTGTCCTAGGGTGAATATATCTTTCCTTCCTCATCAGACCTCACCTTTCTTTCTCCTAAATTATATTCTAATAAGTGGGTACTGTAAAGTTCAGAGAACAATGGTTCTCAACAGATTGTCTCATAAAATATAAAACAATCTCCCTCTCCTGAAAATATGTTGGCTCTAGGGGTTTTCAGTTCAGTTCAGTCGCTCACTCGTGTCCAACTCTTTGCGACCCTATGGACTGCACATGCCAGGCCTCCCTGTCCATCACCAACTCCCGGAGTTTACTCAAACTCATGTCCATTAAGTCAGTGATGCCGTCCAACCATCTCATCCTCTGTCATCCCCTTCTCCTCCCACCTTCAATTTTTCCCAGCACAGGGTCTTTTCCAGTGAGTCAGTTCTTCACATCAGGTGGCCAATATATTGGAGTTTCAGCTTCAGCATCAATCCTTCCAATGAATGTTCAGGACTGATTTCCTTTAGGATGAACTGGTTGGATCTCCTTGCAGTCCAAGGGACTCTCAAAGTCTTCTCCAACACCACAGTTCAAAAGTATCAATTCTTCAGTGCTCAGCTTTCTTTATAGTCCAACTCTCACATCCATACATGACTACTGGAAAAACCATAGCCTTGACTTGATGGACCTTTGTTGGCAAAGTAATATCTCTGCTTTTTTTCTTCCAAGGAGTAAACGTCTATTAATTTCATGGCTCACTCACCATCTTCAGTGATTTGGGAGACCAGAAAAATAAAGTCAGCCACTGTTTCCCCATCTATTGCCATAAAGTGATGGGACCAGATGCCATGATCTTTGTTTTCTGAATGTTGAGCTTTAAGCCAACTTTGTAACTCTCTCTTTCACTTTCATCAAGAGGCTCTTTAGTTCTTCGCTTTCTGCCATAAGGGTGGTGTCATCTGCATATCTGAGGTTATTGATATTTCTCCCAGCAATCTTGATTTCAGCTTGTGCTTCATCCAGCCCGGCATTTCACATGATGTACTCTGCATATAAATTAAATAAGCAGGGTGACAATATACAGCCTTGACGTACTCCTTTTCCTATTTGGAACCAGTCTGTTGTTCCATGTCCAGTTCTAACTGTTGCCTCCTGACCTGAATATAGGTTTCTCAAGAGGCAGGTCAGGTGGTCTGGTATTCCCATCTCTTTCAGAATTTTCCACTGTTTGTGGTGATCCACACAGTCAAAGGCTTTGGCATAGTCAATAAAGCAGAAATAGATGTTCGACTGGAACTCTCTTGGTTTTTCGATGATCCAGTGGATGTTGGCAATTTGATCTCTGGTTCCTCTGCCTTTTCTAAAACCAGCTTGAACATCTGGAAGTTCATGGTTCACGTATTGCTGAAGCCTGACTTGGAGAATTTTGAGCATTACTTTAGTATGTGAGATGAGTGCAATTGTGCGGTAGTTTGAGCATTCTTTGCCATTGCCTTTCTTTGCGATTGGAATGAAAACTGACCTTTTCTAGTCCTGTGGCCTCTGCTGAGTTTTCCAAATTTGCTGGCATATTGAGTGCAGCACTTTCACAGCATCATCTTTTAGGGTTTGAAATCACTCAACTGGAATTCCATCACCTCCACTAGCTTTGCTTGTAGTGATGTTTTCTAAGGCCCACTTGACTTCACATTCTAGAATGTCTGGCTCTAGGTGAGTGATCACACCATTGTTATTATCTGGGTCCTGAAGATCTTTTTTGCATAGTTCTTCTGTGTATTCTTGCCACCTCTTCTTAATATCTTTTGCTTCTGTTAGGTCCATACCATTTCTGTCCTTTATTGTGCCCATCTTTGCATAAAATATACCCTTGGTATCTCTAACTTTCTTGAAGAGATCTCTAGTCTTTCCCATTCTGTTGTTTTCCTCTGTTTCTTTGCACTGATCACTGAGGTAGGCTTTCTTATCTCTCCTTGCTGTTCTTTGGAACTCTGCATTCAAGTGGGCATAACTTTCCTTTTATTCTTTGCTTTTCACTTCTCTTCTTTTCACACCTATCTTCTTTTCACACCTATTTGTAAGGCCTCCTCAGGCAGCCATTTTGTTTTTTTGCATTTCTTTTTCTTGGGATTGTCTTGATCCCTGTCTCCTGTACAGTGTCATGAACCTCCATCCATAGTTCATCAGGTACTCTGTCAGGTCTAATCCCTTAAATCTATTTCTCACTTCTACTGTATAATCATAAGGGATTTGATTTAGGTCATACCTGAATGGTCTAGTGGTAGTCTGTACTTTCTTCAATTTAAATCTGAATTTGGCAATAAGGAGTTCATGATCTGAGCCACAGTCAGCTCCAGATCTTGTTTTTGCTGACTGTGGAGAGCTTCTCCATCTTTGGCTACAAAGAATATAATCAATCTGATTTCAGTATTCACCATCTGGTAATGTCCATGTGTAGAGTCTTCTCTTGTATTGTTGGAAGAGGGTTTGCTATGTTCGTTTGCTATGACCAGTGTGTTCTCTTGGCAAAACTCTGTTAGCCTTTGCTCTGCTTCATTCTATACTCCAAGGCCAAATTTGCCTGTTATTCCAGATGTTTGTTGACTTCCTACTTTTCCATTCCAGTGCCCTATAATGAAAAGGACATCATTTTGGGGTGTTAGTTCTAGAAGGTCTTGTAGGTCTTCATAGAACCGTTCAACTTCAGCTTCTTCAGCATTACTGGTTGGAGCATAGACTTGGATTACCCTGATGTTGAATAGTTTGCCTTGGAAGCAAACAGAGATCATTCTGTCGTTTCTGAGATTGCATCCAAGTACTGGACATGGAACAACAGACTGGTTCCAAATAGGAAAAAGAATATGTCAAGGCTGTTTATTGTCACCCTGCTTATTTAACTTATATGCAGAGTACATCATGAGAAACACTGGGCTGGATGAAGCACAAGGTGAAATCAAGATTGCCGGGAGAAATATCAATAACCTCAGATATGCAGATGATACCACCCTTATGGCACAAAGTGAAGAACTAAAGAGCCTCTTGATGAAAGTGAAAGAGGAGAGTGAAAAAGTTGGCTTAAAGCTCAACATTCAGAAAACTAATATAACTGCATCCAGTCCCATCACTTCATGGCAAATAGATGGGGAAACAGTGACAGACTTTATTTTTGTGGGCTCCAAAATCACTGAAGATGGTGACTACAGCCATGAAATTAATAGACGCTTACTCCTTGGAAGGAAAGTTATGACCAACCTAGGCAGCATATTAAAAAGCAGAGACATTACTTTGTCAACAAAAGTCCATCTAGTCAAGGCTACTGTTTACCAGTGATAATGTATGGATGTGAGAGTTGGACTATAAAGAAAGCTGAGCGCTGAAGAATTGATGCTTTTGAACTGTGGTGTTGGAGAAGACTTGAGAGTCCCTCGGACTGCAAGGAGGTCCAACCAGTCCATCCTAAGGGAGATTAGTCCTGGATGTTCATTGAAAGAACTGACATTGTAGCTGAAACTCAAATACTTTGGCCACCTGATGCAAAGAGTGGATTCATTGGGAAAGACCCTGATGCTGCGAAGGATTGAGGGCTGGAGGAGAAGGGGACAACAGAGGATGAGATGGTTGGATGGCGTCCCTGACTCAATGGACATGGGTTTGGGTGGACTCCGGGAGTTGGTGATGGACAGGGAGGCCTGGCATGCTGTGGTTCATGGGATTGCGAACATTCAGACACGACTGAGTGACTGAACTGAACTGAACTGATGTGAAGAGCTGACTCATTTGAAAAAAACCCTGATGTTGGGAAAGATTGAAGGCAGGAGGAGAAGGGGATGACAGAGGATGTGATAGCTGGATGGCATCACTGACTCAATGGACATGGGTTTGGGTGGACTCTGGGTGTTGGTGATGGACAGGGAGGCCTGGCATGCTGCAGTTTATGGGATTGCAAAGAATCTGTCCCAACTGAGGGACTGAACAGAACTGAACTGCATTTCGGACTCTCTTGTTGACTGTGATGGCTACTCCGTTTCTTCTAAGGGATTCTTGCCCTCAGTAGTAGATATAATGGTCATCTGAGTTAAATTCACCCATTCCAGTCCATTTTATTTCACTGATTCCTAAAATGTTGAAGTTCACTCTTGCCATCTCCTGTTTGACCACTTCCAGTTTGCCTTGATTCATGGAGCTGACATTCCAGGTTCCTATGCAATATTGCTCTTTACAGCATCGGACCTTGCTTCTATCACCAGTCATATCCACAGCTGGGTGTTGTTTTTGCTTTGGCTCCATCCCTTTATTCTTTCTGGAGTTGTTTTTCCACTGATCTCCAGTAATGTGTGGGGCACCTACCGACCTGGGGAGTTCATCTTTCAGTGTCCTATGTTTTTGCCTTTTCATACTGTTCATGGGGTTCTCAAGGCAAGAATACTGAAGTGGTTTGCCGTTCCCTTCTCCAGTGGACCACATTCTGTCAGACCTCTCCACCATGACCCGCCCGTCTTGGGTGGCCCTACACGGCATGGCTCATAGTTTCACTGAGTTAGACAAGGCTCTGGCCCATGTGATTAGTTTGGTTAGTTTTCTGTGATTGTGGTTTTCAGTCTGTCTGCCCTCTGATGGAGAAGGATAAGAGGCTCATGGAAGCTTCCTGATGGGAGGGCTTCCTGGGGGTTTTAGGAGTTCTGAAAAGATGTTCCGGGGGCTGCTCCAGTAACAAATTTAACCCCGAAGAGAAATTCCCCTGTTCTGCTCCTCTGTGACTGAGTCTGCCCTCTAGGCATCAGTGCTTCAGTAATTCTTCTGGTGGAACGTAAATCCTGAGAAACCCTTTTGGTGCTATTGTAGCAGAAAGTACTCTAACAAGCTTCCCCCTGTTTTTCACTATTAATTAATGAACTGTTATTTAAGCTCTTGCTGACTTCATAGCGTTCTCATGTCAGTTCTACTAATCGTGTGAAAGAAAAACTTAACGAAAGGGAAACATAAAGTACATTTTATTGCACAAGGTAGATGAAAGATGGAAGCGTTGTCCCATCATACTATTTACGGGAGAATTCTGAATGTACATTAAAAATGAATTAATGCAGGAGAGGTGTCTGGTTAGTAGGTGGTAAGATTCAGCTAGTGGTTCCATTTAGAAGCATTCTGATTCCCAGACTTGCATGGCGATATGATGGTTGTCATTCCAATTTACGGGTGTGACGAGATTGGCCCAGATCTCTGTGACTAGTGTGCTGTACTTAGCATCTCAACTTGACGTAATTTTCAGAGGAACTGTCTTAGTTGTTGGCTGAAAATTGTGGCAGGTGGTGGCAGACTAGGATTAAGGGTATTACAAAAACTTAAATAGATGTATTTTATTCCAGGCTTGTCAGTTAGGATTATTGTTTCTTAAGCTGGGAGAACTGCTGGATCAAAGAAGATAGAACAAAACAGATAAGCGCCTCAATAGCAGCAGGGGAATCCATCGCCTGTATCAAAGCATTACCCAATAAGCCAGAGTCTAGGTAAATCCGGTGCTGACTGAAGGTTGGCGATAATAATGTTTGTAATCAGTCCCTTTTTGTGGATGCACTTACCAAAAGGCTACCAGACAATGCTGATACTGCTTGGAAACCTGTCCTGATGACCACAGCACATGGACTTTCAGGGACTTAAGAAAGAAGGGATCGGGTGAATCAGTTTTCTAGGTAATGAGATAACTAGGCTGGTGAAAGAGTGGTGTTGGTTTGTGGAGAAATATTTTGGTTGGTAGGAAAAAAGAGGTTTCCCAAGAGAGTCTGAGATGTCCTCTGGAGGGCTGGGTGGTAGCTGTAGGAAAACAACCGCACCAGCAGCATATGCTGGTCAGAAAACCCTTGCCCGCGCAAATGTTGATGCGACAGTGAGCCTTCATCTCGGTCCCTCCTTATGAAGTCCTCCTGCCTCTGGGGATGTCGGAAATGGGAGGTAATAGTGAAAGACCAAGATAATTTCATAACGCGCTTGCTCCGTTAGGCCTGCCTTTTGTAGCCCTGATGGAAAGAAAGAGGGGCGAGACGGAGAAGCCCTGAACCCTCTGTTTGCCATCCTGCCACCTGCAGCCCCATAAGTCCCCAAGCACAGAGGATGCTGTAGACCAGGGGTCAGCAAACGTTTTCTGTAAAGAGCAAGACAGTAAATACGCTAGGCTTTGGGGGCTTCCCTTGTGGCTCAGCTGGTAAAGAAACTGCCTGCAATGTGGGAGACCTGGGTTTGATCCCTGGGTTGGGAAGATCCACTGGATGTTGGAAAGGCTACCCACTCCAGTATTCTGGCCTAGAGAATTCCATGGACTATACAGTTCTTGGGGTCGCAAAGAGTCGGACACGACTGAGCAACTTTTTCACTTTCATGGTTTCTGTTACATATTCTTCTTTATTATAACCCTTTTTCAATGTAAAAAAAAAAAATTCTTAACTCACCATTCCTTGCTCTATAAGAACATAGTTTCTCCACCCCTGCTATAGACCTGTACACTCTTGATTTGTTGTTGTTTGGTCGCTGAGTCATGTCCAACTCTTTGTGACCCCATGGACTGTAACCCGCTGGGCTCCTCTGTCCATGGGGTTTCCCAGGCAGGAATACTGGAGTGGGTTGCCATTTCCTTCTCCAGGGGCTCTTTCCCCACCTAGAGAGCAAACCCATGTCTCCAGCACTGGCAGGTGGATTCTTTACCACTGAGCCCCCAGGGAAGCCCGATCTCCAAATGTGGATGTGGGCTCCTTCCCCGAGCTGGGCTGCTCTTCATTTAGCACAACACTAAGGCTAGAGGTAGGCTGTAGCTGCCTGCTCCATTCCTTCCTGGTCAGCGCACATGCTCACACCCTGGGGATTGCTGTTGCTGGGAGTGTGAGTGTCCTTTGTGTCAGACCTAGGAGACTTGCGTTTTCTACTTGCATCCATGAAACCACTAGGCTATAGCTTCCAAGCAAGGTAAAACCTCACAGTTCTTGAGAGTAGCTGGAGAAGGGGAGAGAGAGGAGAGCAAGGGGGCTGTGGGAGCAGCGGATAATACATGGTAAAACACTACATGGAAGAGAGATGGTCCAAATAAAGGGATCATTTTCCACCCAGCTACATGGCCTCATTTTTAAGTCTCTGAAGTTTCCATTTTGTCCTTCACAGAATCAGAGCTCTGCCTTGCTGAGTGAAATGAGGGGAAGTCTTTGGCTCCCCCAAAGGCTGCAGTTTGCCAAGGACAGTTCAGTTCAGTTCAGTCGCTCAGTCGTGTCAGACTCTTTGCAACCCCATGGACTGCAGCACGCCAGGCTTCCCTGTCCATCACCAACTCCCAGAGCTGGCTCAAACTCATGTCCATCGAGTCAGTGATGGCATCCAACCATCTCATCCTCTGTTATCCCCTTCTCCTTCTGCCTTCAATCTTTCCCAGCATCAGGATCTTTTCAAATGGGTCAGTTCTTCGCATCAGGTGGCCAGAGTATTAGAGTTTCAGCTTCAACATCAGTCCTTCCAATGAGTATTCAGGACTGATTTTCTTTAGGATGGCCTGGTTGGATCTCCTTGCAGTCCAAGGGACTCTCAAGAGTCTTCTCCAGCACTACAGTTCAAAAGCATCAGTTCTTTGGCACTCAGCTTTCTTTATAGTCCAACTTTCACATCCATACATGACTACTGGAAAAACTGTAGTTTTGACTAGACGAACTTTTGTTGGCAAAGTAATGTCTCTGCTTTTTAATATGCTGTCTAGGTTAGTCTGTGTAAGGACAGTTAGGTACCTAAAACATAAATTGTAATCTCCTATTATTCTTTGTTATAAAGTAAAAGGAAATCTGACCATGACTAGGTTTTACTCACATGACCCAGGGATTAAATATAATTAAGTTAAAAAGAGAATCTATCCTTTAAAGTAGGAGGGAATATATATGTATGTGCGTGTGTGTACATATATATGTATATAATATACATATATATGAAAAATTGACACTGAATACAATTGTGAATGTTCAGATATTCATGACAGTCACAATTGTTGAAGTGCAGAGGAAAAATTGGATCTAACATGAACGAGTTAAATAGTATTAAAAGTTTCCCCTACCTTCTAGAAAACTTGGCTTCTGGTATTACTAAGTCCAAATTCATTCTGCTTGCCACACAACAGACCAGTAAATTGAGAGGTAAGGTGTTGGGACAACAAATAGTGACTTTATTCAGGAAGCCCCAAATCCAAGAAGATGGTGGACTAATGTCCTAGAGAACCATCTTACCCATTTCAGAATTCAGGTTTAATGGCAATCCACTCCAGTATTATTGCCTGGAAAATCCCATGGACAGAGGAGCTTGGTAGGTTACAGTCCATGGGGTCGCAAAGAGTCAGACGCGACTGGACGACTTCACTTTCACTTTTTCATACTAAAAGGGGAGGGGGTGTGATTGGTTGTTTCAGACTTCGTGTTGTTGGAATCCTCTGTTCTTGCAGCTGTCCACATAGGTCCAGTCCTGATGTTCCTATAAACCTCCAGCAAGACAAATGTTATTCTCCGTTCTACAACTTTTATCTCTTTGTGAATGGGAAAGTGTTATAGCCTATACCCTTAAAGGTCAGAGCCTTGAGAATGGCCTATCCCTTATATTTCAGGCTAAAGGCAACATGCTTACCTCAAAGCCAAAGCAATAAAGCAAAGCTTAAAGTAAAAGAAACAGATCTAATGTGAGTCAGATTTGTTCTTCCCTATTACCATGGGACTTGATTTACTAATGTGATACTCTTAACTCTAATACTGAGTGTTCTGTCCTTTAGAAAAATGATCTACAGTTGTATTTTGTGTTGCTAAACAATTAAGACCTAAAGCCTACATATGTCTATGTCTGTCTGTGTTCAGTTGTGTCTGACTCTTTCCAGCCCCATGGACTGTAGCCCAACAGGCTCTTCTGTCCGTGGAGTTTCCCAGGCAAGAATCCTGGAGTGGGTGGCCATTTCTTTCTCCAGGGGATCTTCCTGACCCAGGTCTTTTGCATCTTCTGCATTCGCAGGTGGATTTTTTACCACTAGCACCACTTGGGAAATCCCTGCATAGTATGTATTATTTCAAAAAGCTGACTTTGGAACTTTTCAATACAACCCAGAAGTTTAACTTTAACCCTGAAGTTCTCTTTAGGAAACTCAGTGTTTGGGCCACTGAGAGAGAAAGAGTTGGAATTAATAATGAAGGCAACGGTCAAACTCTGTCACGTTTATCTGACAACAGTCCTGAACCTTTGTCAGCATCTCTCTATTGGGATGGGCGGGGTCAGAGGTGGGTGGGTGATGGCGTCATCCTGAGGTCTGAATCAGCAGGAATATAATGGCAGTCCCTCAGATCCCAGCATGCAACACCGCTCTGCTTATCTACACATACAGCTGGGAGGCTCCAGCCTGGCCCCGAGGAGCAGCTTGTTATTTGTGACAGCCCTGTGTGCACGATGCCCTTTTGCCCCTACCCCACCCCCTTCCCCCAGAGAGTCAAAGTTTAACACGTTTAGTCTTATTTGTGCTGTGAGATTTAAGTGATCACTGATGTAACATGTTGCAGGGTCTCAAGACAGGAAAATAGGAGGATCCTGGAGGGTCTCAGTTTGAAGGAGGGTGCTTGTGCAGAAAAAACTGTGGAAGTGAATCTGCTATCCCATTCCCAAAGGAGAGCCCCGATTCCCTTCCATCCTGCCCCTGAGCTTTATTAATGCGCCCCAGTGCGGTGGGCATGCTCCAGAGGATGTGGATTTAGGTCCTGTGCTCTCCTAGGGGTTAATTAATACACTTCCTTGGGGAGAAAGTGCTCTTTTCCTGTTTTCCCTCCTTGTAGTCATGGTCAAGTCTCCCATCTTAGAACCGAATCACCCACGACCACCACCACCCAAAAAACACCCTGTTCTTCATTCCTGCTCCCCATTTACTTAACTTCTCTCTTTCTCCTACTTTGAAAACACACTCATCAAAACAAAAGAAAACCGCCAAAAAAATCCTTCCTGGAATTTTCTAGGAAAAGACTTGACAGGAAGACAGAGAACATTCTAGCTTGTTTCTGCCCCCTCTCCCCCTGCCGCCCCCTCTGTTCACCACTGGAATTAAGCAGAGGAACGGGAATGCCTTATTGGATGTGCATGTTATGTTCTTTTGAAATGATTTGCAGTACTGAAAGCATTATTAACAATTAAACCATTTTGATCTCCCTCAAACTGAAAGTGGAGAAATATTTATGATCCTTAATACTATACTCTTTATAATCTCTCAGTGAATGAAATGTTTTTTAAAGTGTCTTAAAACACCTTTTAGATATGGGAATATACCATTCAAGATATGTATTATTATTGTGTAACAAACTACCAAGCTTAGTAGCTTTAAACAGAACCCATTTTATTATATCTCATGTTTACACAAGTTAGGGGTTTGGACTGGGGTTGGCTGGGTGATCCTTCTGTTCTTGGTGGTACCATCAGAGGTTACTCAGTGGTGTTTAGCTGGCAGACGGACTGTTCTGGAGGGTCCCAGATGGCTGCCATCCTGCCAGGGCTCAGCTGGGTCTGTGGATGATGGCACCTGCCTGTGACTGCTCCAGCATGGCATTCTCAAAGGAGTCAGACTTCTTAGATGGTACCTCACAAGTCCAAGAGTGAGTGTTCTAGTGAGCAAGGTAGAAGCTACATGACCCTATGACCCGATATTGGAAGTCACACGGCATAACTTGTCATATTCTGTTGGTCAAGTGGTTACCCAGGGTCAAGAAGAGGCAGCATAGACTTCACCTCCTGATGGGAGGAATGGTGAGGACTTTTGGTCACCTTATACGATCGATCATCTCGCGTGCATGAAAGAGACCTCCCTATTCTGTTCCATGTTAGAAATTCATGTCATGAGCCCTGGCTTAGTAAACTAATTTTCTTCTGCTAGCCTTTTTTCAGAGTGCAATATGTTCAAAATATTGTTCTCACTATTTCAAGTTTTATACTAGTGGCTCCCTGTCTTTTAGATTTTGAAGTGAAATTTAAAATAGGTGGATTGACATAGAGAAACCAACTTTTCATTTTACTAGAGAAGGTCGTTTAAAAAACTAATTGCAACAGCACATATTACTCATTCTACTCATACCACTTTATAAAACAAAAGACACGTTCAATCAAAATAACAGGATGGATTATGCTTAGAATAAATGACTTTCCTTTAAGTTGAATAAATTAATGAAAAAGACATATTATTTTCCTAATTTTTCTCATTTATTATAGGCTAGTGGAAACTTTCTCATGAAACCTGCTCTCTGTATGTACATTTAGGGATCACTGTTCCAGAAAAGCTCTCAAGTGTGCCATTTACCACGTTTTCTTGGGACACTCAAGATCTTATGGTTAGAATTTCAGATTTACATACACAGCTATATGTGAGAGATACTTGGCTCTCAATTAAACCTATGTTAAGCTCAAATGAAATTAACTAGATTTTGCTGATTATTTAAAGTGCCTAGGAGAAGGCAATGGCAACCCACTCCAGTACTTTTGCCTGGGAAAATCCCATGGACGGAGGAGCCTGGTAGGCTGCAATCCATGGGGTCGAGAAGAGTCGGACACGACTGAGCAACTTCACTTTCACTTTTCACTTTCATGCATTGGAGAAGGAAATGGCAACCCACTCCAGTGTTCTTGCCTGGAGAATCCCAGGGACGGGGGAGCCTCATGGGGTGCTGTCTATGGGGTCGCACAGAGTCGGACACGACTGAAGCGACTTAGCAGTAGCAACAGCAGAACAATATAGTCTCACAGAGTTTCAGAATGAGATGCTAGAAGATTTGATACCTAGCAGGACTTAAATTGCAGATTAGTTCTAGAGACAAGACTGATGCACATGAAATACTTACAAAAGAATACAATTCAGAATGTGGGTGAGAATATACAGAAGTTACTCATGAAAGCTAGTTTGGGGCATCCCTACAAAGAATGTGTAGGCAGAGTGCAAGGTACAGGATTTGGATGAGGGGCAAGAGAAGGTTATTTCAGGGAAAGTTAGATGGACAAGGGTACAAAGAGAAGAATGACTATTGTTTAAACATGGAATTTAGAAAAATGGTAATGATGACCCTATATGTGAGACAGCAAAAGAGACACAGATATAAAGAACAGACTGTTGGACTCTGTGGGAGAAGGTGAGGATGGGATGATCTGAGAGAATAGCATTGAAACATGTATATTACCATATGTGAAATAGATGACCAGTCCAAGTTCAATGCATGAAACGGCACTCAAAGCCGGTGCACTGGGATGACCCTGAGGGATGGGGTGGGAAGGGAGGTGGAAGGGGGGTTCGGGACAGGGGGACACACATATGCTGTTTCATGTCAATGGATGGCAGAAACCACCACAATCCAATTAAAATAATTAATTTAAAAAGAGAGATTGAGGGATGGGGGTAGGTCAGTTTTTAACATGCCTTATCTTGGAGAAGAAAATAAAATGGATTCAACATTCTTTGTTCTGTTTTTGAACCATAATATAGTAATTGACTAAAATTCCTACTTTTTTCTTACTCTCAAAGTGATCACATTTTTTTCCCTCCTAATTTGAGAAGCAGATGGCTGACTGCTCATGCTAAACACAAATCATTTATTATAATAATAAGAAGAAGAATCTGCCAGTAAATAATAGCTTCAGTACTGTGGATCAGTACCTGAATATTTGGGTGAGCTTCCCTGAAATACCTGTGTCCTTCTGACAGTTTGGGTTGAGGAGCCCTTGTATGATGTTTCATCCCTAATGACAAAATAAATCTCAAATGTCAAAAAGTGCTGTCCTGAATTCACCTCTGCTTCACCAGCAGGAATGGATTAGGACCAATATCCATTAGTCCAAGGCCAGTCAGTGTTTATTCATTCACGTCCCTGGGCTGACAGCTTAGGTACCTACCTGTTTGAGGAAACAAAAGGTCAAGTTGGAACATCAGAAGTCATCTACTGAATTTTTCCTTTAGATTTTATTGGAGTCAATTACAAGCTATTCTGGTTTTTATTTTCATATCTGCCACCTAAACTTAAACCAAGAGCAACAAAGAAAACGTACGTGCAATTTTCCAGGAGAGAGTTTTGGAAGACTTATGTAATCACGTTCATCAATATTGATTAAGCACAGTGCAATCTTTGAGTCCATTTTCAGACCTATTTTCCTGCCATGCACAGTCACATCCCCAGGGTCCAGAAATGGCCTGAGATCAACTTCAGGAGTCCTCCTCTTTCAGGCCTTTCTGTTGCTTAAAATATCAAAAGATGTAATAAGGGACATCCGTTCAAAATTACTTTCTTGTTCTGTTCCTCTAAAACACCAGTTCCTTTTGGATTTTTATGCTTTATTTGGTCATTGTGCTGATGTTCAAGAGACAGTCCTGAAAAAAATCCTTTTATTGCTGCAGTTACACCTAAAATTGAGACTAATGAATTTCTCGTAAGCCTGTGTTCATGGACTTTCTGGAACTAAGACACCGGGTAGCATCAGCCCACTTCTTGGTAGCAGAAGCCCTTTGCTGTTCTCTGTTCTGTTGTGGTCTCAGGGCAGTGTCCCTGTGCGCGTGTGGCTGCTTTCCTCTGCCCCTCTTCGCCACTCTCCACGCTGGTGTGTTTCTTCTAGCGTTTCTCCCCGGCCAGCGCGGCTGTGCCCTCTGCCCCTGTGACCGGCACTGTGTTCTCCTGTGGCCTCCGTGTCCTCACCGTCCCCCGGCTCTGGTTTCCTGTCCTCTGCTCCCGTCATCACTGCTGCACGGAGACGGCCTCTTCAGGGACCACCGGCGACCTCTTCCAAGACAGGCTCATGGTTTTTCTGAGTTCCCGGCATGGCTACAGGAAAACTTTTCCTCAAAACAGAGATCTGCCCGCTACAGCCCGTAGGCTGACTCTGGCCCTTCCCCTGTTTCTGTCAATAGTTTTATGGGAACACGACCCTGCCCATTCGCTTACTTGGTATCTATGGCTGCTTTTGTGCTGTGACAACAGAGTTGAGTAGTTGAAACACAGCATATATCACCTGCAAGGTCTAAAACAGTTACTGTTGGGCCTTTTAGATAGAGCCATCCTGCTCTTAAGCGTCCTAGTAATTTCCTACTAGTATTGATACTTTGATGGCATTAATTCCTCACTAAAGAACCAACCATCAGTGGCTCCCCTTGTCTATGTTACTGTTGTATTGTGCTTAGTTGTGTCCAAGTCTTTGCACCCCCATGGACTGTAGCCTGCCAGACGCCTCTGTCAGTGGGATTTTCCAGGCAAGTATACTGGAGTGGGTTGTCATTTTCTTCTCCAGGGGACCTTCCCCACCCACGTCTCTTGCACTGGCAGGCAGATGAGGATATGCATTTCTTTATTGTTCTTTTAAATTTATTTATTTTTAATTGAAGGATAATTGCTTTACAGTATTGTGTTGGTTTCTGCCATACATCAACATGAATCAGCCATAGATATACATATATCCCCTCCCTCCTGACCCTCCTTCCTCTCTCCCTCCCCACCCCACCCCTCTAGGTTGATACAGAGCCCCAGTTTGAGTTCCCTGAGTCATTCAGCAAATGCCCTTGGCTATCTAGTTTGCATATGGTAATATATGTTTCCATGTTACTCTCTCCATATATTCCACCCTCTCCTTCCTCCCCTATCCCCATGTCCATAAGTCTGTTCTCTATGTCTGTGTTTCCATTGTTGCCCTACAAATAATTTTATCAGGACCATCTTTCTAGATTCTATATATATGCATTAGTATATGGTATTTGTTTTTTTTCTTTCTGACTTCCCTGGTAGCTCAGACAGTAAAGAATTTACCTGCAATGCAGAAGACCCAAATTCAGTCCCTGGGTCACGAAGATCTCCTGGAGGAGGGAATGGCCACCCACTCCAGTATTCTTGCCTGGAAAATTCCATGGGCAGAGGAGCCTGGCAGGTGGGCTACACTTTATGGGGTTGCAAAGAGTTGGACATGACTGAATGACTAACACTTTCGCTTTCTGACTTACTTTACTCTGTATGATAGGCTCCAGATTCATCTACCTCACTAGAACTGACTCAAATGCATTCCTTTTTATGGCTGAATAATATTCCATTGTATATAGGTACCACAGCTTCCTTATCCATTCATCTGTTGATGGAAATTTAGGTTGCTTCCATGTCCTAGCTATTGTAAATAGTGCTGCAGTGAACACTGGGGTACATGTATCTTTTTCAGTTTTGATTTCCTCAGGGTATATGCCTAGTAGTGGAGTTGCTGGGTCATATGGTGTTTTGAACTTTTTTTTTCAACTGATGCTTTTAAACTGTGATTTTGGAGAAGACTCTTGAGAGTCCCTTGGACTGCAAGGAGGTCCAACCAGTCCACCCTAAAAGAGATCAGTCCTGGGTGTTCATTGGAAGGACTGATGCTGAAGCTGAAACTCCAATACTTTGGCTACTTCATGCAAAGAGTTGACTCATTGGAAAAGACTGTGATGCTGGGAGGGATTGGGGGCAGGAGGAGAAGGGGACGACAGAGGATGAGATGGCTGGATGGCATCACCGACTCGATGGACGTGAGTCTGAGTGAACTCTGGGAGTTGGTGATGGACAGGGAGGCCTGGCGTGCTGCGATTCATGGGGTCACAAAGAGTCGGACACGACTGAGCGACTGAACTGAACTGATGGTGGTTTTATTCCTAGCTTTTTAAGGAATCTCCACACTGTCTTCCATAGTGGCTGTATCAATTTATATTCCCACCAACAGTGTAAGAAGATTCCCTTTTCTCCACACCCTTTCCAGCGTTTATTGTTTTTAGACTTTCTGATGATGTCCATTCTGATCTTTGCAAGGTGATACCTCATTGTAGTTTTGATTTGCATTTCTCTAATAATGAGCGATATTGAGCATATTTTCATGTGTTTATTAGCCATTTGTCTATCTTCTTTGGAGAAATGTCTGTTTAGGTCTTGTTACCACTTTTTGGTTGGGTTGTTAGTTTTTCTGATATTGACTTATATGAGCTGCTTGTATATTTTGAAAATTAATCTTTTGTCAGTTGCTTCATTTACTATTATTTTCTCACACTATGAGGGTTGTCTTTTCACCTTGTTTATAGTTTCCTTTGCTGTGCAGAAACTTTTAAGTTTAATTAGGTCGTACTTATTTATTTTTGTTTTTAATTTCCATTACTCTAGGAGGTGGGTCAGAGAGATCTTTTTTTTTTTTTTTTTATGAGAAGTCCTTTAATCAAAAACTGCTGTGGCAAAACCAATACAGTATTGTAAAGTAAAATAAATGAATTAATTAAATTAAAAAAAAAAACCACACAACTGCTGTGAGACTGGGGCAGACAGGGGGCAAAACAAGGGGCAGAGGATGCCCTGGTGGAGGTAGAACAAGAGGCAACAAGCTTGGCCACAGCTCGCCATCCCCGGAGGTAACAGCTGCTCCTCTTGCAGGAAGACACTGGGCTCAACTTCAGAGGATCTGGAACTTCTCAGCCAGGTACTGCATGGAGGCTAGTTGCTCCTTAAGGTTGTCTATTTCTCTCTGTAGCACTACACACCGAGGACAGCCCTGCCTTCCAGGTGGCTGCTGCTGCCTTTTCGGTCTTGGGGGACGGTCAGCTGGTTTCTGGTCACCTGAGGGGCCAGGCCCTCTGGGCACGACTTTTCCCTTGTTCATGGCCGCAGGCTCTGAGTTTCCTGAATCCTGCCCGCCTCTGATGCTGAGGTTGGCGCTGCTGGGTTCTCCATGATGCACCCGTGAACAAGATGGCCACGGCCTGTCAGTGGTCACTTGGCCCTTTGTGACTGGGTCTCTATTTGGCTCGTTGTCTTCTCCCGACACCGGCACTGCTGCCACCGACTCCCGGGCCCGCCTAGCCACGGATTTCTTCCCAGCGCTGGTGTGCTTGGACTCTTTGGCTCCCCAAGGGACCAAGGCATACTTCTTGGACCTCCCAAGCAGCGGGAGGCCGCAGACTGGGGGAAGGTGGCCGGATCCAGGGGAGTGGCCGAGATTCCCTGCCCCCAGGAAGGGAAGGTTCTCCCCAGGGCAGGTTTGGAGACGCCCCCAAAGGATTTCTTCTCCTGGACCCTCTTCCTCCAAGGACTGGACAGAGGCAGCCTGCCTGTAGTGGCAGCTGCAGTAGCTGTAGCTGCTGCTGCTGCTGCTGCTGCTACCCCCGGGGAGCTGGGCAGGCTGCCCCCCTTCCCCCGGAGCACGCTCTGCATTTTCTTAGGGGGTGAGATGTCCTCCTGGTCTGCAACGCCCTGCCTGCCCTGCCTTTCCACAACCGAAATCAATCCTCGCGGAGCTGAGGACAGGCAAGTGCCTGGCACGTTAAGGAGATTCTCCCTGCCTTGGACATTCGAGTGTCTGGGTGTGTCCCCGGGATCCTTGGGGCTGTTCAGCTTGGCCTGGCCTCCGTCTTTGGGATAAATGCTCACCCTCATAGGCTGTATCTCACTGCACTCATCAGAGGACTTGGAGTCAGAGAGCAGCCCGGCTGGGCTTCCTGAGGGGGGCCACTAGCGACCCACAGCCGTGTTCAACCTACTCTTAGTGCCTCTCTTAGGGTTCCCCTAGGCCCGCCCGCCTTGGGCCCGCCGACGCAGAGAGGGCGGGCCTCAGCCTGTGCCGCTTCCCCACACCTCCGGGCGGCCGCGCCTCGACTGCTGGGACGCGCCTCGAGGTCCCGCAAGGCAGACACTTCGCCGACTGCGTACCTCTCTGGGGACATGTGTCTGCGGACGCCCAGCAAGTCCAGGTCGGTCAGCTGCTGCAGGACGGCCGCCACCAACTCGTCAGGCAGCTGCATGGCATACCCCGTGTTGTCGGCCGGGGAGCCAGGCCGGCCTTCGCGGCCCAACAGCGCCGGCCCTCCCGCTTCCAGCACCGCCCGCTCCAACTCGAAGCCCTCAGGGTCTGGGAAGCCATCCCCGCCCTCACCCTCGTCGCTTCGCGGTGCCCCCGGCTCGGGGCCGGGGTCGGGGCCGGGGCCGGGGTCGGGGCCGGGGCCGGGGCCGGGGCCAGGTCCCCGCGGGGCTGTGGAGCCGGCCTCAGGGCCGCTGGTCTGCTCCCCGCACTCTGAGCCAGAACCCGCTCCCCAAATAAACACCTCATCATCTGGGGAGCTCATGTCGCGATCTGGGTGGCTGCCGGACGTGGGGCGGCGGCGATTTATCAACCGGGTCGCGGTGGCGGCGGTCCAGAGAGATCTTGCTATGATTTATGTTATAGAGTATTCTGCCTATATTTTTCTCTAAGAGTTTTAGTTAAGTGTCTTACATTTATGTCTTTAATCCGTTTTGAGTTGATCTTTGTGTGTGGTGTTAGGAAGTGTTCTAATTTCATTCTTTTATGTGTAGCTGTCCAGTTATCCCAGCAGTACTTATTGAAGAGGCTGTCTTTGCCCCATTGTATATTCTTGCCTACTTTATCAAAAATGAGGTGCTCCTAGATGCATGGGTTTATCTCTGGGTATTCTAGCTTGTTTCATTGGTTTATATTTCTGTTTTTATGCCAGTACCATACTGTCTTGATGACTGTAGCTTTGTAGGATACTCTGAAATCAGGAAGGTTGAATCCTCCAGTTCCATTCTTCTTTTTCAACATTGCTTTGGCTATTCACAGCCTTTTGTGTTTCCATATGACTTGTGAGACTTTTTTTTGTTCCAGTTCTGTGAAAAATGTCAGACAGATTCTTTACTACTGAGCCACCAGGGAAGCATTTGTCTATGTTATTAATTAAAATTGCTTTGACTTGCTTTTTAAGGATTTTCTCTTACTTCCCCAGTTTAATTGTACTTCTCCACATGCCCAACCTGTCCACTGTAACCAGGCTGCGTACTCTGCTCACCTTCTGACCCACTCATTCTGTTCTCCACTCCAGGCCTCCCCCCTCACTGTTGTATATCTGAGCATAAGCAGACATGCCACTCTGCCCATCCTCTGAGTCACATTCTTCCTGGGTGTTCTTCTGAAGCTCAACTCAAGCCCTGCTTCCTTCATGAAGTGTTAATATATCCTGATTATCAATTACATTGATCATTACTTTATGGATTTGCTTGTGATACCTGTACTGCGTTCCCTGTTCTGCCTTGTTGCTATAACATAGTAAGAGTTACTGATACGAAGCTCTTCCTCATGTGTTTAAAATGTGAAGCTGTGTCAGGCCTGCCCCCCCCCCCCACTTGGACCCCTCTTCTCCATTCATTTTATTGTGACTCATCCCAAGGCAAACTCCCCAGTGTCAGCTTCCACTCTTCCTTGCCTCACCTGTCAAATTCCAAGAACTGTGGGCTCTGACTACTAATAGTACCTCAAGCCTTGCCCCACTTCTCTGAGTCTGCCATGCCGCAGCCTTAGATCAGGCTACCTTCATTCCTTCCCTGGGCTACCTCTCAGTAATATTGCAACAGCTGGTTTCTTTCCAAGGTCAGGGCCAGGACCAGGGTAAGGAAAGTAAGGTGTCTAGAGCACAAATTTAAGGAAGCACTCACTCTCAGGGTTGTGCCGAAGCAGAGTTAGCACTCGAGGGTGAGTGCTTCCTTAAAGTTTGTGCTCAGGGCATCTCAGGGCTTGCTTGCCTCACCCTGGTCTGGACTTTTCCTTCTTCTTCCTTCCCTTGCCCTCCCCACTGCCACCCCTCTGTCCTTACCCCTGTAGTTTATACTCCATAGGGCTATTGAAATGATCTTTTCAGGCATGGATGATGTCCAGTCTGTTTTTTAGTTTCCCAGAGGATAAAGGCTGACTTTTTGGATGGCCTTCAACCTGCCTTCTGGCCCCATCTCTCACGACTGTCACCCTTGCACATGAACTCTGCAGTCTATCCATCCTGAACCACTTAGAGGCCCTTTTGTCTGTGGTGCTATGACACATCTCCAGGTCTTTGAACTCAGTCTTCCTCCCTTCCCTGGAACTCTCCTCTCTCACTTGGAGAATTTTTATTCATTGTTCAGAACTTAGCATGATCCACCATGACTTTCTATGGGGAGGTTTCCAGATCCCCTGGAATTAATTAAGTTTCTCCTTCTTTTTCCCCCTTAAGCAGAATGTACTCACCTTAATTATAGCATGTGTTTCATTTAATGGTAATTAATTTTTTTCAGATTTTTCAATTCCCAGGAAACCAAAGATTCGAAGCCCAGGCTTTATATTAGAATAGTTTGGAAAGTTTGTTTTAAAAGTACTGTTGCCTCAGTTCTACCTCAGAACCAGAATCTCCGGGTGTGGCCTGGGCATCAGTGTTCTTTCCCTTAAATCACCCAGATAATCTGATGTGCAGCCGTGGTCTGGAACCACTGCACGAGGCTGTGAGTTGAGCTCCTGAGAGGGGGGCCTAGTCCCTTCCCTGTTTGCAGCCCTGTCCTCCGCCCTCCCCTTCCCTCATACCCTGAAGGATGTCTGGCTTTTCACAGGAGCTCAACCAAGAGCTGTGGATCAGTGATCCTCTGCTCCATTGGTTGGCCTAGTGATCCATGAAAGGACTTGTCAGTTACCACCTTGCTCCCTCAGCACAGGCCTAGGAATGGAGGACATTTGTGGAGGTAGGGATCCCGTTGTTGTCACTAAGTCGGGTCCAACTCTTTTGCGACCCTGTGGACTGTAGCCTGTCAGGCTCCTCTGTCCATGGAATTGTCCAGGCGAGAATACTGGAGAGGGTTGCCATTTCCTTCTCCAGGGGATCTTCCCAGGCCAGGAATCAAACCTGACAGGCGGGTTCTTTACCACTGAGCCACCAGGAAGGCCCGACAGGGATCCCACTGGTGTGAAACTGATGTCTGATATTCGTGGTGCACCACAGGTTAACCCCCGAGACCTGTTTCTTCATTGCTTTGAATACCAAGGGGGCTGCTGTTGTCCTTTTTTCTGCAGAGCCATATATGCAAATGATTTTTTCCATGCAAAATTATTTAAATACCTCTTTCCCTATCCAGTGGACGTGCTCTATCCTGGCCATTTGAGGAAGAATATTAGAAAGTAGGTTGGTCATCCATGTCAAGACTCCCCTTCTGCATTTGGCTCACTGAATTCAGTGCCAGTGTCTTTGGGCCTTCAGAGGCTGCTTAGTGCCCAGATGGACTTAAGTAATAAGTGGTAATAATGCTTGATATGGAATTACTTGCCCATACAAGCAGCTACATCAGTCTGCCTGGACCAATGGACTTAAATGTCAGACTTTCCAAATGTAAAAGTCAGAAATGCACTGTAGTCTGCATCTGATATTTACAGTTCTTTCTGGCAAAGGTGAGCTGACTTTTGTTGCAAATGTTTCTCTGTTGCAAATTGGAAAGAGTTTTTTATTTGTCCATATGCCTTTGATATTATTACTTCCTTTACTTTTATTTGATTTTCTGAAAATCCACAGATGCATTTAAATGTGTCAATGGTCCTTACCTGTGGCTACTAAAAATAGTAGTGATTGGGAAAAGTCAGGGGTTGGATTTAGGAGAAGACTATTGATTATTTATTTAAATAATCTCAAGATGCAGAAGAATAAGTCTTTGAAACTGAAAAAATTAGCTCATGTTTCCAGAGCTGTTTCAGTTGGCTTCTATTCAGAACATGAGCTGAGGGGGGGGCCAATCTGTAATTTTACTTTCTACATCACCCCAGAGCCCCTCCCCTTTTTCCTCTTGTCTCTTTTCCATCACCATTTTATTCTCCCCTTTTTGCTCTCTTCCTCAGACCAAGTGTTATATTCAGTTCAGTTTAGTCGCTCACTCATGTCCGACTCTTTGTGACCCCATGAATCGCAGCACGCCAGGCCTCCCTGTCCATCACCAGCTCCCAGAGTTCACTCAGATTCACATCCATCGAGTCAGTGATGCCATCCAGCCATCTCATCCTCTGCTGTCCCCTTCTTCTCCTGCCCCCAATCCCTCCCAGCATCAGAGTCTTTTCCAATGAGTCAGTTCTTTGCATCAGGTGGCCAAAGTACTGGAGCTTCAGCTTTAGCATCATTCCTTCCAAAGAAATCCCAGGGTTGATCTCCTTCAGAATGGACTGGTTGGATCTCCTTGCAGTCCAAGGGACTCTCAAGTGTCTTCTCCAACACCACAGTTCAAAAGCATCAATTCTTCGGCGCTCAGCCTTCTTCACAGTCCAACTCTCACATCCATACATGACTACTGGAAAAGCCATAGCCTTGACAAGACGGACCTTAGTCGGCAAAGTAATGTCTCTGCTTTTGAATATGCTATCTAGGTTGCTCATAACTTTTCTTCCAAGGAGTAAGCGTCTTTTAATTTCATGGCTGCAGTCACCATCTGCAGTGATATTAGTTATTGTTTTTTACTGAACAGCTGTGTTTCACATAGTTCTTACTGCTTTAACCCATTTAATCTCTCAAAAACAGTGTGTGGGGAGGTACTGTTATTAATTCCATTATACAGAGCGGAAAATTGAGACACACAGAGAAAAAGAAAGAAAGAAACTTACCCAGGATCAAATACTAGTAAAGAGTAGAGTGAAAATTCAGATCTAGTCCTTATGTTTCAAGAGCCTGGGCTCTTCACTCTTTGCTGCCTGACCCAGAGTTCAGAGTGGTAAGTAGTAGCGGGTTAAAGATGAGTGTTGCATTTGGTTAAACAACAACAAAAGCAGTTTTTCTGCTTCCCCCATTTCAACCCCTCATTGCTTTAATAATGAGTCCATGCCAGGGTCCAGCCCCGGTGGATCCAGGGTAATTCGAAGGTGGGGATGGAGTTGGCGTCCTGGAAAAAACTTATTTAATTACAGATATAGAGGGAGATTAGAAACAGATAGTGTAGTAGGAAAATTAATGGTACCAGATGGAAATTCAGCCAGGAAAACGGGGAGCGAGAAAGAAACGACACGGGGGAATCAGTCTTTCCAGAAACTGATCCAATTTCTTTATTTTTCAGGTTTGTTTATATACCTTTTTGTTATACATAGGGATGAATACAGAGTCACGTGGGGGTCAGCAGACCTGACCCTTGTCACAATCAGGTGCTTCATATAAAATTATACAAAGGTCTTATGAGTTTCATCATCTTCTGGCCATGAGGTCTGCTGACATTTTATGGCCCTTTCTGATACCGGTCAGTTAACCAGAAAACTTATTTTTCCAGGGGTGATTTTTTCTTAAATCAGGCACCACCCTCCAAATAAAGTTGCATTCCTATAGGGTGAGGGTGTAGTGAGTTACAATCAAGAAAGGAATTTACTTAACCTAAGGTTTAACATGATTAATCTTAAAGGTTAATACTTATTTCTCCTATTATGCTAGTTATATTCATTATAAGGGCAGGAATATGGAGATTTCGCAGCAAATATTGGCTCAACAAATGTAAACCCTTCACCAATGTTCCCCTTAAGATCTGTTTTGTCTTGATAGTGATAAAGTTACATTTTTACATTGCCTAGTGATTTATAGTGATTTATAACAAAGTACAGTGATCTATAACAAAAGAGAAGATTCATTAACTCAAAAAGTCTAGTATTGCTAACATCAAAAAACTACTATATTTCCTTTTCTATATTCCAAATACATTGATTAATATATTCCCAGGTGCCTAAGGATATGGAGGCCTGATGGCAATCATTGACTCATCAATGAAAAAAGCCCTACGCTAATACTCCAAACTCTCTGTGCTGTTTATGGTTGAGAGGTTGTCACACGAGCTAGTCTGTCAGCAGAGAGGTTTGACCTGAGACATCCTTGTCACACCCAGGGCAGGGAATTAGCAGTAATTATTGGCACGACAAATGAAAAAAACCTTCACCAATATAATTCCTAATCAACCCACTAATACTATACTAATGATCTTCTAACTTCTCAAAAGAGTCTGTATTTAGAAAGTTTTAAAACATCCCGTGCCTCTCACAGTTGGGAGGCTGTAAACAATAACATGCGGCCGGATGAGCCTGATCAGGCAGGCCAGAGAACCTTCAGAGTTCGTAAGTTGAAACACTCTTGTCATGCCCAGGAATTTTTATTAACTGGAGCTGCAAGTTAACTCCTTCTCTGAGAGAAATGGTTATGGGGGAGAGCTCCCCGTAAAGTACTCTGGTTTTGGGGGTAGATGCTCAGGAACAGGGGGTTTCCTGAGGCTTGATCACGCCTTTGCGTATGCCAAGCTTCCCTCCTCATGACCTTTGCCATGGGCAGAGTTCCTCACGCTGGCTCCCAACAGGTCCACTTCTCAACACATCCAGGGGAAGAATCCAATAGAATAGGTCCTGAACTTGCAATTTTATGTTATCATTTCTAATTCAAAAGCAGAATTTGAAACCAGTAATAATCAGAAATAGCAAGTTGTAGTTGAAGATTAAATATCAGCCTTCTTTGAATTGAGTGGGAGCAAACCCACAGGAGGAGGCACAGTGGTCCCTGGAGTCAGCCTTTGATGGGCTACAGTGTGGTCTTGCCAAGGGTCGGCCATGCTCATAACCCACCATCCTGGGGGCCCTGCAGGAGGAGCACAGGGCAGCAGCCTTGAGAGCTCCCACATCAGTGGGTGGGAGGGGGGTGGTGCATAAGAGACCAGCAAGGCAGAGAAGTGCCCTGCTCCCCCAGACAGAAGAGAGCCTGGTTCAGCTTTACAGGGCTGACCGCCACCTACCATTTGACACGTAGGAAGCTGAAAGATTAGCCTAACAGCTTACAGCTAGTTCTAGGGAGACTGGAACTAGTCCTGAAGATCTTGACTGTCATTCCAGGGATTTTTCCAGTACACAGTGAAAAAAAGAGGAATCTTCAATAAAATTAAGGAAGGTTGTGAGTTCTGGAACTGACCTTAAGGAGATGCTCTCTCAGTGTTGCCTTCAGTCATGCGATAAACCACATAGTGGGTACTTGTCGCTTCTTTCAGTGGCTATGCAAACCTGATTGCTTGATGCACAAAGCCTGTCTTCAGGGGTCCTCTGAGGCAAGGTAGACATCCCACTACCTAATTAAATCCAGACTGGTAATTGGTCAGTTAATGGAAAAGTTGGTAAAGCAAGAAAACATGCAAATCAACATAGGGATTTAAATACTTTGTTTTAACACATGGGCTTGTATTCATTCAACCATCTTCAGGTGCAGGAGCAAAGGTACCCTTTGAGTAGGCATCTTTGAAATGAAGTACACCCTTGTCTTTCCTGTATCTCTATAGTCATCAAGTGGCTTTGATTTTCAGTTTTAACTTCTTTAATATGTCTCTATCTAAGCACAGAATCTTTCATCTTTAGGATTTTTCTCAGTCTGAGTTGGATTGCTCACATTTGTTTAATAAATTTTATTTAATATAATTTAATACATTTCTTTAACAAATATTTAATATAAAGATGTTTATTTAATAAGTGTATTAAATAAATATTTACTTTTGCACCCCATCTTCCCCATGTCTTTCTTAAGTCAGTTTCATAGGAGTAGCTCCTATTCCTTTCACACTCATATCTCATTATTTATGTGACTGCTGTTTAATTGGATTCATAACTAATAACAGCAGAACTCACATAAAGGTTGGGTATAAAACAGTAAACCTAAAGCATTTATTGGAAGAAGAAGGAAGATGGGGAATAATTCTCACTGTGTTGTGGGTGGGTTTGTTAATCCATTGTGTTGGTTAAGTAAGAATTGGCTAACTGGGTGTCTACTATGGGTATAACACAAGCTGTTAGTAGAAAATCCTATCCTTGGGACAATAAATGCACCTTCCTCTTGTGTAACATCTGAAAAATAATGAGAATAATTTAAGGAGTAACTCATTTTCCCTTAATCCTGTGAATATGATGAGTGATGTTATATCATTCATTTTAATAACTATCTCTAGAACTGTCATTGTTATTATTAAAGATTTATTTTTGTTTTACTTTGACTTATAATTTTGTTTTAACCTAAGAAAATCCCCTTATAAAAGGTGAGTGTGAGCATTGCCCTGTGGAGATTATTTATCACTGAATTCAGAACTCTATCACAAAATGTTTTTTTTATTGAAAATCAATCTATAAATAAATGGTGGAATGAATTATAGGGTAATGCATTAGCCATAGATAACTGAAGTGCTTAAAATAATTTTTTTTAACTAATGGCTAAAATTATTATGAGAAAAACCACTCTATTCCATTTCTTAAAATTGTTCTGTTTCATTTAAATGTGGTTTAAATGGTGCTGGGGGAAAAGATGTGTGCCCCTTAGGGATTGTCAGAAAGAATCAAAAGCAGCTTAGCAAAGAGACAGAAATGGAAATGTGATATTTGTTGGGGGAAATGAGGGTATGATTAAATAAAGTGGAATCAGCTCCGATGTTAGAAAATCCCTTAATGGGGAGGTGATGCTTGAGGCCTCTTTCTGTCTTCTGAGAAACCTGGACCAAGAGGCTGGCCAGCCAAGGATGTTCTGAGCCCCCACTGCGATGGGAGGAGAGTGAGTTTCAGATTATATTTATTTCTCAGGCCAAGTTCAACCTCCTGACAGCCCAGCTGAATGAAAGTCTTCATCAGATTCAGGAAAGGATCTGAGAATTGCAGCCTGGCCTCTCTCTCCGTTGCAGGTCTGCTCTAGCTTCTATAAAGAAAGCACGTCCTAGGGGAGGCACAGACTTTCTGCTCACCCTTAGGACCTCTCCAGCTCATGTAGGAAGATCTTGCTTGTTCTGTGTCTTTGGAATTAAATATTCTGGGGTCTGCATCTCCCCCGCTCAGATATGTATTAGAGAAACTTTAAGTTAAAAAAAGTATTAGGTTATATGTTTCAATGGAAAGCACAGCAGCCTAAAAAGTGCCTTCAGATTCTCAAGCGCACACAGGTCACGTGGGAACCTTAGTCAGATTCAGATCCTGAGCCTGTAGGTCCAGAGAGGAGCCTGAATGTCTGCATTTCTAGCAAGTTCCCCCCGACCCCGGGGTGCCAGTGCTGTTGATCCAGAGATCATACTCCAGATCAACAAGGATCTGGAAGACTTGAATTCAACTGCTGGCCTCTCTCAGCCTCAGTTCCCCCACCTGTAAAATGGACTAAAATACTTTTAAATTCTGTCAGTAGCCTCATGAGAAGCGGTGGCCAGGGAAGGCTGGTCCGTGTTGAGAGCTTATCCCGCCTCTCAGTCTTCTAGGGCTCCCTGTCTCAGCACGGTGAAGACAAGTGGGGTCATGAAGGCAAGGCAGCCATCCAGAGCCGTTCCACGCTTATTCACATCTGTCCCCCTCAAGTGTGTGCCTTTGCTAATATTCAGAGGTTTTGGCTTTAATTAGATCCCATGATCGAAACATGACTCTCCTAGTTGTGCTGCTCGTCTGGAATAAACTGTTGGGTAGGCGTCATCCTGTCTGTAGCGTGCCCAATGGAATTCTAGCTACAGTTGGTCTAACTACCAGTAGTAATCCATTGTAGACACCAAAGATTATTATCATGTTTGGATCTGAAACATATTTTTAGTCAGAGTCAGATTGAGTGCTATTTTTTTTTCTCTAAACCTGTCACTTGTTGGAGGAATTTAATACTATGTTGGAATTTTTCTTATCCTTCAGAGTCCTCTCAGATGTTCCGTTCTCAGCAAAACCTTTTCAGAGGCCACAGTCAGAATTAGTGGCCACCCCCCACCCCTCCGACCCAGTCTCCCCTCCCCCCGGAACACACACCTCACAGCGGGGCTCACTGGGTAATGGGCCTGGGTCTCCCTCACTGAATTACAAGCTCCTTAAGCCATCTTGATGGAGTAAACGCGGAGTGCAGGGCCTCCAGCCCGCTTCCTGAGGGCACTTGCTGTCTGGCCCTGTGTCCTCAGGAGGCTGTGGACGGTCTTGCTCCGGGTGCCCCTCTCTGTACTGGCCCTGGGCAGTGAGCTTGGAGAGGGGAGGCGGTTCTGTGAAATAATGGATGTGAAACTGTCTCTTTTCTCTCCTGGCTTAGAGTAGGCATCAGAGGAAGATTTGCCAAGTTTTCCTTCCCTAAGGTCAAGGATCATGACTTATAAATCCATGTATTTCTAGCCTTCTGGGAAAGTCATACATAATGGGTGCGATCTGTAAATTCTTTAAAATTGGATTGAATGGCCTCTCATTTAGGGAAATTGGGTGTATTTATTTTAGGCATAGAAATAATAGAGATGGAGAAATTACTGTTTGCTTTTCCCCTGTTAGCTGATAGTGAATGCTTTTCTGAAATATATGAAATGTGTTTTGAAGAAGTAATTAAAATCCTGACAGAGATTTATTTCTGGTTTGCTTAAGCTTAAAAATCTGAAAGATTTTTAAGAAAGACTAGATATGATAAATGCTGCATGGGGGTTGGGGGGGGAAGAAAACCTATATTTAACAAACAATTCCTACAGTATATCCATTTTGTATATTTATATGTATGAGCTTTCTGGAAGAATTGGAAAAAAATTACTAATGGTTACCTTTGGGAAGAGGATCAAGGATTAGGGAGAAGAAGACTTTTATTTTCATTTTATAATTTTCTGTGTGGTTTGAATTATTGGCCATGGGGCATATTTGGGTTAAAAAATATATATATATATATAGATAGATAGATAGATAGATGATAGATAGATAGATGATAGATAGATAGATATCTGGAAGAATTGAAAAATGGACCGTTTTTCTTTTTTATATATTAAAATCTCTCATAAGTATTATCTTTAAATTTTATTTGCAAGGGGCTTAAGTACAGGGTGCTAATAATAAATGAGGATTTCCTGTCCCTTGTCAAGTCACTAAGCCGTCTCCTTCGCAGGAATGAGCTCTTAGCCTTTACTACCCCTGAGGTTTAAAAAGCTCCCAGGTGGGGCTATGTCCTTGCACTCCTGCTGAGCAGAGAAATGTAGCATCTGATTATGAGCCCTGAAAATGCTAGAATCATCACTCTGTACTGCTCTAATCTGGTTTAGGGAAGATGCAGCTGCAAGGAGTGGCCCAGAAGGGGAGGACAGGACATGGAGACCCGCCCAGCAGGACCATCATCCATCCTGCACTGGAAAAGCGAGGGGGTTACAGCTCCTTCAGAGCATGGTGCAGGAGCCTACTCATTTTGGGCTTCCCAGGAGGCACTAGTGGTAAAGAACCTGCCCGCCACTGCTGGAGACATAAGAGATGCAGGTTCCATCCCTGGATCGGGAAGATTCCTCTGGAGGAGGAAATGGCAACCCACTCCAGTATTCTTGCCTGGAGAATCCCAGGAACAGAGGAGCCTGGAGGGCTGCAGTTCATGGGGTTGCAAAGAGTTGAATACGACTGAAGTGACTTAGCATGCCTGCGCTGCTCTTCGTAGCAAGAACTTGGATTTTCCTTTTTGCTCTAGCATCACCCAGCTATTGGCAGCATCAAGTCCCTTACCTCCCCCACCAAGGGGCGGGGATGTACCCATCTGGAGTACCTGAGAGTAAGCAGTGCATAACAGGTCACATACTCGGGTGGGACGAAGCAGCATGTCCTCCAAACTCCCATCTGTCATTTTCCACTACCCAAGACTTAACTCTAATTCTATGAGGGTGGCATCCAGGGAAAAGGCACCTCTGAGACTTTTGAGGTACCACATTCAATTTTAGATGTTACCTCCACACAAGAGCCTGGACAAACTGGGATGTTTTCCCAGGAGGGCAGCCAGGAGGGTTAAAGGAATCATCACCACGTTGTACAAAGAGATGGACTGGGATGTAGGCAGCGCTCACTTCTCTGTAGTTAGATCATTAATGTCCCTGTATGTCAGCTTCCCACCAATGAATGGTGTTCCCGTAGTACTCACCTCGAAGGGTGGTAGAGAGGATTATGTAAGTTAATTCACGAAAAAGTTTAGAACTGGTAAGGGTTCCACAAGTGCCAGTGACTATTTTTTGTTCCTGGGGCCAGAGCTACAAGAAAGAGTCCCAAGTCTTTAGATGGCAACAGCCACGGGCTGCTCCTGGTTGATGCAGCTCACTTTCTGACCTGTAGGCATTTCTAAAGACAGACATTATTATCAAGCAGCTTGCGTGCATGCGTGCTAAGTCACTTTAGTCACATCCAACTCTTTGCGACCCGCCAGAGTCCTGGACTGCAGCCCTCCAGGCTCCTCTGTCCATGGGATTCTCCAGGCAAGAACACTGGAA
Source organism: Oryx dammah (assembly GCF_014754425.2). Taxonomy (NCBI): domain Eukaryota; kingdom Metazoa; phylum Chordata; class Mammalia; order Artiodactyla; family Bovidae; genus Oryx; species Oryx dammah. The sequence goes on along the minus strand of NW_024080603.1, from coordinate 1,597,271 downwards.
TGGGTTGCCATGACCTCCTCCAGGGGATCTTCCCAACCCCGGGATCGAACCCACATCTCTTATGTCTCCTCCATTGGCAAGCAGGTTCTTTCATTCTAGTACCACCTGCGAAGTCCATCAAGCAGCTTAGCTTACTGATTAGTCTTCTGAGAGGCCCGAGTGGCAAATTCAAGCCTCTTAGGCTATAAGTAAGAGATATGCCCCATATTCATTTTCCTGGGTGAATCTGCTCTGGGGATCCCTGTGCCTTGTGCTGATACATTCTTTAAATTGCCTTCTTGACATGCATTGGGCCTCATGATATGAGTAATCTCTTTATTGAGGAGGATGGTCTTTTTATGGTCAGCCACATAGTACAGAGAAAAGTAGGCCATCCCTACCCAGGCAAAGGATAACCGCCCGTCTCCTTTCAGCGCCCCAGTGTCTTATTGTACAATTGCTTCAACATTCGCCATTCCCTGTAGCTGTCTAGACTCGTCTATCTGCAGAGCAGCGACTGCATGTCATTGATGTGGGCTCACCAGACTTTGCCAAGTGCTCTCCTTCTGGGTCTCATATTAATTTATTAAATGTTAGCAAATGAATTCCTGTGAATGTTTAAGGAGGATATTTCCCTAACTAATGTAAAGCAATAAATAAGGTAGTGTTTTCTCAGCTTGTAACCTAGATACTGCTGGGCAGCTTAAACACTTGTTTGAGAAGGGACTAGTCAAATGGTGCTTTGGTGAAGCAAAGGGAAAAAGCAAGAATTGAGTAAAAGATGTAGTGGGCAGCTTTTTTAAAGCCAAAACTCTCATTTATTAATTATGCCATTTCCCCTAGACCTTGCATACCCTTTTGGAAACCTTCCAAAAAATAACATTTGCCATACCTAATATTATATCATCCTGTGAAAGACTCTGGACAGAGTTTATGAGGGCTTGGTTTTTTAGAAGAAGCAAGTGAATTGGAAAACTCAGCTGTTTAGTCACTGATACCAAGAGGGGCATCTATTTAACTCTTGATTTTTCCTTTATGAAAGCAAAGCCAACCATGGTGAGTTGAACAACCCCAAACCGCAAGCAGTGATTTTCCTTCTGCTTAAGCTCCTGATGCCAAGAAAAAGTTTTTCTTTTCTGAGCAGGATTTGGGAGAGACCATTTTGAGATTAACTCTTGTAAACTTACCTTCCCTAACATCCCTTCCTTTCAAGGAAGGGCCAGGGTTTTCAGGAGAACCAGAGAGAAAGAACCCATGAAATCTTCTAGAAGTTTCCTAGGAGTCTGGCTGTGGCCCAGGTCATCTGCTGCAGTGCAGGCTTGAAGCAGGCTGGAGGATCCATTTTGACCTGGGAGCCCGTGACTCAGTCTCCCATCTTGGCCTTGCTGTGGTGCTAAGCTGGGCATTTGGACCAATGGTGACACAGCCATGAATCAAACTGCGGGACTGTTCTCTATGGGGACTCCTTGTGCCTGCCCACTGAGGGTACCCCTCCCCACAAGGCTGGGGAGAACGTGACCGTCTCAACTTCTGCCCTTGCCATCACCCATGGCAGCGTGAGGAAACCCCCAGAGCTTGTTTTCCAGCTTGAAAGTGGACTCATGGATCCTGCAGAATCTGTTTGTAAAGAACCTTCTCTCCCATGCAGAATTCTGGAACATCTCCTGTCGCTTGTTCACTTGCTGCTCCGAGGGTCGTTCCTGCCCACTGACGTGTTTCCTTGTTTTCTGTGTGTTGCAGGCAGCATAGTGTACCTCGGCATGATGGTGGGGGCATTCTTCTGGGGAGGCCTGGCAGACAAAGTGGGACGGAAGCAGTCCCTTCTGATTTGCATGTCTATCAACGGATTCTTTGCCTTCCTGTCTTCATTTGTCCAAGGTTATGGCTTCTTTCTCTTCTGTCGCTTACTTTCTGGATTCGGGTAAGGTTTTTCTCTTTCGGATTTTATAGTAATGTGTTTATTCTACATAAAGACATAATGTACATGTTTTCCACTCTAGAGGCTCTCATTACCAAATGCATTACCTTTCCCATCTTTCAGCCTTAGGAGCCATAATGCTGGTTCTTAGAAATATAATTATCAACCTTTAAATCCAGAAGAGAGGGGAATACGCATCTGTGTTCCCGTGGCTGATTCTTTTAGTGTTTTATGTCTAGGAAATGGGTGTTGTTTTCAAAGGAGTGCTATATCTGTGGCAATGCACATTTATGAGTGGATGCTTTTTTCCTTCTAAAAATTTAAGCCAGAAATAGCTCTAGTCCTACCTATTATGAACTAAAGGTTTGAACCGTTCAACTATGCTCTTAAATCCAAGATGAGAGGGTCTCAAGTAAATATTGTTTAATTGATCTTTGGTAACTGCAGGAGACCGCCTCCAATGCAGGAGATCTGGGTTTGATCCCTGGGTCAGGAAGATCCCCTGGAGAAGGAAGTGACCACCCCCTCCACAGAGGAGCCCGGCAGGCTACAGTCCGTGGGGTCACAACGAGTTGCAACATGACTTAGCAACTAAACCACCAATAGCATATTTAACTAAGTAGGAAGCCTGCTTCGTGAGATGCAATAGATTCTTTTTATAAGTTCCTGACTTCTGTTGAATCAACAGAAGTTGTGCTCTTGACAAGTCCAGTGGCACAGTATAGCCAACGGTTAGTCATTCTTGTTAAAGAACTTGAAGCACTCATTACTAGATTAAGCAAATCCACAGCTTAGGAAAACCCAATACCTCAATTAGGAGAGTCCAAGAAACTCTGCTTGAATAGGGAAAAAAAAATACTGCAAATATAAAATTTCTAATTCATGCTTAAGAACTCTGTTTTCATGAGAGAGATTGTTTCTGAGGGAGTCTAGCATAAGATGAACCTATAGGAATAATATAAAAGAAAAGAAAAATGAATGAAGAAAGGGCAGGAATCTGTGCTGGGTTATGAATGTGAGAAGCCGATCAGTTGTGGTTGATGCTGTTGGTCACTACACAGCAAAGCCCGGTTTTGCCCAAAGAGAAGGTCAAAAAGCTGCAGCCCATCTCTCTTAATTACATATAGTAGTACTTTAAAATCAGAGCTAAGATTAGCAGGAATATAAGGCATCAAAGAGAAATACTATGTAAGTGGGTTATTTTAAGAGTACAAAGGTTTCCCCGTGAATACTAATGGTTCACTTTCATAATTCATTCAAAACACTTTTTTATATTGTTTTCTGCCACAAGATTTGTTCACATATTGAGGCTGGTGGATCCACAGATTTTTCCGATGTTCTTTTTTTTATCTTCTGGAACCTCTTCGGTGCTACATTCTACACATAGGATGTGTGTGCATGCTCAGTCGCTCAGTGGTGTCCAACGCTGCGACCCCATGGACTGTAGCCAGCCAGGCTCCTCTGTCCTGGATTTTCCAGGCAAGGAGACTGGAGTGGGTTGCCATTTCCTACTGCAGGGGATCGTCCCAACCCAGAGATCAAACCCATGTCGCTTGCATCTCCTCCTCTGACATATTCTTCACATGGGGGCACTTGGCAAATGTGTGACTAAGTGGTAGGACTCCCAGGAGTTTTCCTTAGAGTGAAGACACTGCAGGAACGCAGGAGGGTTGGAAAGTTTGGGAAAGTGTGAAAATATTTTTTTCTTGGAGAAAAATGATCAGAATCAATCATTTGCTTTGTATTGATGGGGAAGGAGGGCTTTTCCTTAGCAGAGGGGACGCTTGGTGCTCAAAGCTCTTGTGTGAGACTGGCTGCACATGTTATCTGTGGGGAGGATTTCTGGGTCATGAATTCAGGGGGCTGCAGCCAACCCAATGCTGAGTGAATTGAGATACCTGAGGAAGAGCAGGTGCGATTAAAGCTACTTGTTAAAGGACCTTCTCAGGGTCCATGGGATAAGACATTCTTGCTGCAGGAGAACTTCCTCCTGCTTTTTTTTTTACGTACATAATACCACTAGCCTGTCAGGAGAAGCCTAACAACCCAAGTTCTGAACTTTCTAGTCCTTTCCATTCACAACCTTATCCAGAAAATATCAACAATATCCATAGACTCAAAAGTACCTGACCAGGTTTGGATGATTATGGCAATTTTCATTGCCAGTCTAGATGAAGACATGGGCAACTCCATTGACTGCAGAGAAAAGGGCGATTCTGGTGGCTGTAGCATACTCCAGACTAAGCGACTGTCCAGAAGCTAATTCAAGGGTAGCACAGAGACAGAGACGGCTTGGGTATATTCATGACATCATTTGCTTCTTTGTTGCCGACACATCATTTTTCAACCAGCAGCTCAGGGCTGCAGACCTCTAAGATAATTTACCTGGCAAAGCACAGACCATGCATTGCTAATTCAGCTACACTCTATCAACTGTGCTCCGAGAGACTAATGCACTGTATGCCTTTGTAAAGTGGGCACAGAATGGGGAGTCAGAAATTAAAGTCCACCCTACCCCTGGCCTTACTGTGAGCCCTTGGGAAAGTCCCTTGGGCCCTCCAGCCTGCTGCTGCTTTTGTGAAAGGGAGATAATAGAGCTTTACATCCTACCTTTGAGTATGAGGATCAAGTGAGATTGCATGTTGAATCTTGCCTCAGAGTGACAGCAGATGGAGAGGGGAAAAGTCTTCTTTCTGACTTTGATTCCAAGAGGGAAACAGAAGAGACGAATCATGGGCAAAGACTTGGAAGAAAACAGACAAGTAAAATGGAGCGTCCCTGCTCTCCAGAACAGGTGGAAAGTCCCTCAGCTGGGAGTGGGGCTTGCAGGGAAGCCATGTGAGCTTCCTCACCTGGGCCCAGGCAGCAAAACACTCAGGACCGTGTAGGATCCAGCAGCTGAGGCGACCTGAGAAATGCAGCTGTTAAGGGAAGTGAAGAAATCGGTCTGTCTTCCTTGGCTGAGTTTGGGGCCTTGTTGCTTTCTCCTAACATGTGGAGAGCTGCCCTGATGACAGAGGGGTTGTCTCAGCAGAGAGGGTTCATCTGGACACTCTCAGCTGAGTCTCTGTGTTCTCCAATTCCATTCCAACTCAAAAACAAAACCCTTTCACCCCTGCTCTACTCCTGAAACCATGGAGGACCTTTCACAGTTATAGATGAGACCTGGCCCCTAGATGCTTCCTGTCTGGTTGGAGAGGGAAGGTACACAGACAGCCCTCCCATTGTTGTTCAGTCACGTCTGACTCTTTGCGACCCCATGGACTGCAGCACACCAGGCTTCCCTGTCCTTCACCATCTCCCAGAGCTTGCTCAAACTCATGTCCATCAAGTCAGTGATGCCACCTAACCATTTCGTCCTCTGTTGTCCCCTTCTCCTCCTGCCTTCAATCTTTCCTGACATCAGGTCTTTTCCAATGAGTCGGTTCTTCGCATCAGGTGGCCAAAGTATTGGAGCTTCAGCCTCAGCATTAGTCCTTCCAATGAATGTTCAGGGTTGATTTCCTTTAGGATTGACTGGTTTGATCTCCTTGCTGTCCAAGGGGCTCTCCAGAGTCTTCTTCAGCACCCCAGTTCAAAAGCACTCCCATTCTCCATCTGCTAAGAACTAGTCAGTGTCCTTTGTGGGGCAACAGCAAGGGGTGTGGGAGACTCATAGATGAGGAGAAAATGGCGACAAAACTGTGAATGAAAAACCAGTTTCCACGTGAAGGCTCTTCCTGTTTTAAAGGTGTGTAATGTTCAAACCCTTTCCATGTCCATCACTTACGCACTGAAAACATAAGCAGCTGAAATTTTGACATAGTCCTTTGATTTAAACATTGTTAGTTAAAACTTGAGTCAAAGAATTAAGACTTTGATCCTAGAGACCTTAAATAGGAGATCTTGTTATTTCTATGCACTAGGCAGCTCCCTTATCCACATCTAATCTGGTTTTCAATTGAAGAGAACTCGGTGAACAAGGAAGGAAAATTTCAGAATGTTGGCACTTTTTTTTCCATTGTGGAACTCGGGTGCTCAGACCCTGCAACGCTCCACGCATTTCCCAGGAGCATCAGTCTTACCATCCTTTCAGCTTCACAGGGTCTTCTTCCTAGGCCCTCAGCATTCCAAACCTCATACCACCCCTCCCAGTGACTCTCACCACAGACCCCTGGTTGGTCTTTGTGGTTGCACTGATCAATGCACCAAAATATTTGCTTCTTAGGCATTTATGTCTTTCCTCCACCAGCATGTAAATTCCAAGAGGGCAGAGATCGACAGGATAGGTCTGTCTACTCTTTATTGCTTAATCACAGGAAGTTTAATAAAGTCTTACTTGGTCTATGTTAGGGGAAGAGTTCTCAATTAAATGACCAAAAGTTTAACTTGCATCATAAAAACAAAAAGGCATGGCCCTCAGTCAATTTCCAGACTTGAGCCAGCTTACAGACCCAGAATCCCTTGAATGAAGGGGAGACCCTAGTACATTGCTGGAAGTTTATGCTGTTCATCTTTCCCCCAGCCTTCCCCCAAAGGACCTGTGCCTTTCCCCAGGGTAACTGCATGAGAGAAAAGGAAATATTCGACTTTTCAGAGCTTACTAGGCACTGGCTGTGAACTGACATTAATTCCAGGAGACCCAAAATGTCCCTGTGGTTCACCACTCAGAGTTAGGACTTACAAAGGTCAGGTGTTCAACGGAGTTTGATCTCAGATCCATCTCACAGTGAGTCCAGGAGGTCCCTGAATCCGTCCTGTGGTCACTTCCCAGTTCCAGAATATGTGATTGGAATGGACAGAGCAACTGATAGGATCTCCACATTGGTATGGTGCCTGTCCACCAGTTCCTCACACTGGGCCTTTCAGAGGAGGAAGTGAATTTCTGGGTTACAGTCCAAACCCCTCATTTCATAGGTTAAGGTTCAGTGATGGAACCAGGAGTGCCATAGCCAGGACTTAAGTTGCAGTGAAGTCCTTTTGAACTAGCCACTCTGTTAACAGGCAAACTGTGCATTCTGAATCCAAGGTTAAGATGCCTTTGTGTTGATTTTATTGCAAGTGCCACAGACTTCCTCTTGCCCTGTCTTATTTTGTTTCTGAGGCATCATTAGCAGGACTGTGTTATATTCCTGTTCTGCATATAAAGGAGCCTGATGGCTGGGTTTGTGATAGATGTGCTTTCCTCTGTTCACCACACTAAGTCATGAGTGTATTTTCTTAGAAACATAAATGTGGCCAGGTGCCAAATTCTGCATGACTTTACATGTTTATTCAGCACAAGGCACACTCTTGCTGCCCGGGACAGCAGTGTTTTATGGGAAGGAGGAGTAGGGCATCAGCAATTATTCATCTGTCTCTCAGCTTCCTAAGTGAGTCTCACATCAGGGAACAGACATTTCCCTCTCCTCTTTTGTTACAGAAAATTAGAAAGATGGGAAATGGAGTTGACACCATTGATTCATTTTCATTTGCCCAGAATTAAATTATTTGTTTCCAGTCACTGTTAATTATGAGAAAGGGAATGCTTCAGATGCCGGGCAATGTCAGAGTTGGGAGCGTCTCGCTGAAGGCCTGGCACTGCTAAGCGTAAAGGTCAGGAGAAAACTATACCAGCAACAGAAATTAAAATGAAATTTCAGTGTCTGTGTATGGTAGGAGAATGACTGGCCATTTCTCCCTCTGCAAATGGAGCCTCATAAATGCATCCTTCATAGCTAAACAGTATCCATCCATTCACTGATATCAATCTATTGCTGTAAAGGTACAATAACCAGAATACCTTGACTTGATAGAAATGATCACCACTAACTGAAATTCTTCAAACTATGTAGAACCTCATTTATGTTCAGAACATTTCTAAAATAACTGAGTATGCAAAAATATCCTGCCTTTTTGAAATTAGAATGTTGAGGCACGGATAGATTGACTTCCATGTGTTCAGTAGACTCCCAGGTCTTCTGAGTTTTAGTCTAATTCCAAACTGTAAGATTATACCTCCTGCAGTGGAAAAATGCAGAACTGTTTAAAAATTTTCAACTTTTAAACATGTTTTATCAAACACCTATATAATAGTTCCCCTATTGAGAGACACCGTGTTAAGTACTTTATAATATTGATTCATTAAAGCCTCATGGTAACCCTATGAGGAAGATAATATTTGTGCTACCCATTTTATAGATGAGAAAGATGAAGCCCAGAGAGGCTAATGGTAAAATCATACTCAGGCAGTCTGGCTCCATGCTTATAACCACCAGGCCTGTGTTGTCTCAGATTCATTGAGAAATGTCTGTGATTTCATACCATACAATGTCTGATATGTGACAGACACCAAATAAACATTTTGAACAGATCAGTTCAAGACTTCTGACCCAAAGAATTGGAATGGAAAGACTGTTTCCAATATGGAAGATGAGGCAACAGACTAAATTATCTTTAATTGAAAAATAATTGCAAACCCAAGTTATAAACAGTGAGTCAGTGTTTTCCTAGGCCTGTGTAGTCCAGCAGGTCATATGTAGTCACCAAGCATATGAAATGTGGCAAATTTAGATGTGCTGTAAGGTATAAAATACATAGTACTGGATTCCAAAGCCTTAGTACATGCAAAAGAGTATAAAATATCTCATTAATAATTTTTATATTGAGTACATGTTAAAATGATAGTATTTGGATACATTGGGGTAAATGAATATTTATTAAAAGTAACTGCAGCCTTGTTTTAATATCTTTTCTAGAAAATTCAAAATTTTATACATACTTCACATGGTATTTCCATTGGGAAGCACTATCTTAATGCCTTTTATGAGAATTTCCAACAACAGTGGACCATTCAGACACACTTATTTCCCTGTATACCTTTTGGCGAAAGAACTATAGATTCCAAAGGAGAAAGAAGTAACAGGAAAAGTTCTCCCAAAGTCATGACATGTAATTATGAAAAATTAGCCACATGCACTTTTAAGAACTGACTCTGTGAGCTCCTTGAGGGTAGGGATGGGATATGTATTCTTCGTGCCTGTCCCTCCAGCAACTTGGCCCAGATCTTGGCTGGGTGAGGGGCTGCATGGTGGGGGGGATGATGGATGGATTGGTAAATGGCAGGTGAGTGGGAGACCGAGGAGAGATGGGTGATTAGATATATACGGCAAGTGACCGGAAAAGTCTGCGTGTCTTTTTTCATCACTTCTTACAGATCATCCTAACGGTCATCACCATCTTTGTTCATGACATCATTTAGGTGCCATGATGGCATGCTTCCAGCTGTTTCAATAGTGAGATGATTTTTTTTTCCAAGACAGCATGAGGATTCTGATCTCTGAATACACCTTCTCCCTCCATGGCAGCAGGTCTGCTGCTGTGGATATGCAAATCTGTTTAGGTTTGAGGGGGGTTGCTTCAGTCATGTCCAACTCTGTAGCCTGCCAGGCTCCTCTGTCCATGGGATTCTCCAGGCGAGAATACTCGAGTGGGTTGCCATGCTCTTCTCCAGGGGATTTTCCTGACCTAGGCATTGAACCAGCATCTCCTGAACTGGCAGGCAGATTCTTTACCACTAGCTGCTGCCTGCAGTTCTGTTTAGGTTTGACAGGCTTAGGGCACCAATATGATTGCAAACAAGGGCTAAGGGAGTTGAAATTATGTTTTCTTAGAAACACAATGTTTACTCAGATTATATGTTTGCATCTCCATGTTCTCAAAATAGTCAGGTTTAAGCTGCAGCTTTGCAGATGGGAAGACTAAAGCTACCCTAACCCCCCACGCTTTGGCACCAAAGCTGGGCATGAGGGATCCTTATTCCTAATTTGATGATTGGTTTTGTTACCAGGAAACATTCTTTTCCTGTCTCTATCTTGATTACTCACAGTAGACACATGCCTTCTAATCAATACAGCAATCTCATTTTCTGTGCCAGCCTAGCCTGTCCATAGATGTTCGATCTGTGTTCTTTCATTTAAGCCTCTGAGCAGCCTCCCCTGTGATACTGTTACTTTCATGAAAAGGAAGTCCATCTTTGGAGTTGCTGCTTTAGTTGTTTACTTCTGGGTCCAGTTGAAAACACAATGAATTGGTTCTGAATTGCTGTCCGACTTGCCTGGCAGTTCAGTGTCTTCTTTCTTTTTTTGGTTGCTGATTCTGAGCAAAGATTAAAAGGATATTTTTCATGCAAATTATTTGTGATTGTGATTCCTGGCATAGACTACAGCATTCATTAGTCATTTTTATAAACCCATAATACTTGTTGTAATAAAGCCACCAGAGTCAGCTCTTGGTGGATTTTGGCACCTGCTTACTATCTGTATGGAACACATGACTTTACAATGCTTATTCAACTTCCTGCTTAATTACATTCTCATGTAATACCTCATTTCCCAATGGAAAGGGGAGTTTGAGGAACGGCACTGGCTGGCAATCACATGGTGAAGTAAGAAAGAATAAAATTACTCATTGTCATCAATACGTGCTCACTGAAGCATTAAAGCAAAACAGAATTATTCAATTCCTTTCAGGACAGGAAGTCATCATTCTATAATTTCTCCCCTGAGCATCATACTTCAAGCCGTTTTAAGTATAACTGGCCCTTTTGTGTACAACCTCCTTCTTTTACCATAGAAACGCCCTCCTCATCTTCTCTATAGCCAGCATCCATCCGAGTGACAAGGTACAGAGACAGACGTAATCCACCACGAAGGTGTCATCGAGGCTGGAGTGACGTGAGGTGTGGCTGTGAAATGTGCAGACTTAAATCAGTCAGGCTTCCCAGTTTCTCAGGGAGGTTTGTGGAGACAGGAATGTTTGGCCTTCTCCTTCTTCCCACTTTGCTAAACTCATTCAGTTTACATGTCTCGTGTTTCCAGCACAGAAGTTTTTTTCTGTAAAGCTGACACAAGTCTTTGCCTTATACCGTATCTCATTTGTGAATTTGTCTCAGTTTACTGAGGAAAATATGTTTTATGACATTTACTTGATGCCTAATGTTGAGTATTGCGAAAAGTATTGCAGAACTTTTGAGGGGCATGTTGAGTGTGTTCCCACACTTGAGTGCACACACACATGCAATGAGGTACTGGAGGGGTCCCAACTTATTCTAGTGATGTGTTTTAATACAGATTTTTTTTTACTTTCTTTATATTTCGGTAATTAAAGTTGCAAACACCTAACATTAATAGTACTTAGGGAAAATAGCTCCAACTCTGAAATTCCACATGCCAACATTCTGTTTCATCAGTGTCAATTCAATTATTTTGAATCTGGCTAATCTTCCACCCATAATAGAGTGTGCATTTCAATTATTATTCCCTTTGTGCCTCCCACTACCATGGACAATGAAGATACGGTCCTTGATGGGAGCTAATAAAATAGACTCAATATCCTATGGTGAGAAAAATTCTTTATAAACCACCCTGATCTCATTGTTTCATTTGTGTAAATATTCTGTCAAAAATGAAATCGTGAGCACATTTCAACAGTAGCTAGTTGATCAGTAGATAATGAACAATAAAGAGGTCTCCCTGTTAACTGTATTTAGACATTTACTGCCTATCTGCTGTGTAAAAGATAACCATGGTATGCCTTATATCCTGACTGTTTAAAGTATCATATTTCCTCTATTACATCCCCATGGCAAGAGTTTCTCAACCTCAGCACTATTGATATTGGCAGCTGGATAAGTCTTTGTTGTGAGGGGCTGCTGTGAATATGATAGGGTTTTTAGCAGCGTGCCTAGACTCTGCCCACAATGTGCCAGGGGCAGCCCCTGAGCTGTGATAACTAAAAATATCTCCAGACGTTGTCAAATGTCTGCTGGGAGAGGGGCACAAAATCAACCCTATTTAATAACCATAGAGAATTTGAGAAACTCCATTCAGATATGTTTCTCCCTTCAAGTGTTCTCAGAAATTTTATCTTAGTACAATAAAACAAATAAGGAGATTTATTAGCCTCTCATACAAAATAGTGCAGAATAGTAATAGGGAGCTTTTAAAACAAGGTTTGGTGGTGGAGGGTGACAACTAAGACATAGAGTAATTCACGAACTCTTTTGGGGCTCTGCTGCTGTCAGAACTGCCATGCCAGCACCCCCGGCTTCCGGTCATGTTGGCCCAGGGCCTAAGGTGTATGTTTCCACTCACTGGAGATGTGAGGCCGTCACAGCAGCTTACTCCTCCCCTCCATCATCAGAGAGTCTTGGGGCAATTCGTTTCTTCCAAGTAAACACTTAGTGCATGCCCAGTAGGCCAAGTAAGGGGGATTCAAAGATGAATATGTTATAGTCTTCACCTTCCAAGAGCCTTTGGTCTAGTGTAAACAACATGTAAGCACTCTGATCAGCTGAAACACCAGGAACAGTTAATATTACGGCACACTGCAATGTCCTGCAATGTGTTTCCTCTGCTTGAAGGATATCACCATATGATGAGGAGTTAATGTTTTTCCCAAAATAGGTGATCAGCTCACAATAAGAAATGTGAATGCTTGGATTGTTTTTTAGGTCTCTGAGTCTGAAGGACTTTGCAAGGGATTTAAATAGATTCCCTCCGTCCTCCTTCAGACTCACTTAGCCCTTGATTTTAGAATTCCTTGTGGTCTGCTTTACAAACATTGATAGACATCCATGCAAAAAAAATTCAAAAAGCAAAAATTAAAAAAAAAAAACTTGAAAAAGAGGCATTGAATTAAAACCAGAAGGATTGTTTAAAAGCCCCTAAAGTTGGCGTTCTTTTATGCAACAGTGATAAAACTAACAGGCAAGTCTCCCACTTGCGTTGGTAGCCACCTGGAGTACATTCATCTTGGTTCAGAGCAACCTGACATCTCCTGACACACAACTGTGCCTTCCTGACGTGTGAGTTACCACTCATACATACAGAGTGTCCAGAATCCCGATGAGACATAAATTAGGAAGTTGCAAATCAGTAAAAACTGAGGCTCTTCCTTTGCATTGAAAAGTGAAGACACAGATTAAGGACCTGGGACTTTATGCTACAGAGAAACAGATTCCTCACGTCAAATGACAAAAGGAACAGCGTTAAATGATTTATGACATAGATGTTTTATTTCCCATTAAAATTGTGTGTTGGAATGGAACCATTTCCAATCTGTTTGAAACATTGTTGAATTTTTAACTTCAGCTAGCTGTCCACGCATGGTGTGAGGTCCTCAGGAAGCCAGGCAGAAAACGGTGTGAGTTTCTGTGGTGTGGTTTATCATATACATCTGTTTCTTGTTTGGTCTGGTTGATGGACTTGGTGCTGGCTGGCTACCCTTGATGTGATGGCTCTGAGTTGTCATGTGCTATGTCTGAAATCACATGGAATCACACTCACAGAGATTTTAGGTAGAACCGTCACATTCACAGCCCAGAGAAACAGATACAGATGCTCTAAGTCAGTGATTTTTAAACTCTTTGAACAGTGGGTCTTACTAAGAGCACATATATATAAGTATATATATATATAGTTATGGGTTTCCCCAGGGGCTCAGCAGTAAAGAATCTGCCTGCAGTGCAGGAGCTGCAGGAGATATAGGTTCAGTCCCTGGCTTGGGAAGAGCCCCTGAAAGAGGGCAAGGCAGTCCGCTCCATTATTCTTGCCTGGAGAATCCCATGGTTCTAGGAACCTAGTGGGCTGTAGTCCTTAGGGTCGCAAAGAATCAGACACAACTGAAGCAGCTTAGCACACATGCATATATATAGATATATACTGAATATATATGTATACTCACACATATACATGTATGAATATATATTACTATAAATGTTTATTGTGAATGAAATGCATGAAATGATACTTATTACTTGAATGCCACTCAAATATTTCATGTCTGTTTCAATTTTTAAAATGCTGTGGACATTTGCTAAATTAATTTTGTAGCCTGTGGATTGAAAAACACTATTCTAGGTGGTCTGCACATATCCAGCCACAGATGACTACCACATTGCTGTAAATAGGGGCAGACTCATGAAATGGTGCCATACGTACCAGTTGGTGCAGAGTGATATTATCAACTCCGTGGTTCATAGGTACATCTGCTGCAGATGTGGCCTTTCTCTTAATTGCATTTGCTAAGATCACTGTCAGTATTTCTTTATCATATTAAAGGCACTCAGAAAATCAGTTATTGCTAAATGGATAAATACAAGTGTCATTCCTTGACATCAAATTTACTTGAAATGTCAATAGCAATTTTCCTTATAGAAATATGGACATAAAGGAATCAGTACATATTTGAAGAACTGTATATCACTAGATGTTGTCTTTACAACTTGCTTATATGTTGAGGGCTTCCCTGATAACTCAGTTGGTGAAGAATCCGCCTGCGATGCAGGAGACCCCAGTTCAATTCCTGGGCCAGGAAGATCCCTGGAGAAGGGATAGGCTACCCACTCCAGTATTCTTGGGCTTCCCTTGTCGCTCAGCTGGTAAAGAATCTGCCTGCAATGTGGGAGACCTGGGTTCGATCCCTGTGTTGGGAAGATCCCCTGGAGAAGGGAAAGGCTACCCACTCCAGTGTTCTGGCCTGGAGAATTCATTCCATGGACTGTATAGTCGATGGGGTTGCAAAGAGTCAGACATGACTGAGCGACTTTCACTTTCACTATATTGTGGCACACTTAAAAAAATAATTATGTTAAGAATTCACATATTGTTTAGAATGATACTAATTATTTCCCATACTACCTTACTTTCTTAGCGTCTTAAAATTTGTGAGGTCAAGGCCAAGTTGACCTTCTGATGAGATCTATGGCCCATCTCCCTAGAATGAACAAAATTTTAATTCCATAGAGCCTCATTTGAGTACCTTAACCTGAGAAGAGGTCACTGTTCTTACCCTCTATCCAGAGATCAGTGTCTCTTAAAATCACCTTGACTGGAAGGAAGCATTGCACTGTCGGTATCTAAACCAGCAGCTCTTTATGTGGTTGTCCCAGTGCCCCTTTCACATGCACTCATTCAGCAGTACCTGCTGGATCAGGACCAGAGCCAGTCTAGGCAGCAGCCCTGTGGGTCCGGTGTTAACATATCCCTCAGACAGGGCTGTAGGACCAACGCTGTGGAGTGGGATCAGTTGCAGTCAGCCCTCTAGAGGTGTTTGAATCTCTTTCCAAAGTCCCCATGTCATGGACAAGACATAATCATAATATATATATATATTTTTAATGTGTTAAAGTATTTCCTAGATCATACCAAATATTGTGCTTTTTGATAAACACGATGTAGAACATCAACAAGAAATAGAAAGTCCATGGAGATCTTAAGCTAAGCGCGCTATATAAATCACGTGAGTAGGGCACCACTCCCACCTTTTGGTAACATAGTTTAATTGCAGGTTCAAGTTTGGGGAGGATAATAAACCTATTTTGAACATGCTCTGTGCTTATTTGCTCAGTCGGTCTGACTCTTTGTGGCCTCATGGACTGTAGCCGCCAAGCTCCCCTGTCCACGGGGATTCTCTAGGCAAGAATACTGTAGTGGGTTGCCATGCCCCACTCCAGGAGATCTTTCCAATGCAGGGATTGAACCCTGGTCTCCCGCATTGCAGGCGGATTCTTTACCATCTGAGCCACTATTAAAGTTACTAAGTTGTAGAAAATGTACCTTCCTTGATATGCTGGAAAAGAGAGCGTGTGCTAATAGAGCTCGCTTTAGCTCTGCCCTTCGTGTTTCACACTGGCTGTACGAGCCCTGATATCACATACCGTCCCTACCTCTTGGCAGGATTGGAGGAGCCATCCCCACTGTGTTCTCCTACTTTGCGGAGGTGCTGGCCCGAGAGAAGCGGGGTGAGCATCTGAGCTGGCTCTGCATGTTCTGGATGATCGGCGGCATCTACGCCTCGGCCATGGCCTGGGCCATCATCCCGCACTACGGTAAGAGGCTGGCCTTGCCCCAGCCAGGCGGTCCCCTTGTCTTGTTTCAGCTTCTGTTTCCACCCGTTCCCTCTCTAGTCAGTGCTGCTTTGAGAACAGTGCCATCATCATGCCTCTCCCTTTTGTGATGTCTAGGATCTGCATCCCCAACCCCTTATAGATCTGTATGAGGTAGGACTATGCCAGCGATCCTTTGGGAAGACTTTTCATTTTGCTGTTTTCAATGTCTCCACTTTCCTTTGTTCCCTTTGTGCTGTCAACATGGGGTCCCGTGTAAGTGGAAGTGAAAGGATGCACAGATCATAGCCTATAAGGCAACTTGACTTACGGTGGTTCTTGGGCTCCTCACTCGTGTGAGACACTACGAGTACCTTGACTCATCTCCTCTCGGCTTAGCCCACGGCTCAGCCCACAGCAGCCTCGCCTCTTCCAGAAGCTCAGAACTGGGATGGGAGCAGGGAGAGCCCCGTCTCCTTAAGGACCATCAGTTTGCAGAGCCTCAGAGGTGACTCTACAGCCCTCCACGGCTCCCCTCCTCAGCCTCCCCTGAGCACTCACTGTTCTGCCACCTCAGGACACCTGAAGGTTTTGTGTTTCTGAGCAGTGCTCACGCCGTCAGAAGCCACAGCTCCTAGGTGCTTCACCCATAAACCGCGAAATGCCGGGAGAGGTTAACAGAATCTAGGAATTGAATTCGATATAGAAGGAGAGGGAAAGGTACCTGTTCCGGCTATATTTATGTGTGTATGAGTGTGTGTGCATGTGTGTGTGTGTGCCTGTGTGTGTGAGAGAGCAGGATGAAGCTGACAAAGCATGAATACTGGATATATTTAAACCACCATGGCTTCAAAACCTCACTCTTTGTTCTATCTGAAATCTCAAAAAATTAGATTTCAAAATTTACTATTTGCTCATTTTCTATGTTTCTGCCTTTAAAAAAAAAAGAACAGAGCAACTTTTCATTATAAAGTGTGGTTCTGTTAGGAAACAAATTTAAGTGAATTTAACTCATTGCTAAAATCAAAGACAAGATGGACTTCAAGGTTCAGATGCATTGTGATTTGTTTTCCATATTGAGCTTTAAAATTCATGTTGTCACACTCATCCTTTTAATAAACCTGGAAAGTTACATGCAAACCAAAACTTTATTTAACAACACAAGTACCAAAAAAAAAAAAAAAAAAAAGAACACCCAGAAGACTTAGGAAATTAGTTACTGGTGCCGAAGAGAACTTTTCTTTGTCAAACATTTTAGTGTGATAGGTTTCTCATTTTTAGACTCTTCAGTCACTTTTGGGCCAGTGATGCCCTCATTCAGGCCATTACCCATATCCACCATGAGGCTTGTCTGTTCATATCTATCACGAGGCTTGCCTTCTGCCACCATCTGAGGAATTAAGATTCTCCTCCTTCATCTGGGTCCTAAGGACCTCAGCCATGCTCAGAACTTCCCCTGTATGGCAGCATCCAACACCCACCCCACTCAGCTTGCTATTCCAAATGGAAAAGTCACTTAGCTACCACATAAGGGATTGTTTCTTAGGAAATATGTATCAGGAGACAAAAAGGAGATGAAGGACCTGGGCAGAGTCCAGCTGTACCCAGCAATGCCCCCAGAACCACCGTTAAATTATATTCAGCCTTTGTGCAAATTGAAATAAGCTGGCGGGTCTGGGTGGCCCCAGCTGCAGCCTCACTGGCAGTGTCTGCCAGGGACTCGTGCAGAGCGCAGCCTGGCACCTGGGCCCCTTCTGAGGCCAGCGTGCTCTGCGTCTCAGCCTCTGGTGGTGGCACAGCCCCTTCTGCCGGCTTCACTGCCCCCTGCTTCCAGTCCTCGCTTCCCACCAGGCCTCAACCTCAGAACGCCTCCTGCTGGCCTCCCTCAGCTCATAGCTCAGGCTGGCCTCTGGCGTCTGTGCGTATTTACTGGGCCTGGACATGACTGCTTTTGGTTTTGATTTTGTTTCCTCACTTCCTCACTCACTCCAGATTCCTGCCTTTCACACATTCCTGCCCTTGACCTTGAATAGCCCTTGGAGGGCTCCAGGTTTTGCCTCAACTGTCCGTGGCTGAACTACGAAAAATGAGCATGATTCCCACCTTTTCCTTCCACAAGCACACATAAAATGTTCTTATTTAGAGGAAAAAAGTCCCCCGAGATCATATGTAGCTAGAAAGAGGGAGGTTGTGAACCATAAACAATTCTTGAAAAGTTACAAAGACAATCACAATACAGCAGAATCAAATGGATCTGAGGCCAACATTACTTTCTGTATTGAAGGAACCAGTAATGACCTGGTTAAGAAATTAGTAACAGAAAATTAAAACCTTATGCCCATGCTGGTAGGCTGCAGTCCATGGGGTCGCACAGAGTTGGACACGACTGAGCGACTTCACTTTCACTTTTCACTTTCATCCATTGGAGAAGAAAATGGCAACCCACTCCAGTGTTCTTGCCTGGAGAATCCCAGGGACGGCGGAGCCTGGTGGGCTGCCATCTTTGGGATCACACAGAGTCGGACACAACTGAAGCGACTTAGCAGCAGCAGCAGCAGCCCATGTTTTACTGAAGTTTTCCATGGCCAGAGGTATGTCCAAAAAAGAGGAAAAGAAAAACCCAGCCAATTACTGTTGTTAATCCTGGGTCTGTGTTAGAAGCAACAGGGGAGAGTTTTTAAAATACCCTTGCTGAGTTCATTTTATACTCTTGCAGCTTGAAGAGTTTTAATTTTTTTTTTCAAAATAAAAGAGTTAAGTTTTAAAAGTCCCGTGCTGAAGCTTCTGGGGGTGATGATGTTCTGTATCTTGATGGGGACGTGTGTGCTCAGTCACTTAGAGTCCTACTCTTTGCAACCCCAAGGACTACAGCCCTGCAGGCTCCTCTGTCCATGGGATTATCCAGGCAGCAATACTGGAGTGAGTTGCTGTTTCCTCCTCCAGGGGATCTTCCTGACCCGGGGATCGAACCCACATCTCCTGCACTGGCAGGCGGACTCTTTACCATATGAACCATCTAGGAAGCCCAGGTTTCAGGATTTATTCATAAAAATCCATTAAGCTGGGTGCTCTAGATTTGTGCATGTCATTATATGGTGGCTATACTTCTTCATAAGCACTTTTTAATGGAAGTTTACCACTTCCCCCACGCACTGAAAATACCCATGCTTGGATCCTACCCCAAATCAACTGAGTCAGATTCTCTGGGACGGGGACTCAGCGTATCTCCTTTTTAACCAGCCCAGGTGGTTCTCGCATGCAGTCAGGTTTGAGATTTGTCAGCCCTGTACCTCTCTCAGTGGGTGATGCTAGAGCCTCTGGGACTGCCTCGTGTGTGTACAGGGCAGGTGTGAATTGGAACAAAGAGTGAGCCTGACCTGTGTGCTTGACTTACTCAGTTTGTGTTGGAGTTTTAATATTGTTGGTTTCATCCAGGCTAAAGGACTTTTTCATACATCCGGTTCAGAATCACACTTTAAAGGAAACTTTAACACTAACATGTGTCTTTCCGATGACACATCTTTTTACTTTACTTAAAAATGACTAAGGGTTAAAAGTCCATCCACTTTCCCTGCAGCCTCTGAGAAAATAAGAAGCTTTCTGTTTTCCCTCAGAAATTCTGCAGGGTATAAATGGTGCCATGGCCCACAGAAATAACAGGGGCATAGGGGTCCTTGCCCCTGTATCCTCTTTCATTTGGGGGACCTCTGACCACTGACACCTGTACAGTAGATTGAATTTTCCCCTGGCAGGGAAGGCAGTCAGGGCAGAATAAAGCAACCGAGAGCCAGGTACTGGCCCTTCCCATGCTGGTAATAAGATTTGCTCTGAAGGAAAGAAATTAGTAATTGGCATCACATGGCAAGATTGTCAACGGATAAAGGATACGTATAGTCAATGGGGAACGCAGTCAGGCTTGTATTTCTGGACATCACCTTTCTGCTTTTGTGGCAGAGCAGTCTGTGCACAAGACCTGAGCCCGATGCTGTGAGACCTGAATTCTGACTCCCAACAAGCTTCTGAAGCAAAGTCGACCTTGAGCTGGTCACTCAGGGTGGTGAAACTTGGAGGGACTCTTAGGAAGTTAGACACAACCTCCAGAAAGGATGTTTGAACGGCTACCAGGGTGGGCAAGTTGAGATATAGGCTGTGCCAGGTGTTGCTCACAGACCTCGGATCCACCTGGCCCGCAGCCGAGGCCGAGTTTCCGTACCAGCATCAGAGGACAATGTACTGTGTGTTCCCCAGAGACAGATGGTCGCCAGCACCTGAAGGTTCTGAGGAGATATTAGGAGGCAGAGTACAGGATGTCATCGCTCCAGGCAGCTTTCCTGCCACCATCTCCCTGGGACCAGCGCCTTCCAGCCAGGAGCTTTGGGACTTTCTCAACCTGTGGCAAAGAGCAGTCCCCATAAAGCTAGGGACGGGGGAGAAGACCCTGCCCAGAAGGAAATGCCCTGGCCTCAAAGCTCAGGTGCCCACAGCAGCTGAGAGCAGGTGTTAGAAAGTATGGCTCCTCTTGACCCACACCTCTTTCCAAACCTCTGACTTCTGACCCACAGTGGATACTGGCTTCCAATTCACAAAAGAACAAGCACGGTGTTTGAGAGCAGATGGAAAAGATGCAAAGGTTGTCTTGTCGTGCAGCCTTTCTCCCCTCCCCCACACCCCCTCTGAATTAGGACACATCAGCATTGAATGGAAGCCCCGATGCCTTAAGGAGAAAATGGGACAGGGAGCTGAATCCTGGGTCCTTTCCCTCCTTGGCTGAGAGCTTTCATTGCGTCCCAGGCTTTGGCGTCATCGCAGGGTTGCTGCGCTTTCTGCTCCATTAAACTCTCTGTCGTCATTTTCTTTTATATTTGCGTGCATGTCAGATGAGGTGCTGTCCCCTGCCCAGATGCCTGACAGTGAACAGCATGGGATTCAGTTAGCTAAGTGAGAAGGCTATCGGTTCAGCACGAAGCGCCTCAGCTCTCAAAGCGTACGGCACCCAGGCTGTGCTCAGCACTGGAGCATCTCTACCGCCCCCAGTGCCAGCCCTTCCCTGCAGACCTCAGGGACCAAGCTGGGGATGCCCACAAAGCCCAAACCCCACGCAGCCCTCCCCTTCCAGCTATAGTGTGGTGTCTGGGCTAAACACACATAGTCCTGAGGTTGTCTGAATTATCAAGATGTCTTCTACTTCCTGTAGTTACAAGAAACGTGAAGCTAATGCATTTCTTCCCCCGAATAGTGAAACTGGGCCGAAGGTAGGAGGGGATAGTCTAATAGCTGTCTGGTTGATGAATGAAACAGGGAAGGCTGTGTACATTTTGTGCACAAGAAGGAAGGCACTGCAGCGCACAGCAAGAGACAACAGTGAAAGCTGATTATTGAGTCTTGGCCCCGCCGCTTCTAGGTGTGTGAGCTTTGTCAAGCTTTTCAGTCCCCCCAGTCCCATCTCCTAAGTCAGCGTTTGGGGATTCAGTGAAATGATCATGTCAGAACACCCAGTTTAACTAGTGTTCCAAAGTGGTAGCTGTTACTGCCATCAGGTTCATATCCTATATGGGAAACCTGGACTTTGTCAGCACAGCCCAGTGTGAGCTCGGAGTTACAGGAAAGAGGGAAAATGAGCTAAAATGTGTAAACCTTGCCTAGAGAGTGCGATCAGGGGAAGCAGAGAGGAGAAAAAATGTAAAGAGAATGAGAGAGAATCAAGGAATAAACAATACCATAGAATCTTGATAACCCGCAGCCCAGTGAATCAGAATCTTCCATCCACATGTTTGTTGGATGAATTAATAACCAAAGGGCACATCCCATATAAAGATCCATTTTAAAGGCATGGTGCCACCGCCCAGGGACGTGGCACAAGAGCCGATGGCCCTTACCTGCTGGCATGCATCACTAGCTGACCTGTGCATTACGTGGACATCCCGGAGCCAAGCTCTGTCTCAGTAGCGAGGTATCCTGTGCTCTGGACGCAGGCAGGCAGCATGGGCTGACCTAAGACAGGCCCTGGCTCCAAGCCATCTCTGCCGCTCTTCAGCGCTGTCACCTTTAGGACACTTACTTAGGCTCTCTGACTCTCAGTGGCCTCATCTATAAAATGAGCAAAATACCCTTACAGGGTGCTGTACTAAAGGACTGTATACAAAAAGTGGTTACTTAGCACAGGGCCTGACACAAGTGCTCATCAAGTGTAGCTTTCTTTCCATAAACGGGGCTGAAGTTGAGGTAAGGGAGGAAGAAGGAACTGGAATATTAAAAAGAGTTGTTTTCTTTGCAAGATGCAATCCTTAGGGGTACCACCTGTGGTTAGAAAATCATAGTTACCAAAGAGTGTCATAGTCAAGGTGTCCCAGGCCCTCACTCAGATAAGGTGCTTAGCACAGACTAACGTGTGTCAGAAGTAGAATCCGAGCCCATATGAAGGTGGGTACAGTTAGGGCTGGGCTTCCCTGGTGGCTCCGTGGTAAAGAACCCGCCTGCCAATGCAGGAGACTCGGGTTCGATCCTTGGGTAGGGAAGATACCCTGGAGAAAGAAATGGCAACCTACTCCAGTATTCTTGCTTGGAAAATCCCATGGACAGAGGAACCTGGCAGGCTATAGTCCATGGAGTCACAGAGTCGGACACAACATAGCAACTAAACAAACAACAGTTAGGGCTAGTGTGACCCTCGTATGTCAGTTTCAGAAAATGTAGGTGCAAGGCTGTAGTAAGCCTCAGACAGGTGAGCCCTCTGAAGCATTTCAGTGAGCCAGACTTCCTCCATCCTCAGATCACAGTTGACTAGACCTCTAGGTTTTTCCCCAAAGCTGGGGTGTGAACCCCAGCCTGACTAAGAGAATGTCTTCCACAAATCCTGGAGAACTTGGTCTCCAGGAGGGATCATAGCACCTATATCTACAATAAAGAAAGACAGAAAAGTTGATATATTTACTATAGATAGAGGTTTATCCTGCAAGAGCTTTTGATATTAGGGTTTGCCTTGAAATGGAATAACAAGTACTTTTTATAGAATAAAAATTAGTTTAAGAAATTAATGGCAATACCAAATGCTAGTGAATATGCAGAGAAATTGCATGTCTCATCTGTTGCCTGTGGGAGCACAAAGTAGTGCCCCATGCTATAAAGTAATTTGGAGTTTTCTTAAAAAAAAAAAAAAAAAAAAAAGACACACCTAACATACAACTGACAGTTGTCCTCCTGAGCATTTGTCCCAGAGAAATGGAAATGTATGTCCTCGCAAACACTTGCGTGTACTTATTTAGGACAGTTTTATTTGCAATAGCCCCAAACTGGAAACAACCAAAATGTCTGCAATAGCATAGACTTCTCCTCAGCAATAAAAGTAAATGAACAGTTAATACAACAGCTAGGAGAGACCTCAAGGGCATTTTGTGAGTAAGAATAAAAAACAATCTCAAAAGATATCCTTATATAACATTCTAGAAATGACAAAGAGATGGAGAACAGTTTAGTGATTGGTTGGTGGGACTAGGGGTGACAGGGAGAAGGGAAGAGACTGTTAATGGAGTAGCCTCCAGAGATCTTTGTGTTGATGGATTAATGTCTTGAATGCAAGTGGGTGTGTAAGTCCACACATGTGATAAAATGACAAAGACCTATACACATATTCCACTGTGAGTTTCCTGCTTTTGGTGTTGTACAACAGCGGTTTAAGATCTTCATTTCTGAGCACCGAGAGAGACTGAGTGAAGAAGGGTACCTGGGATCTCTCTGGACTACCCATGCAACTTTCTGTGATTCTAATTCAAAATAAGAAGTAGAAAACAAAATTAATTGAAGGGCATTTCCACATTTATCACCTTATTTATTCTAATAATCTTGGGAACAAAAGCAGCAGTAAGTCTCATCTTTGGAATGGAGAGCCTGCTGCATAGAAAGTTTGTCATTTCCCAAAGTGACACAGAAAATGGAAGATTAGGAATTAGAACCAGCCTTCTGATTCTCATTTCTTCAAAATGTTCTCCAGACATGACAAAACTAAGATGTGTTCTCAAAGAGCAACACAGAGGGTAATTTGGAAGCGGTTGTGTGGTCCCTACAGTGTGTGTTTATGGCCCATACGGCAGCCATTCGTCACCTTGTGTATCTGAGCGATGTATCTCAGCTCTTGCCTAGTGCTCTAAGCGCTAAGCCTCCATCATTTGCATAAGAAAAACCGACCACACCCACAATTCTGTTATTATAAAAATTGCCTTACTGAAGATATCATAAGAAACCGTCTTAAGAGGCTTTTACATCACACACTTTCTATCCCAGTTCACAACCCCCGATTTGACTTTTGTGTTTCCTTCCAAGGTTATCTTGTGTCTTCTCTCTCCCCCTTCCCACAAAGCAAGCAGCTTCATGGGCTTCTGTCTCCTCCCCGAGAAACCTAACTGTGCTGCCCACCCCACTCTCCTTTCTTACAGAGAAAAATTCAGCCCTGCCCAGCTTCTAGCTCCAAACGTGGATACTCGCATATACTGCTCTGCTTGGGCCGCCATAACAAAATACAACTGACTGGGTGGCTTACACTACAAAACTGTATTTTCTCACAGTTCTGAAAGCTGGAGAATCCAAGACCAAGCGGCCGGTCAGTTTAGTTTCTGGCTGAGGGTTATCTTTCTGGCTGTCTTCTTGCTGTGTCCTCATGTGGAAGAGAAAGAGAGATCTCTGTCTTCCTCTTCTTCCATTCAACTAGGGCCCTACTCTTACAGCCTCACTTAACCTTAAGTACTTTGTAAAGATCCCATCCAGATACAGTCACATTGGGAGTTAGGGTTGTAGCTCTGAATTTTGGGGAGGTACAGTTCAGTCCACAAGAGCATTCCTTGTGGTCTTAGCAAAAAAAGGGCCTTCCAGCCATCAAAAGGACCCTTGCTTTGAACGCATTGGGGGACTTTTCATTTTTTTAATTGTTTTTCTTGTTGGATGCCTACTACAAAATCTAACTCTGAAACAGGAACCTTGTTTTCTCCCTGAAGTATAAAGTCTAAATGATAGCCTTATGATTCTATATGAACTTCCTGCCTCATTTCTCTGCACATCTCTATATTATGAACTAGACAAAGTGTGTGTGTGTGTGTGTGTGTGTGTGTGTGTGTGCGTGTTGGAAAAGCACAGTCCTGAAAATACCCCTGCTGGGCTGAATTTGTCATTAACCTAATTAGGTCTGTTATCCAAGCCTTACAATTAGCACCATTACCAAGTCTTGGTAACCAACTGCTGTGCCTTTAAATGAACTGTCACCTGGGGGGATATAAAAATTGTCATCTTCTAAAATGTTCCTTGTTTGAGCATATGATCATTCCCCAGATTTCTGTCAATAATATTGAACTGGCTTAGAGGGCAAGAGAAATTTACAGTTTCATGGGGAAGGTAGAGAAGGCTTCCCTGATATCTCAAGATACAAGCTATAGAATCTGGACTTCATTTTTCTGCTATATGCATATCAGGGTCCCCAGAGGAATACTCCATTAGCTTGCCCAGACTGTTAAGGCCATAGGCCATAGAGCTGCCCATCTATTTTCTACAAGTATAATATTCTTTCATTTGTAAGGAGTAAGTCAAACTTCAGCTTTTACATAACTTACCAGCAGAGGCATTGATACCGAATGACCTGGAAGTTTCTGTTCTCTTATGGATTGATTGAATGTTTATATTTTGTGCAGTTGTCTTTCTGTCAAAACTGAGCTTAGATTTTCTCTGAGTTGCTTTTGGAATGTCCCAAGGCAAGCCCAGTTAAAGACCCAGGTGTGGCCTCCTAGCCTATATGACCATTCAGCACGACTGAGCTCCACTGAGCATATGTAATTCCTGAAGATGCACAATCAATGCCTAGGATAGCTCGTTAGAATAGATTATTAAATAGGACAGGATTTGAGGTGGAAGCCATGATGGGGGAATCTTAGTAATTCTTAATGGAGTCTTCTCAAGTTTAGTAGGTATTTCTTCTTTAGGAAGTGCCCAATTTTTTATATGGGCTTCCCAGGGGGCACAGTGGTAAAGAATCCACCTGCCAATGCAGGAGACACCAGAGACGCGGGTTTGGTTCCTGGCTTGGGTGATCCCCTGGAGTAGGAAATAGCAACCTATTCCAGTATTCTTGCCTGAAAAAAATTGCACAGATAGAGGAGCCTGGTGGGCTGCAGTCCATGGGGTTGCCAAGAGTCGGACACGACTGAGCCCACACGTGCAGTATTTTATTTAATGTTGGAGTATGTTTCCCCTTGGGGACAGGTTGAACTGCGTTGTCCACGTATTCCTCATTCTTACCCTCACTCCCCAGTGAGCTCATCTGCTCATCTGCTGTGCTCCTCCTCACACTCTGGAGTATCCAGGACAGAAAGCAGCCCTGAGGCTTTGGGAGGACTCTTGCAAAGAGGCTAGAAAACAGTAAGCCTGAGAACTGTGTAGTGGGGACATGGCAGTGGTCAGACTCTAAATCTGGCAAAATTAAAGGGGGCAAGATATGGCGAGAGAAAATCCTGTGGGCTGGAGCAGAGTGGGATGATTACTGTAGATCTTAATCAAATGAGCATCCTAACTAGAAAGCACTCTTGTTGCTTGTTTAATCCAATAGTAGTGGAAGAGATTTGCTGTTTTAGTCATTTGCATCTTCCCTTGTCCCATCTTCTCAATGACTCAAAGCATATCTTGATGAGATGATTGGCAAGGGTTAGGAAATCAGTTGAAGATCATGGAAGCAATGTGAATTTTCTGTCTTTAAGTTGAAGTTATCCTACAAAGAAATGGGTCTCAGTACTTTTCCCCCATCGCTGCTAAACAAACTGAGATTTAGCCTGAGTTGCTCTATGAGATATTAAACTTTGGGGGTTTAAAACTGAACTTTGGGGGTACATACATTTGTTGTGTGTCTACACTGTGCCTGGCCCCAAGCTGGAAGCCAGAGATGCTTCTAGGCTGAAGTGGGAGTGTAGGGAAACATCTCTTCTTGGGTAATAGTGACGAATCCTGCCAATCTTTAATTTTCATCTTCGCTGTTTCAGCTTGTGAGTTCACAGAACCCCTTTCTCAAATGCTGTGATGGATTTGGGAATTTGGCCTTGCTGGAGCCAGGTTGAACTCCACTGTGTTTTTCAACATAGAGATGGTGTTACGAGTTGGATGGAGAGAACACGTCAGCCTGACAGATCAAGTGGAGCAAAAAGGGAAGGGGACATGTGAAGAGTCAGAGAGTCTTGGTTTCATTTGACTTAACAGTTTAAGACTGAGATGGCCAGTGTAAACATCTTAGTGACCAAGCAGGTGATGTAAATAGGTGAAGCTGGCAAGAAACAGTACAGAAACAAATTTTGACAGTGTCTGTGTCCTCTCTGGAGAAGGCAATGGCAACCCACTCCAGTACTCTTGCTTGGAAAATCCCATGGATGGAGGAGCCTGGTAGGGCTCCATGGGGTCGCTAAGGGTCGAACACAACTGAGCAACTTCACTTTCACTTTTCACTTTCATGCATTGGAGAAGGAAATGGCAACCCACTCCAGTGTTCTTGCCTGGAGAATCCCAGGGATGGGGGAGCCTGGTGGGCTGCCATCTATGGGGTCGCACAGGGTCAGACATGACTGTTGGCAGCTACTCAGCTGCAGCAGATTTAGCCTCACAACTATTGAAGCCTAGTGTGACCAGATCTGATTTACCAAGAGAAGGCAGTATTCTGGATATTTATATGAAGTCTCTCCAATTTTCAATCTACCAATTTTTAACCATATCCTTTTAGAGATATGCCATATGGTCAGCAGAATGATGGTCTGCAAAGATGTCCACACACTAACCCCCAGAACCTGTGAGTATGTGAGGTTACAGGATAAAGGGGAATTAAGGTTAAATGCAAATAAGGTTGTTAATCAGCTGACCTAAAAGTGGAGAGATTACTGGTGGGCTCAATCTAATCACAAAGGTCTGTAAAAGCAGGAAGAACCAGGTAAGCGGTTGTATGGGCAAGACTTTGGCTTAGTGGTGTTAAGGATAGAGGAAGGGGGCCCTGAGCCAACGAATATGAGCAGCCTCAAGAGGTGGAAAAGGTAAGGAAATATATTCTCCTCTGGAGTCTCCATAAGGAATACAGCCCTGCTGACACCTTGCTTTTAGGGCAGTGAGGTCCATTTGGACTTTTACTGCACTGAAGTCCATTTGGACTTCTGACCTCCAGAACTTCAGATAATAAATTTTTGTGATTTTAAAGCCCCTGGGAGTGCAATAATTTGTTACAGAGCAACAGAAAACAAATACAGCTAGAATAAAATACATCAATTTAAGTGATGAGATTTGGCAAAAGGATACAGCTCTAACTACCACCTCAATCAAGATAAAGCATACTTCCATCACCAAAAAGTTACCTCATGCCTCTTGGCAGTCAAGCCCCTCCCTTCATGCCTGGCACCTGGTAAGCAAAGATATGCTTTTCATCTTTTGTAAAATTTTATGTAAATGAAATACATCATATAGTATAAAACTTTCACCTCTGGACTCTGCTTTAGCATAATGCCTTTGAGATTCATCCACATTCTAGTTGGGTGTTTGAGGGTTCATTCCTTTCTGTTGCTGAGTAGCATCCATTATGGATGGACCATAGTTTATTGATCCAATCACCAATTGATGGACTTTTTTGATTGTTTACAGTTGAGCTATTAAGAATAATGTTGCTGTGAACATTTGAGTATGAATCTTTGTGTGAATGAAGTTTCATCTCTCTTGGGTAAATTCCTAGGAGAGGGATTCCTGGGTTGTTTGCTAAGTGTGGGTAACTTGATGAGAAACAAAGTGTTTTCCAAAGTGGTTCTATCATAATGACCCAATTTTTTCAAAACATTTTCAAAACACTATATGAACCAAACAGCATGCACTTGTAAGCTAGGTGCCGAATTTGGCCTAGGAACCACCTGGTTTAAAGGTCCATCTTGTCAAAGCTATGGTTTTTCCAGCAGTCATGTATGGATGCGAGAGTTGGACCATAAAAAACCTGAGTGCTCTGGGCTTTCTATTTTGTTCCATTGATCTATATGTCTGTCTTTGTGCCAATACCATACTGTCTTGATGACTGTGGCTTTGTAGTAGAGCCTGAAGTCAGGCAAATTGATTCCTCCAGTTCCATTCTTCTTTCTCAAGATTGCTTTGGCTATTCGTGGTTTTTTGTATTTCCATACAAATCTTGAAATTATTTGTTCTAGTTCTGTGAAAAATATCGCCGGTATCTTGATAGGGATTGCATTGAATTTGTAAATTGCTTTGGGTAATATACTCATTTTCACTATATTGATTCTTCCGATCCATGAGCATGGTATATTTCTCCATCTATTAGTGTCCTCTTTGATTTCTTTCATCAGTGTTTTATAGTTTTCTGTATATAGGTCTTTAGTTTCTTTAGGTAGATATATTCCTAAGTATTTTATTCTTTTTGTTGCAATGGTGAATGGAATTGTTTCCTTAATTTCTTTTTCTACTTTCTCATTATTAGTGTATAGGAATGCAAGGGATTTCTGTGTGTTGATTTTATATCCTGCAACTTTACTATATTCATTAATTAGCTCTAGTAATTTTCTGGTAGAGTCTTTAGTGTTTTCTATGTAGAGGATCATGTCATCTGCAAACAGTGCCTTATGACCCAGCAATCCCACTGTTGGGCATACACACAGAGGAAACCAGAATTGAAAGAGACACATGTACCCCAATGTTCATCGCAGCACTGTTTATAATAGCCAGGACATGGAAACAACCTAGATGTCCATCAGTAGATGAATGGATAAGAAAGCTGTGGTACATATACACAATGGAGTATTACTCAGCCATTAAAAAGAATACATTTGAATCAGTTCTGATGAGATGGATGAAACTGGAGCCGATTATACAGAGTGAAGTGAGCCAGAAAGAAAAACACCAATACAGTACACTAACACATATATATGGAATTTAGAAAGATGGCAATGATGACCCTGTATGCAGGACAGCAAAAAAAGACACAGATGTGTATAGCGGACTTTTGGACTCAGAGGGAGAGGGAGAGGGTGTGATGATTTGGGAGAATGGCATTGAAACATGTATAATATCATGTAAGAATCGAATTGCCAGTCTATGTCTGATGCAGGATATGGCACGCTTGGGGCTGATGCGCGGGGATGACCCAGAGAGATGTTGTGGGGAGGGAGGTGGGAGGGGGGTTCATGTTTGGGAACGCATGTACACCTGTGGTGGATTCATGTCAATCTATGCCAAAACCAATACAGAATTGTAAAGTAAAAATTAAAAATAAATAAATAAATTAATTAATTAATTTAAAAAAAAAGCTGAGTGCTGAAGAATTGATGCTTTTGAACTGTGGTGTTGGAGAAGACTCTTGAGAGTCCCTTGGACTGCAAGGAGATCCAACCAGTCTATCCTAAAGGAAATCAGTCCTGAATATTCATTGGAAGGACTGAAGCTGAAACTCCAATACTTTGGCCACCTGATGCAAAGAACCAACTCATTGGAAAAGACCCTGATGCTGGGAAGGATTGAAGGCAGGAGGAGAAAGGGATGACAGAGGATAAGATGGTTGAATGGCATCACTGACTCAATGGGCATGAGTTGGAGCAAGCTCCAGCAGTTGGTGATAGACAGGGAAGCCTGGCATGCTGCAGTCCATGGGGTCGCAAAGAGTCAGACAAGACTGAGCGACTGAACTGAACTGAAGCCAAAGAGCTAAGCTGGAAGGGAGAAGACAGGTAATTACCTTGTGCTCATGGATAAGACAACACATCTCTGGGAGTCTGTGTGGGAGGAAGATTTTCATAATGAAGAGAAAGGCAGGTGGGACTCCTGTTCATCAGGTACACAGAGCAACTGTGTCATTAAGCCAAGGGGAGTGGAACTGGGTCCCTGGAGAAGGAGTCCCAGTGAGCAGAGAGTGAGAGCATAGTTTTGCTTAGAGGTTGGAAGTGAGCTAGTGATGCCAGACATGCAGGGCCTTAGCATGGTCTAGTGAGAAGGAAGAAGGGCCCGCAGGGACCTGCTGAGGGAAGGGTGGGGTGCAGAATACCTGATTGGCAGTCATCATCGTCACACAGGAGAATTATCTTTGGTGGTTTATGAAGACTTCATCTCGTTGTTAATGAACCAAACTTGGGTCTACTCGCCCATGTGCAGTAAACCAACGTACTGACATGGTGCAGTGTTTTAGTGTTTTCTTTTCACAAAGAAAATCACCATGCCCTTCTTGTTCCTGGTATACATCTCTGCCTTCTTCTGGGGCTACTTTTTAGAATTCTTTTCATACCTTCAATTAAAAAATGTTTCTTTAGTATTCTAAGCAATTTCTGGACTCTGAGGCCAGAGATCAAGACTTAGTCATCTTTTACATGCACACCAATGTCCCAGGCGGCTCAGTGGTAAAGAATCTACTTGCCGATGCAGGAGACGCGAGTTTGATCCCTGGGTCTGGAAGATCCCCTGGAGGAAGAAATGGCAACCCACTCCAGTGTTCTTGCCTGGACAATCTCATGGACAGAGGAGCCTGGCAGGCTACAGTCCGTGGGGTCCCAAAGGGTTGGCATGACTTAGCAACTGCGCACATGCTACTCTGAATCAATATGAATAATGTTCATAGCATCACTATTGACAGTAGCCAGGACAGGGAAGCAACCTAAGTGTCCATCAACAGACAGTTGGCTTAAGATGTGGAGTGTGTGTGTGCATGGACATACACACACAAAATGAAATATTACTCAGCTATAAGTAATGAAATACTGCCATTTGTAGCAATGTGAATAGACCTAGAGAATATTATACTTAGTGAAACAAGTTGGATAGAAAAGAAAAATACTATGTAATATCACTTGTCAAATCTTAAAAAATAATACAAGGGAGGGGGTTGTAGGTGTACAAATTAAGGATATGGGATTAACAGATACAAGCTACTATATATAAAATAGATAAGCAACAAGGATATACTGTATAGCACAGGGAATTCTATCCATTATCTTTAAATAACCTATAATGAAAAATAATCTGCAAAAATACTGAATCATTATGCTGTACAACTGAAACTAAGACAATATTATAAATCGACTATATTTTAATAAAAAAAAAGACTTCATCATCTTTATAGCCTCCATGGTACCAATCACAGTGCCTGACCCAATTTAGCCCATAATGAGTGTTTTGATTGAGTCACAGGGTATGGATAAATGCCCTAGACAGCGATGTTACACCCCTCCACATGTCTGATCCAAGATAGCTGCTCCCAGTTCTCATGAGTTTCATTAAACAAAGTTATGGTATGAGGTTATTTTCTTCCTTTGTGAACCAGCATTTTTAGAAATGGATTTCCATCCTGGTGACAGTTGTGGCTGGTGGGGTTCAAAGTGAGGTTTGTTCCATCACGTTTCACCCAGCTCAGACATCAGCAGGAGCCATTACTCAGAACTCCAGAATAGCCAACTGGTTGCCCCAAGTTTTGCCATTGCTGAGCTTATGCTTCATTATTGTCATTGAAAGTGGTTCTCAGGCTTCTAGGTTATTGTCATTTTCCTCTGTCCCTTATTGTCTCTCCTTTTTTTTTCTTTTGGCCCATGACTCACATTCCAATTCTAAAGTGTCTTCAGTAGCCTTTGCAGGCTGCTTGAGGGATCCAGACTGTTGTGTTTATTTGAACTATTAGCCATCCGTTAGACAATGTGTAGGCAGGTAGTCCATATAGTCAAAGCTATGGTTTTCTCAGAACTGATGTGAGAGTTGAACCAAAAAGAAGGCTGAGCGCCACACAATTGATGTTTTCAAACTGTGGTGCTGGAAAAGACTCTAGAGAGCCCCTTGGACTGCAAGAAGATCAAACCAGTCAATCCCAAGGGACATCAACCCTGAATATTCATTGGAAGGACTGATGCTGAAGCTGAAACTCCAGTACTTTGGCCACTTGATGCGAAGAGCTGAGTCATTGGAAAAGACCCTGATGCTGGGAAAGATTGAAGGTGGGAGGAGAACAGAGGATGAGATGATTGGATGGCATCCTCAATCCAAAGGACATGAGTTTGAGCAAACTCTGGGAGATAGTGAAGGACAGGGAAGCCTGGCATGCTGCAGTCCATGGAGTCACTCACAAAGAGTTGGACATGACTGAGTGATTGAACAAGAAGAAGAAGAAGAAGGCAGGGAGACTGTCTCCCTACTGAGAATCAGTTCCAGCCCAAATGCCATCCACTTGGGTGTCTCTCAAAGAAAAGCCTCTCCACGTGGTAATGATTTGTTGAGCACCGAGACCCCTGATGGAAGAAACACCGAGCAGAAGGGCGTCTGCAGTGGCCTGGGAGTCTGTGGTTCACAGCAGAGGAGCCTCACAGGGGAGTGGCTCCAGGAATGAGTTAACTGTCATGCTGAGAAGGATCGTTTTGTGCTGTACTCAGGACTTGGCAGAGTGGGGAGGATGGAAAAATCCAGATTGTTAAGGAAAGAAAACTGACAGCTTGCTCTCCAGACCTCTGTGGTTTCGTGTTTGAGGCTGAGGTCACCTTGCCAGGGGAGGGAACAGGAGGAACTTGAGAGATGGGTGTCAGGGAAAACCCACCACTCACCTCCTGGAAGGATGTCGTGTTGGTCTCTTCACTAACATGTGTTACTAGTTTTAGTAATATATTATATATAATATTAATATGTATATATAATATATATGAAAGTGAAAATGAAAGTGAAGTCGCTCAGTCGTGTCCGACTCTTTGCGACCCAGGACTGTAGCCCACCAGGCTCCTCCCTCCATGGGATTCTCCAGGCAAGAATACTGGAGTGGGTTACCATTTCCTTCTCCAGGGGATCTTCCTGACCCAGGGATCGAACACAGGTCTCCCACATTGCAGGCAGACACTTTAACCTCTGAGCCACCAGGGAAGCCCATAATATATATGGTTATATATAAAATATTTTAAGTATTTGAATAAATATTTAAATATATTTAGTAATATATTAATCCTTTATGTTTTTAATAACTATCCCATGAAGAGGTACTATCATTATGTACATTTTACAGATGAGAAACAGAGACCCAGAGAAGTTAAGTGTTTGCCCAAGGTCACTCAGCTAGTAAAGTGGAGGAGCAGGAATCCAGAACCACGCAGGGTGCCTCCACACTCCGTGGCTTCACTATGTGGGTTCCGATTCTGCTGCGCTGACACTCAAGAAGCTGTGTATTTCAAGTTCTTGACACTCAAGAACCCACTCTGGCTCATGTCCAGCTTTCCATTAAAGACTTCAACTCAGGGGTAGTTCCCTTCCTCCTCCTCCTTCCAGGATGGATCTTCCAAATGGCCTAGCCAGGAGAGCAGGGAAATTTCTAGAACCAACATTTGTATAAATTGGCAGAAAACAGGAACCCCATTGATACCTGCCCTTTCCTACTCCTATCCCTGTGTCTGCCAGGCTGAGGACCCCCATCCTGGTAGGAAAAGGCAGTTCGGCCGCTCAGAGCTCTCCACATGCCATTCGACTTGGCAATGCCATCTGTTGCTTTAGAACCTGAGAATCTCCTCTGGAGAGAAGAGGTTGGCTTCCAGATTTCAAGTTCGTTTCTTTTTTCTTTCAAGCTGGACAGTTAGAAATTGATAGAAAGATTGTAAAATGGAGATCAACTACTCCTTCCAGGAGTCATATTTCTTATTTCCATTTGGACTTGGGAGGCAAATCCTCCAGGGAGTTCAGTTACCAACAAGCCAGGCCAACTGACCCTCCCAAAGCAGACTCTCCAATTCCCACTCATCTACATGCAAATTCCTTCTTCTCCAGTTCTTTCATTTGAGTTCCAGATCTAATGTTAGCCCCTCCCTTTTCCTGTTAAGAGAGGGCAAGATGGTGCCCAGTGTGTGTTGAGTAGTGATGTGTGTGGACAGTGCCGACATCCCACGGAGGTCAACCGACAGGAGACAAAGCCCTCCCTCCTCTTCAAAGCCATCCTGTGGTTGGGGCCTCCGTGGCTAAAAACTGAAAGTGAGGAGGAAGAGAGAATTGGGGAGAAGGGGGCGGGGGCTTGAACTGATACAGTTCTGAAGTATGTAGAGTTGGAGACGACTGATGTGACTTCGCACACATGTGTGTAGAGAAGTGTACGCTGGGGCAGTCATTCTAAAGAACATTCAAATGTTGCTTATCCAAATGTGTAAAGATAGACACTCTGTCCTCATCCCTGGTTTACACCCTGAAAAATTCATGTGTCGGTAAGGGGTCATGTGTAAGACTATTCACAGTGATGTTTGTAAGAAGAGGGAGTGGGAGCAATCTCTATCCACCACTAGGGTAATGGGTATGCAAAAGGTGATGGAATACTTTGCACCAATTAGAAGCAGTAATGCCAACACGAGAGATGATCAAACAGAGCTGAGTGAAGAGAATAGACAAAACGAGGGCACTGCCAGGCACAGGATTTATTTTACAAGGATTCTCCTCAGATTAAAATCCACAGTGAAACCACACTGACTGTTGGGGTGCCAGTAGGACAGCAGTTGATGGGAAATGTTGAGGCAAGGGGAAATGACAGTGCACATTATTTGCATTATGCTCTCGATAATGTGTTGGTGGGAGGGTAATTAATTCCACCCACTACACCTAAGGTAGAAAAAGAAAATGTCAAAAAGTTTCATTGGAGTTCACTTTAATGATTTCCTAAATATTTTCTGAGCATAAGATATGTGAGGAGCAGAGACACAGTAGCACAGAGTTCCACACTGAGACTCAGATGCCATCTTTCCTTACCTATATCCCCACGCCCGTAGGTCCTGCAAGCTTCAGTCCCTGACACACATGCACTAGAAAATGTTTACTACGCCCCCTTAATTCCAACATTCTGAGGTCCTGTGGCAAGTGGCTGGTAAAGCTTGGCAATGGAGTAAGAGCTCTCAGAATGAATTTTCTAATGCAGGAATCTGCAGGGCTAATTAGCACCTTGACGATAGTATAATCAGAGTCATTGTCAAGGTTCCAAAACACCTGCCTTTGGTTCAGCTATTTTTCTTCTAGTCTTCAACCACTGTGATGGGCTGGCACTGCTGCAGCTCAAGGCTGACTTTATATCTTCTGGCCTTGGAGCCAGTGAGTGAAATAACTTTCATGTCAGAACAGTGAAGCTGCATTAACTCACCGTAGGAGACAGGCTCTATTAGGTATGTTCTGTATTATAAGTCTTTTAAACAAATGCTGTTTTATTTCTTTCAAGTGTAGTGCATTGTTAGAAACCAGGGTGTAAATGGCGTATCCGTTTGATTTGTATGACTGTGACATGTTATTCAATAACTGTTTAATGGAGCCAGTAATTTAGAAGCACCTTCTATATGTTTCTAGAACTTCCTTACCACAGTGATTTCTTATTTGCCCTTTTTGCCTCCAACAAAATTAAATGTATGTAACAAAAATTCACAGTAAACACTATGGTCCCTATTATACTAGTCTATACACGTTTCTGAAGAAAATTATGATTCAAATACTAAAGCACAATTCCAAATAGAATACTAATTTTGTCAAACTCAGTACAGAATTTTCAAGACTGGCCTCCAATGGTCTTATATGAAACGTGCAGCAGCTTTTCAGAGGAAAGTTATTTGGGGTTTTTAACTCAAAAAGGATCAGATATTTTATGCCTGTGATACTGTGATTTACAAATTGGAGGGGTCCAAAGAGATGACATTTTATTCTGATGTATTGTTTGGTTTCCTCAATAAAGCAGTGGTTTGAGCAGAAAATAACCACCAGATTTCAGACTTTCATTGTCATTGGTTACCTGCAATATTGCTGTCATTGTCCTTAAAAAAACAAGCATCCTGACATTCCATAGGAGCATTATAAATCCTGGTTTCATTGGAGGGAAAAGGTTATTGATTTGCTCTTTTTTTTTTCTCTTCTCCCTCTGGTGCAGACTTTAGTGGGAAATTGAACCTTCCTTCATGCAGTGTATTATAGCCAATCAAAAGGGTGACCTGTGCTTACCTGATTTATAGTGAAAGGGGACCGGGTGAGTGATTTCACACTGCTCATCCTTCAGTGACTGTAATCAAGAGATAAAAGCTGGAGCAAATACATGCGCTAGCCAAACACCATCAGAATCATTTACCGTATTTCCTAAGGTGGGGGTATTTGAGCAGTTGAGATGGAAGAACTAACAGTCGTGTTTATCTTACTTTTAAAACCAGCTAATCATTTGCCTATGGCTATTCATTTGGCTTTTCAAGATAAATCACCTAAGTGCAATTTGATTTAAAGTGATATTTTTCTACAAAAGGGTCAGAAAAAAAAGACAAAACAAAGGGAGAGTTATCCATGCAGAAAGGGGGGTGGATTTTAAAAATGAGATATTTTATAGTATCTAAAAAGCTGCATAGTGAAGGAATAAATGGATATTTTTAGTAAAATGCAAAGATGCCATGAAATGTCTTGACAAGGTAAACAAGGCTTCATTAGATTTTTTCCTGTCGAGTTATGGATTTTTCTAAGACATGATAGTTGGTAAAAGGAAACCCAGCAAATGTGGGTTAGTTATCATAGTGCTGAGACAGAATATTTCTAACTAGGGACAACTGTAATATGATGCCAAATATATCTGTGGAGAGAAAGAGTGAAATTAAAAAGAAAAATTAAAATCCAATGAATATAAACTTTTAAGTGCAAATAGTATTACTATGTGCCTAGTGGCTTAGTCATGTCTGACTGTTTGCGACCCCATGAACTGCAGCCCACCAGGCTCCTCTGTCCTTGGGGATTCTCCAGGCAAGAATTCTGGAGTGAGTTGCCATGCCCTCCTCCAGGGGATCTTCCCAACCCAGGGATCAAACCCAAGTCTCCTGCATTGCAAGTGGATTCTTTACCAACTGATCCACCAGGGAAGTCCATCAGTTTCACATGGCATTTGCTTAGTGCAGAAGACTAATTAATATATATTTAATTAATTGACATATTAATTAATATACAGTTGTATAATATACTTAATATTCAAAATAATATGTTTATATATTTTATATTATTTGTATATTAATTCAGTTCAGTTGCTCAGTTGTGTCCGACTCTTTGTGACCCCATGAGTTGCAGCATGCCAGGCCTCCCTGTCCAACACCAACTCCCAGAGCCCACCAAAACATATTTATATAAATATACTTATTTATATATATAAACATAATGTCTGTTGATCCATTTTCAAATCCAGAGAAAAACATCATATTAAATAATATATATAAATATACAATTATATAATATATAATATAATTGATATACAAATGTATATATGTTATATATATATAAACATAATGTCTGTTGACCCATTTTCAGATCCAGAGAAAAAGTCATGATTTTACTAGTCCACATTTGTCACTGAATATATTTAATTAATTGTATATCCTACAGATGAGCATGATGCCTCTTGCATCTAAATCAATTAAAGTGGAAAAGAAACAGTTGGTGATATGAGCTATTTACCCCACCCCATCCTATATGAAATGGAAGGATTTCTGTATTTTGGAAAACAGAATGATTTCAACCTAGAAAGTACCTGCTGCAGAGTTCAGTGGAGAGACCCATATTTTCTTACAGAACCAAATCCCTTGTCTCAGCTGATCCATTTTCCTCTAGAATAAAATGAGATTGCTTTTTGTGTGTGTGACAGAGATACCACTCACCATGTCAGCAGCATGTCCAAAGACTTTTAATATAACTCTTTTATTACACTAGGCCCTCAGTATCCTCATCTTCAGATTCAACAAATCTCAAATCAAAACTATTTGGGGGAAAAAATCCAGAAAATCCCCAAATGCAAAACTTGAATTTGCCAAATACCAGCAATTATTTACATAGCATTTATGTTGTATTAGGTATTATGAGTAATCTAGAGATGATTTAAAGTATATGTTGGAGAAAGCATATTGGAGGATATATGTATAGGCTCAGTCATGTGTGACCCTTTTGTGATGCCATAGACTGTAGCCCAGTAGGCTCCTCTGTCCAAGAAATTTTCCAGGCAAGAATACTGGAGTGGGTTGCCATTTTTTCCTCCAGGGAATCTTTCTGGCCCAGGGATCCACCCCATAACTCCTACATTGGCAGATGAATTCTTTACCACCAAGCCACCTGGGAAGCTGAGGACGTGTGTAGTTATATACAAATGCTGTACCATCTTATGTAAAGACTTGAGCATCTATGGATGTTGATAGTCTCAGGGGGTCCTGGAACTAATCCTCTAAGGATATTAAAATAAACTGGCTTTCTGGCACAGTGGATGGCATGTGAAAATTACTTCTGAGCTTCAGAATAGATTTTATTAGTTAAATTTTAAAAATCAGAGTAACTTTATCCATGGTCCTAAAAAGCAGACACCACTAAGATGACAACAGCAATAAAAAAAATATTTCCATATGCTGCCCTTGCACCTTCCATTCTTTCTTCTCAAGAGCAGTTCCTTTCAACTGTTAGAGTTATTTTCCTCTGTTTGCCTAGTTTTTTCTAAATTATATAGATATATAATTTTTCCCTTGCTATGTCTGTGTTACATATTATCTGTTGACTGGCATGGAAATTGAGAATTAGTATTCTTAGGCTACCCACCCACCCCAAAATTCTCTTTCTGCACTCTCGATAAAGTTAACTCATAATGTTTGGTTAAATCTGTAATCAGAATTTATATTATTCTGATTCCTGCTGAGTCAAATAGTGTTTGGAGTATGATTTCTTTCCTGGAGTTAATAGGTGTATTATATTTTCATTTGC
Organism: Oryx dammah; assembly: GCF_014754425.2. Taxonomy (NCBI): domain Eukaryota; kingdom Metazoa; phylum Chordata; class Mammalia; order Artiodactyla; family Bovidae; genus Oryx; species Oryx dammah. Next base: position 1,557,813 of record NW_024080603.1, on the reverse strand, counting down.
CTGGATTTGTATATGTTTCATGAAGTCTTTTCCACACCTATAACCTTTAAATGTAGTTTTCTGTGTAATGAAATTTATGAGATGATATCATTTCCAGTAGTCTTTCCTGAAAACATTTCTCCTGCAGTCCTTGTTCATCCTGTTTCTTGGGTCTTCTGCATACTTATTATCCTGGGACTTCACTGCTCTCCTGAGTTAATTCCAGTTCTCAGGATCCATAGACCTTTTGACCATCACCTGTTTTTTGTTTTTTTTGTTTTTTTTGGTCCTTATACTGTACCCTAGATTGTTAGTATGGCTGGGTATAATATTCTAGGTCAAAAATTTGCCACAGAATGTTTGAGGATATTGCTCCATTATCATCTGGCTTGCAGTATTGTTGATAAATCTGAGGCCTTTCAGAATCCCTTTGTTCTGTATACAACCTGTATTTTCTCTCTGTGAGTTCTTTTCTTTATCCATGATATCATGATTGTAATATACTTTCACATGTCCCCTTTGTTTCTCTTTTTCTTACTTTCCTGGGGCTTACTGAGCCATTTCAATTTGAAGGCATATGTCCTTCATTCCTAGGGAATTCCCTCATAGTTTTTTTTTTTTCCATGATTGCCTCCCACCACTGTGTCTGTTCTCAGTTTCTGGAATGTCTGTCTATTGGGTATTGAATTACCTGGATTAATTCTCTAATAGTTTGACCTCCTCTTTCTTACTGCCCATGTATTTATCTTTTTTTGCTCTACTGTCTAGGAGGTTTGACTTTTCATGTTTGCATTCTGTTGACTTTTCATGTCTTTTCTTACTATTTTTAAAAAATTGCTCAGATCTGTGTGTGGGCTCTTTGCCTTTTTTTTTTTTTTTTTTTTTGCCACTGTTTCTTGTTCCATGGCTGTATCATGTTCTTTTACAGCTCTGAAGATTGGGGGTGGGGGGCGGCTTGGAGAGCTGGTGAGCAGTGTTTTTCGTTTGTTTATTTGTTCTTTCCTGCATTGCCTATTCTTCTGAGCTTTTTCTTTTTTTCTGTTGTTTTGATTTTTCATGTTGAACCTTTTCCTTAGGTATCTGGAGATCTTCAGCTATGTATTCATATTTAAGAGTGAAACACAGAAATCTGGCAGAAAATTCTGTGCACAAGTATTTGTTCATTTTATATTTATATTAATCCTCTGCGGTACTAGAGCTTCCCTGAAAGCTCAGTTGGTAAAGAATCTACCTGCAATGCAGGAGAACCCGGTTCAATTGCTGGGTCGGGAAGATCTGCTGGAGAAGGGATAGGCTACCCACTCCAGTATTCTTGGGCTTCCCTTGTGGCTCAGCTGGTAAAGAATCTGCCTGCAGTGTGGGAGACCTAGGTTCGATCCCTGGGTTGGGAAGACCCCCTGGAGAAGAGAAAGCTACCCACGCCAGTATCCTGGCCTGAAGAATTCCATGGACTGTATAATCTGTGGGGTCACAAAGAGCTGGACACGACTGAGCAACTTTCACTCACTGAGGTACTTGTTGACTAAGTCAGGTGGAGATTGGGGGAGGCTCAGAGTAGCATGTTCTGGCAATAGGCAGTCTCTTTCATCAAAAGACTTCCCTCTAGTGTCGGAATCGGTTTCTTTTTCTTTAAGAGTCCTCATTTCCTGCAGAGATGCTGTACTAGCCCCAACACAGCATGAGAGCGTGGCATGTGTGGGAAAGAGTAAGCTTTTGGTTCTCCGCCACTGAAGGACTGCTTTCCCTAGTCCCCTGTCCAACACTGAGCAGTTGGATTAAGCAGCCATTGTGCGAACCCTGCCTGCGACAGATGTGCTTTGTTTGCTGGTCTCCGTCCCTGGTCCCCTGACATCGGCGCAGTGTGAACCGTACACATTGCCAGTGCTCCAGCTCAAGCTTCCACTGAGAGTCTCTGACCTTTTACCTCTGAGTTCTCTCCAAAGACCTCTGAGCCCCACACAGACTCAGCTGTAATACACAAGGAAGTTAACTCCTAGGGGCCAGCTCTCAACGTATTACTAGTAGGAGGTGGTGAAAAAAATGCCTTAGCCTCACCTTTTACAGAGGGACCATTCTGTGACACATTCTACATTTTTCCCTAGGGGTTCCCAGTGGGACTGAGCTCCTGTTTCCCCTAGAAATAACCAGTTCAGTAATGAACTCTTTTATTTTTCCTTCTTCCTTCTCTCACTCTGCCTGCTCCTTCACACCTATGTTCTGGGCTCACCTCCCAAATAAACTACTTGCACTCAAGTCCTGGTCTCAGGTTCTTTTCAAAGGAAACAAAACCGTGGCATTGCCTCTAAATGTAGGATTTTGTGATGTTTCAAGTACTTCAGAGAAATAACATATAAATGTAAAATGACCAATTTTTTTAAAAAAGTATATATTAAATCCTAGCTATGAATCTACAAGTAGATGCTAAATTAATAATATATTTATTAACTGTCTTCTCTGCTTATTAAAAATGCAGACTCTCAGATCACATACCTCTTTGTACTTTTAATAAGGGAACCCTGATGTTTCTGATGTGGTCCAAGGACCACACTTTAAGAACACGAGTCTTGTGGCTTCAGATTAAACACACTTCATTTTACTGAGGAAGAAACAAAAGGCTCTGAGATCATGTAGATAGTAGATGCAGAGCTGGAATTCTAACCCAGATGTTACTGACTTGAAGCCACACTCTACAGCCACCATCTGCATGACCATAAGCATTTGGTTCTTCATCGAGAAAATGAAAATGGTGGCACCTACTCATTGGGTTGTTACTAGAATTATATATAATGACCCATATCCAGTGTTTGGTACCAGTAGAGGCACCACAGCAAGTACTCAAGAAGTGATAGCAATGTATGCATGTAGGTATAAATATGTTTGCAATATAGAAATGCACTGAGAAACTGAGGCAATGCATATTTTCTGTAGCCATGACTAGTCTGCAATCTTCCAGTGAAGGATTCCACAAAAATTCTCTTGTGTCAGTTCTACAGTCAACAAATACTTACTGAAGGGATTTGATTATGTGATGTAACTGAAAGACTTCCCTCTCAGGCTTCTTCAGCAGAGCCCAAGTCAAGGACTAGGAGCAGAGAGACAGTCCTTGTGAATATATTGTGAGTCCACTGTAATGCTCTGCCTATAAAATGTGACTTGTTTATAAGATGGATTTTTAAAAGATGATTGTTCGAAAGTTGTAGTAAGGGACACAGCAGGGGGTCCAGATTTCTCTCATTCTCAGTCCCTGCTGCACATACCCTGGGATCTTCAATAAATTGCTGTAGACTCATGTCAAATTCTCCTAAGTGAACGTTCTGATTCCCCTTTGTGCCCTCCAGTTCGTACTCAACCAGGCGACCAGGGAGAGTCTAAAAACATAGGTCTGTCCAACCATTTCCTACCCTCTGGCTGCTGTGTTTTTCCGTCTCACTTGATAGTACAGTTCCAGTCCTTGTGGCCGCCGTGGCCCTGCCTGATGGGGCCCTGGCTCATCTCATATCCTGCTGCTCTCTCCCACTCTAGGCTGTGCCAAGCACGGTTCCCTCTCAATGTGTTTGTGCACACAGTCTCCTCTCCTGGAAGGTTCTTCCTTCAGAGAGGGATTGATTTCTCACCACATTCCAGTCTCCACTCTTTGGAGAGGCCATTCCTGACCTCCTGGCCTAAATAAGCAAAACCATTCCCAGCCCATGCCTCTGTCCTGTTACACAGACTTATGAAATACATTCTACATTCATCATGGCATATCTAGTTATCAATAGGCTGAAGCTCCATGGGGGCAAGTACCTTGTCTCACACTGCTGCGTTCTCCTGGGCCTAGAACAAGACTGCCATGGTAGGCTTTCCAGAAATGTGGACTGGATGTTGGATGGAGTATTTGTTGATGGGGACTTGCTCAAGTGTCAAATGTCTTACTCATTTGACAAGTATTTATACATGAAACATAGTGCCAACCTAAAAGATAAGTGAGGCCCAGTCCCTCCTTCCAAACAGTCAAGGTCTAACACAGTTCTGTCCAATAGAAATAATGTGAGTCACATGTGTAAGCTTAAATTTACTAGTAACCATATTAAAAAGTAAAAACATACCGTTACTTTTATTTTTTTTTTCCATTTCTAAATTTTCTATTTTTATTCTATATATATAATGGAGTTCTTAATAATCTCACAGTTGTATTTGGAAATGACACAGATTTAAGGAATGCTAAAATGACTTTTCTGCTCAGAAATTTAAAATGACTCTTCAGTGCCTAAATAAATTTCAAGATCCCAAAAGCAGGCATTCAGATCCTTCGCCACATACAATCTATCAGTTCAACATGATATGTTTTCCAGGGTTTCTTTCAACATACATTACTCAATATACATTTAAAATTGCCTTTCTTTGTAAAAACTCCTTAAGTAAGGGATTGCAGTTTAATTTTTCCAGTAGTCCTGTGAATGCCTTGCATATAGGTTGTGATAAAATATATGAAAATATAAAAGAATAAACATCACGTCTTTTTTCTCAAACACAAAATGAAGGAGCAAAATAATTAAGGAAACCCAATGAAAGTGTCTTCCCTGATGGCTCAGTGGTAAAGAATCCACATGTAAACGCAGGAGATGCAAGTTTGATCCCTGGGTTGGGAAGATCCCCTGGAAGAGGAGATGGTAACCCACTCCAGTATTCTTGCCTGGAGAATCCCATGGGCAGAGGAGCCTGGCGGGCTACAGTCCAGGTGGTTGCAAAGAGTCGGACATGAGTGAGCAACTAAACAACAAAAAACAACAATGAAAGTGTCAGGGAAGGAATAGAGAGTGGATCTTCTTTAACTAGAGGCTTAATAGTTAAGCCTGGTGGTTCAGATGGTAAAGTGTCTGCCTGCAATGCGGGAGACTTGGGTTTGATCCCTGGTTCGTGAAGATCCCCTGGAGAAGGAAATGGCAGCCCACTCCACTATTCTTGCCTGGAAAATCCCATAGATGGTGGAGGCTGGTAAGTTACAGTCCATGGGATCGCAGTCAGTCAGGGCTGAGTGACTTCACTTCCTTTTCTTTCTTTAGATCAGAGAGATAAAGGACTGATTGCAAGCAGGCAGTTTTAGCTTGGCAGTGAACCTGTTGAAAATACTTGAAAGAAACAATCAGACCTATTGGGTTGAACATATATAGATCTGAACAAACTATTTCTGTTCAGTCAGTTATACCAGATGAGAAGCACATGAAAATCATTGACTGTTCAAGATGGTGCATCCTAATTTATGACCTGGTGCTGTGTGATCTGGAGAAGGCAATGGCACCCCACTCCAGTACTCTTGTCTGGAAAATCCCATGGATGGAGGAGCTTGATAGGCTGCAGTCCATGGGGTCGCTAAGAGTCGGACAGGACTGCTCGACTTCACTTTCACTTTTCACTTTCATGCACTGGAGAAGGAAAAGGCAACCCACTCCAGTGCTCTTGCCTGGAGAATCCCAGGGATGGGGGAGCCTGACGGGCTGCCATCTATGGGGTCGCACAGAGTCGGACACCACTGAAGAGACTCAGCAGCAGCAGCTGTGTGATCCTGGACAAATTCCTTAACAACCCTGAGCTTAATACAACTGATATTAAACTCAGCCTAATATCCAAAAATATGATTTTAACTTGTAACAGGTTTACAAAAACAAGGTCTTTTGCATTCCTTTTTGGCACAATGCCTTCAAATCTGAGATGTAGTTTGCATGTACAGCAAATCTCAATTTTGATACAAGTTTTCATTGGAAATGCTTGCTTGGTATTTAGATTTCATGAAGTTTACAGTTGAAATAGACTCACACCAAAGTTGTTCCAAACATAGTTGTTTTCTAATAATCAAGCATCAGTTTTGTTTAATTTAAATAAATTTAAAAACTCTTTCAGTTCCCCAGTCACACTAGCAATCTTTCAAGGACTTGATGGCTACATGTGGCTAGAGGCTGCCATTTTGGACAGAATACATCCACTGGGATAGGTGAGGTATATAGACACAAAGTGAACACACTCATAAAGAGTTCATGTAAGGCAGAGATCCAATGTCTAACACTGACTTTGCATGCATCCTTTTCCTGACAAGAATTTGTATGTTTCTTTAGGACTCAACTTTTCTGTCCACTTTTCCAGGAAGCCTTCCCTGATATGCACAGATTAGATTAGATCCCCTCAACTGAACACTCTGAGAGCACCCTGTGTGTCTTCCACCCGCAGTCTGTTGTACTAGGTTCTAATTCCTATCTATGTATTTATTTTTGCATTTCCCACTAGTTTATAAATTCCATGTAGTCAGGAAGCTCTCATTGTTGATTCTCCAGTGTCTGGTCCTCAGTGCATGTTTGTGGAATAAATAAATTAATTATGAATGAATTAGCTGAGTGGCCAAACCGTGGTGGCAAAGGGCCATTCTGTTAGAGCAGCCAGCGTGTGAATAGGGAACTGGGATGGTGTGCTGACAAGGCAGTGACTGAAGAGTTTGGTTCATGCCGGATGCTGAGTCATCTGTGTTGAATGTTCCAGGGAATCAAAGCAGATGAGAGCTAAGAAAAGCTAGCAAGGTTAGTAACCAAGAGACTGTTTCAATGGGAGTCAACAGAGACTTTCAGAAAAACATAAGTTCAGCAGGTTTTTGTTTTTTTTTTTCATAATTTCCCTGGCATCCCTGAGTTAAGAGTAATAGATATTGTAAGTGTTGTGAGTAGACAGCATTCTAGGGCCATAACCCGATCTTAGGTGTTGGGTCAACTGTGGTCCTTCTAGTTACTGCAGTCCCTATTAATGACAGCAGTTAAATCTGTATGCTAATTGAAATTGTGACTGATTCATAGCTGGCTTGGGGCGTTGTGTGATTTATGGGCATCTGATCTAAGGATACTTAAAGGATGGAAGTATTGGAGCTAGGAAGAGAGGTGTGATTAATCAAAGAAGACAATTTGCTAAAAGGCTCACTAAAACAGTGCAGTAAAAACTGAAAAAAAGACTAGTTCCATCCACTAGGCAAGGTGGGGGTGGGGAGGCTGGGAGAGTAGAGTGATGAGTGTGTTTAAGATAAAATGTACATGTAAAACGTAAAAGGATGTTTTCCAGCAAATAGAGATTGTGGTTGGGGAATTTTCAAGGGCATATGTTTATCTTTTAAGTTTGCTTACACTCTGAGCTAATGTTTATCTTTTAAGTTTGCTTATACTCTAGAGAAGGAAATGGCAATCCACTCCAGTATTTTTGCCTGGAGAATCCCATGGACAGAGGATCCTGGTGGGCTACAGCCTGTTCATGGGGTCGCAAGAGTCAGTCATGACTTAGTGACTAAACCACCACCATACTCTGACCAGTACCAACAGCAAATGTCAAGTTCTTGACTCCATGATTGAATCCCAAGGGCTCCTGCATGTTTGCAGGATAACTGCACAAGAAAAAAGCCTAACGATTCCTTTTATTTATAGTTAAGACCCCAGTGTGAGCCTAAGCCTTTCTATTTCCCTGAGTATTCCTTCACTTTTTGTCACATTATAAGGCCCAAATTACTGGAAACCAGGAGACAAGTCAAAATTTCCTAGTATCGATCTAAATAGAAAAATGACCATCAGTAATATAAATGTCTGTCTTGGATAATTGTTGATTTGTACCATCAGAGCTAAGTGAGACTTGTGTTCCTCCTACCCAGGGGACTATCTTATTTATTGTTGCCTACCTCACTCTGACAGGCCCCTAGACATATTTTTTTCAGTTGCTACAGACTGTCAAAACAAGTCAAGGTCAAGTTCAGTCCTTTTCAAGAAGAAAATCTGTCTGACTTGTTCTGGGTGCATGCTCCAAGAATCGTAGATAGCAAAACACACACACACAAACATCCACCACTTACCTTTCTTCTGCTCCTTACTTGCAGTTGTGGCAGAGTGGGAAGACTTGCAGACTGCAGAAGGAATATGTTTCCTAGAAAACTAGAACAGAAGGAAGGGGGTAAGGAGTGCTTTGAAGTAATTGGTATTGACCCAGTTTAGACCCAACTAAGCAAGACATAGTGGTTCTGCTCCCTTCTCCCCATAGACTCTCAAACTCAGCATCCCCTGCCCACTCCAACACACACACACAAACACAGATGCACACTTGTATTTTCCACCCTATCACCACCTTCTTGTGCCAGCAAAATGGAGCCTGAGTTGGTGAAACACATACAGAATTAGGACCCATGGATGGAAGGTAAGGGTGGTCAAGTGAGGGTGACATGGGTGACTCTCAAAGACTCAAGTGATGTCCTTACTTTTCCTTTGAGTGATTAGAAATGATTGATTTGCTAGGAGGGTGTCAACACCGGTCATATTTGCAGAATGGAAACTGAAGGACGAGACCTGATAAATGAGCTCGGGATCTTTTAAGCACCATTGTCCTTGTGTCCTTATTGGTATGACAGAGGACGAAGACATTGACGCACCTTGAAAAAGGGTGCTCTAATAATCAGAGTGCTGAATGACCTAAGAAAATGCTAAAGATAAGAAGAAATCGCAAGATCCAAACAGTCGTATCTTACGTTGCACCTGCCATGTGCAAGAGATGTGACCTAAAATTTTGCAGCTAAACATTGTAATGGAGTCATGTTTTCCTGTGGCATTTGTTGTTTTCAGCCCCTCAGTTGTGTCTGACTCCTTAAGACCCCATGGACTGTAGCAAACCAGGCTTCCCTGCCTTCAGCATCTCATATGATGTGATTATTTGTAGGTTCATTTCTCACTCGCCATGTTCACTCCTTATCAATCTGTAATTCTCACTCAATTAAAACCATTGTTCCTTTCCACATCTAGAGATGGAAGTGGGTTCTGTGAATTGTGGAAGAGAAATAGCAAAAATAATAATAATAACTTTTTCTGAATACAGCTCTTTTTCTCCTGTGAAGTTATTATTTATTATCTGTGTGCTCATTTCAGATTATAAGTCATTATTGCTGGTGATGCTTATTCCTTTCTCCAGTTACTGCATGCCTACATGCAGAAAGTGACAGAAAAAAATTGCTCTGTACCAAGGGGAGGAGAGTAACAGAATCTGGGAGCTAGGTTGATTCTAACCATCTATTGAGAAGTAGTCAATATGTCCACTTGAATTTAGAATTGCAGTCAGAATTTGTAAAAAACAAACAAACAAACCGTGGACCAGAAATAGTTTTCTTTCTGTATTAAAACTGAAAACAAACCACCCAGTGCTGTTATCATTAGCATCTAAGATTCAATTTGAAAATCAAAGACTATATTCATGTAAGCACTTTATAAATAAGTAGATAGCAGAGCATGAAATTCAAGGCAGATCTCTCCCCACCTGGTGGGGCATTTGATGATCACAATGAATGTGTACCCGGAAACGCAAAGCCAGACTGAAGGTGGAAAATTAATTGCCCAAAGCCTGGAGAGTTCTTGGTGCGGAGCTCCTGATGGCAAAGTTACACGCATGTCCTGTGTGCCTTCAAAACGCTGCAGCGCTGGTAATGCTCTTACGGGAGGAAGCACATCTTTGTGCTCTTTTGCCTTCCCACTCCCCTGTCGTCAGATGAGCGTCTGCAGTCATTCGGATGAAGAGCAGACTTGTACTGAAGCAGTTGTGTTCATTTTCTCTGGCTGCCGCAGAAAAACACCACTGACTGAGGGCCTTGCATAACGGAAATTTATTTTTTCACAATTATGGGAGCTAAAAGTCCTTTGAGTTCCAGGTGTTGGCAGGTTTGGGTCCTTCTGAGTCCTCCCTCCTTAGCTTGTAGATGGCTGCCTTGCTGCTGCGCGCACCCTCTGTCTGTGCCATGCCGAAACCTCCTTTTCTTCTAAGGGCACCAGTCAGATCAGGGCCCATTCTAATAACCCCGTGTTTTTCTTTTTTACTTATCACTTACTTAAAAGCCCTTTCTCTAAATGCTGACACATTCCGAGGTACTGGGTGGTAGTACTTCAACCTGCGAATCTGGGAAAGACACAATGAAGAGCAGCCACCTTTCCAGCTCAGTGCTCTCCGCCTGTAGTAAATGTTCAGTAAATGACTGTTGAATGACCGAATGAAGAGGTACTCTCCAGAAGCTGTATGCTGAGAGGGAAGAACAGGTTTTAGAGCAAAAGTGTGGTGATGCTGTGACTGCAACTGACCTATCCAGAGAACACAGCATTCTACTTTTTAAAAATAGTTTTATCACTGTTCAGACCATGAGGTCCTAAAGAATTGGACGTGGCTGAGCTGAACAGCAACAATTAAACTTAAATTCTAGACCAACTCTAAAGACACAGGAATAAAGGGCTTGGATAGGCTCTCTTTAAGGGACACAAATGAAACCACAAACTGTAATCTGCAAGCTGGCTTCTACCATATATTATGATTCAAAGCCAATGGAGCAGTCAACAGCTGTTCCGAGCTTATAAAATCATTAGGTTGGAAGCACTGGTGGATTTTGTTTCCTCTAGGTTTCACTGTTAATTTTTAATGCTCTCACACAAACAGGAACTATCCTGGGCCAGATGAAGAGCTTTTGTAAATTTTACCTTGCCCTCATATTTACAAAGTTTAAAAAAATAAAAGCACCATGAGAAGTAAACTGAAAAGATGCATTATGGTATCCCATTATTCACTGACGTTGGCTCTGGAAAAGTATGTACCCTTGAGGTGTGTTTTAATGTAAGCTGAAGCTTTTGAATAATTGTGTTAATACCAGCAACTGCTTTTATTAGTTTAGTAAGATGACTACTTTATAGCTTAAAAAATATACTGGAAATATATTTTTGGGTTTTTAAAATGTGCGTCTGTTCCGATTTCTCTCGACATGGTAGAGCTATGGCAGGGACAGGACGTCACTGCCCCACTCCGCTTCATGAAGTGGCAGCGGGTGGGTGTGTGGCTGACATGCACGGCTGGCTGTGCTTCTGTGAGGTGTCAGTGGCTGCATGGAGCCAGACCCGATCGAAGCCTGCAGAGAGCCACGGAGTGTATAAATCTCCCGAGTTTCAGCTCTGTCAGCCAGTCAGCAGCTCAACTCTGCGCCGCAGTTCTCACGATGAGGTTTTTTTCCAATGGTATCGACTCAGTGTTAACCCTCCGTGGGCCACTGTGGTCTCAGCTACAGAACTGAAACATTCTGTTAAGGATGCTTGGTTTGTAGAGGGATCTTTCAGTCTTCCCAACTCGCTTCCTCAGGAAAGCAGAAATCAGGTGTGAAAATAAGTGATTGGTGACTGTAATTCTTCTTTGTGTCCCCATGGTTCCAAGATTACTTCTTTGGTAAAGAAATGTCAACAGATGCTCAAATTTTTTTTATTATTAGTTAAGGTGTACAGCACAGGATTCAGACACACACATACACACACACACACACACACAATCTTTTTCAGTCTTTTTCCTTATAGATTATTACAGAAAATTGAGTAGCGTTCCCTGGGTCCTTGTTGGTTATCTGTTTTATATATAGTAATCTGTATATGTTAATCCCAAACTCCTAATTTACCTCTCCCCTCTGCTTCTCCCGCTGTCCCCTTTGGTAACCATAAGTTTGCTTTCTATGTCTGTGGGTCTACTTCTGTTTTGTAAATAAGCTCATTTGTATCTTTTTTAGATACCATATATAAGTGATATCATATGATATGTCTTCCTCTGTCTGACTTGCTTCCCTTACTGCGATAATCTCTGGGTCCATCCATGTTGCTGCAAATGGCATTATTTTGTTCTTTTTATGGCTAAGTAATATTCCATTGCATGTATATCCCACCTCTTCTTTATCCATCCAACAGATGTCCAGTCTTTGCCTCCCTCAGTTATTTTGACTTTTTGCTTGTTTTGTGTGTTTCAGCTCCTGCTTTTCTTCATATTTGACCAAGCTAAGTCCCAACTTAGGTTAGAAATATGATAACAAAAATTTAATTTTCATTTCTTCCCTATGTTGTTAACCAAAAACTCTTTATATTTTAAAAGACTGCATTAAAGGCATCCTGTCAGAGAGGCTGTAATCGAAAGCTTGCCGCTTAGCGTCGCTGTCTTAGTGCTGGGGCTACCGTTTTACTTTATTTCCTTCGGCGTCCTGTGGAAATAGCATCAAGACCCCATTGACATCTAGTGTTCCTGAACCACTCCTTTCCACTTGCTTTCTAAATGCATTTAATAGATGGCACTTGGGGAAAGGGGCTATGTGTCCACTTGGAAAAAACAGCAAAAGCCAAAAGGATTTCTTGTTCTTGCCCATAAGAGGAGCAGCCATCAGCCCGGGTATCATAGGAGCTCTCAGGTTACACCCTGGAAACAGCTGAGTGGACCCTGCATCCACTTCCACGCGGTCCTCTGTTTACCCTGACCAGCTGCAGACCGATCGCTGCGTATGCACCGTCTGTAAACCGAAAGAGCGCTTGCCGCTTCTGGCGTGTCGATACAGAACTGATTCCCATTCAGTGCTTCCGCCTGTGTTCTCCCACCAGCCATTATTCTGGGAAAATCGAGTCTGTTCCCACACTGAAAGCATCCTGAACAGCACCGTCCTCAGACTGTGGCGTGTAGCAGTCCCTTGAAGGGCTTGTTAAAATGCAGGGTGCGGAGTCCCACTCCTAGAGATTCTGATTCTGTCCATCCGGGTGGAGCCAGAGAATGTGCCCTGATCAAGTTCTCGGGTGGTGCCCAGGCTGCTGGTTCAGAGACCACACTTGAGAACCAACGCTACCCAGTGGTTGAACTAGCCTTGTATGTGTTCATTATTTTATCATTGGAGGCTCAGGAGACTAATGTTTTGAATTTATTAACAAGGATTCCAGGGATTGTCATCATTTGTGGACTTGAGTCCTGGCCTTAGTTGTTACCCTTGGACCATCAGTATCAAAAATAGTAATGAAAACCACAGTATCTAACACTGACTTGAAATTTTACAATTTTCAAAGCTTTTTTACTTTCATTACCTCATTCAGGCTTCCAGATATCCTGAAGATTGTTGGGGGGTGGGGGTTGTTTTAGTTTGGGGTCTTTTATCATTAGAGAAAACTGAGGTTCAGGAGGTGTGTGTGCCTTGCTTCAGGTCACTGAGGTAGTGGAATTAGGACTGTTTCCAGGCTAACTCCAGAGCCTTTTGCTCTTTTGCTAGGGTATGCAAACTCACTCTCCAAGGTGGAGTTATGCTGATAGTTTTCAGAAGCTCTACTTCCATAAGCAACCTTTCCTTAAATTGATCTACCCAAGAATATACCCTTCTCCTGCTCTACAAGAGATGAGTAGTACTTGCTAGCATCTTCAGTGGGTAATCCCTTAGTGTAACAGGTGAGAAAGTGACTCTAATGAGTACATAAAACATTTTTTTTTGCAGTCAGATTGTTTTAATTTTTTGCTTTTAACAAAATTGAAGACTCTAACCAAGTAAGCTAGTAGATCATTAACAATGTCTGATGATAGAAAAGAAAGCTCAGAATTCACAGAATTGAATGATGGAGCTGGAAGTAAAACTCTCTCCATTCCCATTTACTTATGTATAAGAAAAAGAATTAATGATAAACTGGTCTTCCCTGGTGGCTCAGATGGTAAATGACCCACCTGCAGTGTGGGAGACCTAGGTTCGGTCCCTGGGTGGGGAGAATCCCCTGAAGGAGGGCATGGCAACCCACTCCAGTGTTCTTGCCTGGAGAATCCCGTAGACAGAGGAGCCTGCTGGGCTACAGTCCCTGGGGCCGCAAAGAGCCGGCCATGACTGAGTGACTAAGCACACAGCACAGTCTCCTGTTAGCCGTAATATTCATCCAGGGACACATGAGCCAGTTTGGAGGGGAAAAACGTTCCATTTCATGTTGGTAAAAGGCATGCTTCCAGTAAAACTTTGTTTTTTAGTTTAAAAACTGTCAGAAATTTATAAATGGTACATTTTGTTATATTGATCAAATGTGTAATAATTGTAACAACAGCTAAGTCAATGTGATGTTTTTGATCACTTAGAGACTTGCAAACACAGAATGCTATTAGATATTTTCAATTTAGAACATGCATTTGTTGCAGAGAAGTATATATATATCAATAGACTGATCAATAAAATCATAACCACATAATTCATGCATAACAATGTACTTACATTAGGTTGGAATCCTGTGGGGAAAGTGGAATGGAATTTCAGGCTCAAGGAGATCATGTAAATTTTCCTTTGAATCCAGAGTTTGTCCTTGTGGTTATTAAGCAACTTTGACGACTCCAAATTGTATGGTATTTAGATTCCATTGGCTTCGATTTTAGGAATAACGTCATGGTTTTATTTCACATTGCCATTATTTATAGTATGCCAGAAAATTTACCCTTGGCACTAGATATATACAGAGCTATGGTGAAAATGTAAATATCAATTTAGAAATATGGAAGTTTCAATGAACATAGAGTTCAGTTCCACATTTATCTCTGATTCCCTGGAAGGGAATGAATGGCAGGCATCCACATGCAGAGTTGAATATTTCTAGAACGGGTTTCTTCCTTTCCCCACCACACCTCCTCTCAGCCACCCAAAATCTTAACTATTCTAACCATGAAGATTTTATCTTTGTGAAATGAATGTTAATTACTATCACTGTGATATTGCGATTTAGAATGAGAAATATATATATATTTGGTTTCTGACCCTGCTCCAGGAGCCAAGTTCTTAAAACCCTTGATATTTCTTAAGAGAGTGATAAAGCTGTCTTTTGTTGTATTTGTGAGGTGACTGGACAGCCTCTAAGGACAGGTAAAGCCAACCTGCGATTGGAAATTTCTGTCCTGCGCACCCCCTAGGGGAGGGGCAGGGGCTTGCGATTGAGTCCTATCATTAATGGCTAATGACTTAATCATGCTTAATTAATAAAGTTTCCATTAAAACCCCAAAAAGTTTGGGTTTGGAGAGCTTTGGGTTGGTGGACACACAGAGATTTTGGGAGAGTGGTGGGCTGGGAGAGAGCGTGGAACTGAGCCCCCCCCCCCACACACACACACCCCCTGCCCCACACATCTCCCCACCACACACACACACACACACACACCCTGCCCCACACATCTCCTCACCACACACACACACACACACACACAC
>NW_024080603.1:1506714-1542415 GCF_014754425.2 Oryx dammah | reverse complement strand
CAACTTGCCCCACGCATCTCCCCCTTTTACGGTAAACTGGCAAGCTGGTAAATAGAACATTCCCCTGGCTTCTGGGAGCCACTGTCAATGATTCAGACCCAAGGAGGGGGTCCTCCAATCTTTAGCCAATTGATCAGATACAGAGGACAACAACTTGGGCTTGCGTTTGGCGTCTGAGGTTGGGGGTCGGGGGCGGGGGGAGGGCAGTCTTGTAGGACTGAACCCTTAACCTGTGGAATCTGCTGTTGTCTCCAAGCAGAGAGAGTCAGAAGTGAGTTAAATTGTAAAACACACCGATGATATCTGAGAATTACTTGGATGTGTGAGGAAACACCCTTCCCTCCATTGGAATTGATATCAGGATCCTTAATCACCAAGTTGAAATCTTTAAGCTTTACCTACAGGTATAACTTGGGGCTTCCCAGGTGGAAGTGGCAGGCGCTAGTGGTAAAGAACCTGCCTGCCAATGCAGGAGACTTAAGAGACGCAGCTTAGATCCCTAGGTCAGGAAGATGCCCCAGAGGAGGACAGGGCAACCCACTCCAGGATTCTTGCCTGGAGAATCCGGGTCAGAGGAACCTGGCAGGCTTCAGTCCATGGGGTCACAAAGAGTGAGACACGACTGAGCAACTAAGCACACACGCACAGGCATAATCCAGTTTAGAAACAGTCCCTTATAACATGTGTTACGAGGGAAAAAGAACTTAACCTTCCAGTGTAAGATGAAAAACTTCTGCAGACTGCTCCCATTGGTTGGTCGTTGTTGTTTAATCTGAATGGCTTTCTTCATCTGACATGGCAGGAAGTGGAAATGTCATGTATCTACAGTTCTCGCCAGCCAGTGTGGCAGAATAATGGCATTAATACGGCAAGCCTTTCTCTTTCATGCCTGAGAGATTTAGTGCAAGCAAGTTCTGAAAGCCCAGTTGGAGTGCAATATTAACATAGGCATTACTCCAACCTCTGTATTTAGCCTTACAATGATCTCACTCTCCCAGCCCTTAGGAACTACCTGTTTTCTATGGAAATTTTCCAGTACATAAGGTGTTAAATGACAAAAATTCAACCAAGTGAACTTGAAGATCTAATTGCTTTTTTAAAACGATTTGTAAGTTGAGCAACACCCCGTCAAGTCCATGGGAAGGAACTCCGCCAGGCTGCAAAATAGGGAAGGTTTTTATAGACAGAAAGAGGAGCAGGAAAGCGAAATTTCCAGCAAAGAGTGGATCGTTTCAGGCTTAGGTCACCCTCTGGGGGATGGAAGGGCTCTTTAGGCCTTACTGTACTAGTGCTGACCAGGAAATTCCAGGCTGACAGATTTAGATTATATTCCTGGAGAAGGTTGAAACTGCCATTAGGTTAGATAGTTTGGTTTGATAACATGGGCTTAGCACAAGTGAATCCATTTTAGTCCTGTTGTCTCCTTTTTAACAAAGGCCATGACTGATGCAGATGTGGCCAAGTATTGTGTGAAATACACACATTGCCCCCAACATGTTGTAAACCAAGATTCATAGTTCAAAACCCTTAGAGAGTGAAGCTTCTACTTCTCCCAAGACTCTTACTAAACCTTCTCATGGCTTAATTAAATGCTAATAATTGTATTAACTCCAAAACGTTAATTATGTTTATCTCTGGGTAATGAGACTGGGGGTGATGTGCTTTCTTTTACATTGTGTTGCACATTGCTTGCATTTGCCACTTAAGCAAATGTTTTTATAACTAGGAAATTACAGTAAATGCTCTTTGAGAATAAAGAAAAATGATCAAAAGCATCCTTCTGAATCAAGTCCACCCTCTTCAAGATCGTACCAGACAAATGACACTCTCAGGGTGGCTTTTTACTTGCTTTATAAGCACCCGCTCCCTGCCCAGTTGATTTTGTCTACAATTTTTAATATTCACTGTCAGAAAGTTCTCTGCTAAACAAAGATATCTAGCTTTTCCCCAGCCCATGGAAGAGGAAAAAGAGATGCTCCACGTAATACTAATAATCACTCTTATTATCATTCAAGGCTACTTTTAAGGTCTGTGGTTCTGGTTACTAATTCCTAATACAGCAAGGTGACCAGAGATTTTTCTTCAGATACGAGAAAGCCTTTCTCCTGCTGGGAATGATCAGAACCACAATAATAGAACTGTAGTTATCCAAGTCTATGCCCCAGCCACTAATGCTGAAGAAGCTCAAGTTGAACGGTTCTCTGAAGACCTTCTAGAACTAACACCCCCAAAAAGGATCTCCTTTTCATTACAGGAGACTGGAATGCAAAAGGAGGAAGACAAGAAATCCCTGGAGTAACAGGCAAATTTGGCCTTGGCATACAAAATGAAGCAGGGCAAAGGTTAACAGAGTTTTGCCAAGAGAATGCACTGGTCATAGCAAACTCCTTCTTCCAACACCACAAGAGAAGACTGTACAAATGGGCATCACCAAATGGTCAATATTGAAATCAGATTGATGATTATATTCTTTGCAGCCAAAGATGGAGAAGTTCCATACAGTCAGCAAAAACAAGACCGGGAGCTGACTGTGGCTCAGATCATGAACTCCTTGTTGCCAAATTCAGACTTAAATTGAAGAAAGTAGGGAAAACCACTAGACCATTCAGGTATGACCTAAATCAAATCCATTATGATTATACAGTGGAAGTGAGAAATAGATTTAAGGGCCTAGATCTGATAGACAGAGTGCCTGATGAACTATGGATGGAGGTTCATGACATTGTATAGGAGACAGGGAGCAAGACCATCCCCAAGAAAAAGAAATGCAAAAAGGCAAAATGGTTGACTGAGGAGGCCTTACAAATAGTTGAGAAGAGAAGAGAAGTTAAAGGCAAAGGAGAAAAGGAAAGATATATTTATGTGAATGCAGACTTCCAAAGAATAGCAAGGAGAGATAAGAAAGCCTTCCTCAGTGATCAGTGCAAAGGAGAGGAAAACAATAGAATGAGAAAGACTAGAGATCTCTTCAAGAAAATTAGAGATACCAAGGGAATATTTCATGCAGAGATGGGCTCAATAAAGGACAGAAATGGTATGGACCTAACAGAAGCAGAAGATATTAAGAAGAGGTGGCAAGAATACACAGAAGAGCTATACAAAGAAGATCTTCATGACCCAGATAATCACAATAGTGTGATCACTCACCTAGAGACAGAGATCCTGGAATGTGAAGTCAAGTGGGCTTTAGAAAGCATCACTATGAACAAAGCTAGTGGAGGTGATGGAATTCCAGTTGAGCTATTTCAAATCCTCAAAGATAATGCTATGAAAGTGCTGCACTCAGTATGCCAGCAAATTTGGAAAACTCAGCAGTGGCCACAGGACTGGAAAAGGTCAGTTTTCATTCCAATTCCAGAGAAAGGCAATGCCAAAGAATGCTCAAACTACAGCACAGTTGCACTCATCTCACACGCTAGTAAAGTAATGCTCAAAATTCTCCAAGCCAGGCTCCAACAGTACATGAACCATGAACTTCCAAATGTTCAAGCTGGTTTTAGAAAAGGCAGAGGAACCAGAGATCAAATTGCAACATCCATTGGATCATTGAAAAAGCAAGAACGTTCCAGAAAAATGTCTACTTTTGCTTTATTGACTACTCCATAGCCTTTGACTGTGTGGATCACCACAAACTGTGGAAAATTCTTAAAGAGATGGGAATGCCAGATCGCCTTACCTACCTTCTGAGAAATCTGTATACAGGTCAAGAAGCAACAATTAGAACTGGACATGGAACAACAGACTGGTTCCAAATCAGGAAAGGAGTGCATCAAGGCTGTATATTGTCACCCTGCTTATTTAACTTATATGCAGAGTACATCATGAGAAACGCTGGGCTGGAAGAAGCACAAGCTGTCAAGATTGCCAGGAGAAATATCAGTAACCTCAGATATGCAGATGACACCACCCTTATGGCAGAAAGTGAAGAGGAACTAAAGAGCCTCTTGCTGAAAATGAAAGAGGCAAATGAAAAAGTTGGCTTAAAATTTAATGTTCAGAAAACTAAGATCATGGCATGTGGGCCCATCACTTCATGGTAAATAGATGGGGAAACAATGGAAACAGTGAGAGACTTTATTTTGGGGGGGGCTCAAAGTCACTGCAGATGGTGACTGCAGCCATGAAATTAAAAGACACTTGGTCCTTGGAAGAAAAGCTTTTGACTAACCTAGACAGCATTGGGAACGCATGTACACCTGTGGTGGATTCATGTCAATCTATGCCAAAACCAATACAGAATTGTAAAGTAAAAATTAAAAATAAATAAATAAATTTAAAAAAAAATAAAAAATAAAAAGCAGAGACATTACTTTGCCAACCAATGTCCATCTAATCAAAGCTATGGTTTTTCCAGTAGTCAGTCCTGTATGGATGTGAGAGTTGGACTATAAAGAAAGCTGAGTGCCAAAGAATTGATGCTTTCGAACTGTGATTTCGGAGAAAACTCTTGAGAGTCCCTTGTGCTGGCAGGAGATCAAACCAATCTTAAAGGAAATCAGTCCTGAATATTCATTGGTAGGACTGATGCTGAAGCTGAAACTCCAATACTTTGTCTACCTGATGTGAAGAACTGACTCATTGGAAAAGACCCTGATGCTGGGAAAGATTGTAGGCAGGAGGAGAAGGAGATGACAGAGGATGAGATGGTTGGATGGCATCACCAACTCAATGGACATGAGTTTGAGCAAGCTCCAGGAGTTGGTGATGGACAGGAAAGCCTGGCGTGCTGCAGTCCAGGCTTATGGGGTGGCAAAGAGTCAGATACGACTGAGCAACTAAACTCACTGTAGCTTTAACTCTTAAGAAATGTTTCTAGCTCAGTCTTCTCTGTTTAGTCTCTGTTGTCCCAGGCAAAGATTCATGAGTGTATTTTGCTGTTCTTTGGTTATAATTATTATATCACGCAATTTGGATACCAGACCAGTGGGTCTTAAGAACATCTTCTCATGTGGTCCGTTTCCTCTGTGTGCCAGCCCTGTCGTCTGCCCCAGCCCGTGCATGTTGTTTCTGTCCCTCAGCCCTGACTTTAGTTTTACTTTCTGTATTTATTATTTTTAAATTAATTTTTGTTGGAGTATAGTTGCTTTATAATTTGTTAGTTTCTGCTGTACAGCACAGTGAATCAACCATACTTATCCATACATCCGCTTCCTCTTGGCCTTCCTTCCCGTTCAGGTCTCCACCGTGCATTAAGTAAAGTCCCTGGGCTGCACAGTAGGTTCTCATTAGTGGTCCGCTTTATACACAGTATCACGTGTGTGCGTCAATCCCAGTCTCCTAGTTCCTCCCCCCTGCCCTTCCCCCTCTTGGTATCCATATATTTGTTCTCTGTGTCTCTATTGGCCCATACTTTGGAGTTCTTTTCTCACAGGAGTCCTCACAGACTCACACTTCTTCTTTTCTGTGACTTCAGAGTTGCCCTCAGGCCCCACTGTCCCAGCTTGGATCTGTGTCTAAGTAGGCATTCCTTTGCTCTATTGAACTCTGCCTACCTACATCCAAGATTGTGGGTTGGTTTCAAATAACCTTTCCATCACAGCACCATGCTGCGCTCATTAAAACCAAACCCCCTGGCCCAGTGAAATTCATTAGCGCCTTCACCCCAGCTCGGCCCCGGGGGGTCTGCTGAGCCTTGGGCCAACAGAGGAGGGGCTGGCTCACTTCAGCTCCTCACAAGTACCAAGTCCACTCTTGGGTTTTTCCTGATCCCTTTTTAAAAACTCAAAACCTAACAAAGAGGTGAGGGTGCAGAATATATATGCTGGATCTTTTATGAATTCGGGCTTCCCTGATAGCTCAGTTGGTAAATAATCTACCTGCAATGCAGGAGACTCCGGTTCGATTCCTGGGTCGGGAAGATCTGCTGGAGAAGGGATAGGCTACCCACTCCAGCATTCCTGGGCTTCTCTTGTAGATCAGCTGGTAAAGTATCCGCTTGCAGTGTGAGAGACCTGGGTTTGATCCCTGGGTTCAGAAGATCCCCTGGAGAAAGGAAAGGCTACCCACTCCAGTACTCTGGCCTGGAGAATTCCATGGACTGTAGAATCCATGGGGTTGCAAAGAGTCAGACACGACTGAGCGACTTTCACTTCACTTCACTTTTATGAATAGCTCAGTCATGACCGACTCTTTGCGACCCGTGGACTGTAGCCCACCAAGCTCCTCCGTCCATGGGATTCTCCAGGCAAGAATACTGGAGTGGGTTGCCATTTCCTTTTCCAGGGGATCTGCTCGACCCAGGGATCGAACCCAGGTCTTCCACATTGCAGGCAGACACTTTAACCTCTGCACCACCAGGGAAGCCCCAAGATATCTTGCCAGGTCATATTTAAGAATGCAGCAGTTGACTTAGAATGCACAGGAAGGAGAACCCTGCAGGAAAGAAAAGGCACAACAGTTTTCGTGGCCTTAGGTTTTAGGACAGGAATGTGTCTGAATCGATAAGTTTCCGCTCAGATTTGCTGGTGAAAGTCAGCAGGAAAAAAGGCTTTTAAGAGCACCTCATCTTACCACACTGCATCCTGTGAACCCAGGGTGCCCTCCAGTGTTGGTTAGGGTTAATCACAGTCTACCGTTTTGTTTTTGGGATTTTTTTTTGCTGTTGTTTAGTCACATCTGACTCTTTGCAACCCCATGAACTCCAGCACACCAGACTCCTCTGTTTTTCACTATCTTCCAGAGTTTTCTCAAACTCAAGTCCATTGAGTCGGTAATGCCATCTAACCATCTTGTTCTCTGTTATCCCCTTTTCCTCCTGCCTTCAGTCTTTCCCAGCATCAGGGTCTTTTCAAATGAGTCAGTTCTTCACATCAGGTGGCCAAAGTATTGGAGTTTCAGCTTCAGCATCAGTCCTTTCAGTGAATATTCAGAACTGATCTCCTTCAGAATGGACTGGTTGGATCTCCTTGCAGTCTAAGGGACTCTCAAGAGTCTTCTCCAACACCACAGTTCAAAAGCATCAGTTCTTTGGTGCTTGGCTTTCTTTATAGTCCAACTCTCACATCCATACATGACTACTGGAAAAACCATAGCCTTGACTAGACGGACCTTTGTTGGTTGTCTCTGCTTTTTAATATGCTATCTAGGTTTGTCATAGCTTTTCTTCCAAGGAGCAAGTGTCTTTTAATTTCATGGCTGCAGTCACTGTCCACAGTGATTTTGGAGCCCCCCAAAATAAAGTCTCTCACTGTTTCCATTGTTTCCCTTTCTGTTTGCCATGAAGTGACAGGACCGGATGCCATGATCTCAGTTTTCTGAATGTTGAGCGATAAGCCAACTTTTTTACTCTTCTCTTTCACTTTCATCAAGAGGCTCTTTAGTTCTTCTTCACTTTCTGTCATAAGGGTGGTGTCATCTGCATATCTGAGGTTATTGATATTTCTCCCAGCAATTCCAGCTTGTGCTTCCTCCAGCCCAGCGTTTCAGTGTTCAGCCATTGAGTATTCAGAACTGATTTCCTTTAGGATTGACTGGTTTGATCTCCTTGCTGTCTAAGGAACTCTAAAAGTCTTCTTCAGCATCATAATTGAAAAGCATTTAGTGCTTTG
The DNA here is from genome assembly GCF_014754425.2 of Oryx dammah. Lineage (NCBI taxonomy): Eukaryota > Metazoa > Chordata > Mammalia > Artiodactyla > Bovidae > Oryx > Oryx dammah. The sequence continues at coordinate 1,534,868 of NW_024080603.1, read as the reverse complement.
CCTTCTTTATGATCCAACTCACATCCATACATGACCACTGGGAAAGCCACAGCTTTGTTTATAGGTCCATCTAGTCAAAGGTTTCTTAGAGCACCCTAGAATGGAAAAGGGATGCATTTTAGCTCTGAGATTTATGTCTGTCCTGATTTAACGTCAGACACTTTTCCTTCCTTTGTCACCTTTATAAAGTCAGCCTATCAGAGAACCTAAGAGGTATTCTTTTACATTCTCTTTGGTTTGCCTTTGCAAACTAGACTCTGATAGAAGGAGAGCGGTTTCCACAGAAACTCATTTCCCGGCCAGAATCCTGCCCGCTCCTGAATCTTTTTTTAATCTGCCCCTCCTCTCAGCCTGCTTTAAAAATGTCACTATGTTGATCTTTTCAAAATTCTCATAAAACTGACCAACACTGGCCAGTTCATATCTTCACTCTGCCCTCAGAAGACAAAGGCTTTTATAAGACAGACTTGACCAACAAGTCCTCCCTTGGTACTAAGCTTGTCAGTCTCTAAAATTGTACTTGACCTTCTTCAACCTGCCTCATGCCAAATGAAAATGACTGCCCGACTTCTGAAAACCGTTTGTAATCTTCCCTAGTCTACCTCAAAGCACACCTCCACTTTGTTTATCCAGGCCGGTTGTCAGACTTCACAGCACACCGAGCTCCAGATATCCGTGGTGTTTAGAAACCTCCATAGGTGTCCCATAGGCACCAGACTTCAGGAGTCCCTGAGTTAAACAAAGAAATCCCTTGCTCTCTCCACTTATTTATTGATCTTATTAATTAACATATAATTTTATTCAATAATTTTACAGTTATTCTTGCCTCTGGGGCAAAATATGGTCTGTGTGTGTGTGTGTGTGTGTGTGTGTAAGGCATTTGTAAGGGATATGGTACAAGGTGAAGTCCTCATTGAGGTCACCAAAATCGTGGGGGTGTGGGGGTGTAGGGGTGTGGTTTGACCTCTAAGAAGCAGTACCTCTGGACTGTGTGGTGATTCCTTAAGCAAGCTGTAGCTGGCGCTTGATTCGTCTAGAACGCTGCCAGAGACCATTCCAGGCATCGTGGTCACGGTCAGAAGGGCAGCAGCCTCAGGAAGTGTCCCTGCGGCATGGAGGAACGACCCAAGCTTCCTCAGTCCCCAGGGTTAGAATTTCCTCTGCAGGAGTTGACTGTGTCCAGGAGAGCTTGACCAAGAGCATGGAAGGAGCTTCAGTACTGAGCAAGAGCCCTGCCTGGCCGTCGGTCTCCTGGGCTGTGAACAGCAAAAGGAATGTTGCCTCTTCAGATGCATCCAGTTGACGTAATGCTGATTTGAATGTTTCCAAATCAGAATAATTTATAACGTTATCTAGTCCTGTGCCAGGAGCTTTGGTACATTACTGATAATGCAGTCTTGCTGCTGTTGTCATCTGACCACTGTTTGTTAAATTGAGGTTATAATTTACATACAAAAATATTCCTCTTAAGAGTCCCATTCTATGGATTTTGACATTTGTGTACATCACAGGTGGTTCAGTGCTAAAGAATCCACCTGCCAATGCAGGAGACTCAAGAGATTCAGGCTTGATCCCTGGGTTAGGAAGATCCCCAGGAGTCGGAAATGGCAACCCACTCCAGTATTTTTGCCTGGACAATCCCATGGACAGAGGAGCCGGCCGGCTACAGTCTGCGGGGTCGCAGAGTCAGACATGACTGCGCACTGAGCACAGCAACACAGCATGTGTATCCAGCACCCGAATCCAGATAAATGCACCCATTTTCAGTCAGTCCCTCCACTCCCCATCGCAGTCAACCCCTGCCCAGGTCTCTATAGCCAAAGATTCATTCTGCCTGTTGCTGAATTTCATACAAATAAAGTAGGGAACTTTCTGGCTTCTTTAATTCAGTATAATATTGTAAACGTTCACTTAAACCTTCACGTTGTTATATGTATCAGTAGTTCGCCCCTTTTTTTTGTAAAATGGTATCCCACTGTATGGATGTTCCTCCACTGTCCTGTTCATGAACATTTGGGTCGCCTCCAGTTTTATGTGGGGCTTTTGGTTGGGCGAGTGGGGAAGAGAAGGGTTAATTTTAATTCCTAGAGGCTGTTTTCTGACCATTTTTGTACAGGTCATTTTTCAATAATTTGATGTATTTGTTTTTGGCTGTGCAGAGTCTTTGTTGCTGCACAGCCTTTCTCTGGTTGCAGAGAGTGGGTTTCTCGTTGCGCTTGCTCCTCTGGTTGCAGAGCACATGCTATAGGGCACCTGTGCTCCGCGGTTGTAGCTTCCTGGCTCTCAAGCCCAGGCTCAGTGCTTGTGGCTCAGTTGCTTCATGGCGTGTGGGATCCTCCTGGATCCAGAATCGAATCTGTGTCTCCTACACTGGCATGTGGATTCTTCACCACCGAGCCACCGGGGAAGCCCTATACAAGTCTTTTGAGCAGCTTCAGCTCTGCTTAGATTGTCATTTCTCTTGGATAAATACCCAGGTGTAGGATTTCTGGATCACAGGGTGTGTGTGTGTGTGTGTGTTAGTAGCTCAGTCATGTCTGACTCTTTGTGACCCCATGGACTATAGCCCGCCAGGCTCCTCTGTCCATGGGATTCTCCAGGCAAGAATTCTGGAATGGGTTGCCGTTTCCTTCTCCAGGCGATCTTCCTGACCCAAGGATCAAACCTGCATTTCCTGCATGGCAGGCAGATTCTTGACCACTGGTCTGCCTGGAGGCCCCATAGAAGAAAGATGGTTATTACATTTTTGTGGTAATAGGCATTTATAAGCTGCAGGTATTATCAGAAAGCGTTTGATGGATAATGCTGCCCTCTACCAAGACCCCAAGGGAACAAAACTCTCCTTTGTTCTTACAGTGTGCCATCTTTACTTGTTCTTTAGCGTGTGTTTAAAAGTAGGTGAGGAGAAAAAAAATGACAACCCCTATAGATCAATTTCATAGCAAAGCAAAAAAAAAAAAAAGAGAGAGAGAGCGAGCTTATAACTTAATAACAAAAACTAATGTAAAAAGAAAGTGCATTCATACAAGACTGAGATCTAAAGTCTTCTGAAATCAGTTTTCAAACCTCTGTTTGAAAACCAGCTTTATAATATGCTTATTCTCTCTACATTACCTTTGGGTATTTGTACCACAGATGGGCACAGTGACTACAGCAGGATCTCATCGTAGGCACTATTGGCATTTGAGCTGGGTGATTCTCTGGGGGTGGAGGGGCCGTCCTGTGCATGGTATAAGGTATTAGCTGCATCTCTGGCCTCCACCCACTAGATGCCAGTAGTACCCCTCCTCCTCCAAGCTCATGGTATTCAAGACTGTCTCCAGACATTGCCAAATGTCTCCTGAGATATGAGTACCAGATTTAGCAAATAACAGTGCAACTCGGGTACCTAGTTAATGTGACTTTCATAAACCCACAGACATAGAAAATGAACTTATGTTTACCAAAAAGCAATAAGAGGTGAAGGAGAGATAAATCAGGAGACTAGATTAACATATGCACACTCCTATAATATATATAGAGATAAATTAAGTTAGATTCACATATACACACTACGAGAATATAGATAAACTAGATAATCAACAAGGACCTACAGGGAACTATACTCAATATTTTGTAATAACCTATAAGGGAAAAGAATCTGAAAAGAAGAGATGCATGTTTATGTCTAACTGAATCACTGTGTTGTATACCTGAAACCTATACAACATTGCAAATCAACTGTACTTGAATTTTTAAAAAGTAAATACCAAATAATTTTGAAAGTATTTGAAATGGCAAATAATTTTTTGTATAAGTGTGTCCCAAATGTTGCATGGGACATACTTATACTAAAAAAACTTTAGGTCAGGTTTGACTGGTGACCTGATTTTATCTGGCTACCCTGGACCGGGGGTAGGAGTGGTGCTGGCCTGGAAAAGAAGATCACTGATGTATTAAACAAGATGATGGGTGTGGGGTGCCCAGCACATGGCGAGTGTGCTGTAAATATCCTGGGATCTCCTACAGCCTTGAATGCACTTCACCTCCGTCCCCCTAGGAGGCTTCAGTTGCTCCTCAAAGCTCCCCATCCTTTCCCACAGCTGTAACGAGAACGGGTGTGACACGAGGAGGAGAAGGGGAGCCCACGTGGGAATCTGTAGCTGCTGGTTCCCGTCAGAGCTGGTGCGACGGCCACTCTGCTGGGGCGGTGGTCTGCTGTGCTCTAGTGTCCTGTCGCCTTGAGTGCCCTGAGTTATTACGTCGTTTCTCCTAACAACAGAGAGGGGGACATTGAATGAAAACCCGCTGCGCTCATCCCAGACTCAGTCACTCTGGGTTTGATTTTTGTGGCACCATAGCCCTAGAAAACCATTCCCTGGGATGCGCCAGGACCGTCATTTCTCCAGACGGTAGCAGCAAGGAACTTCTTTCTGGGCCAAGATTAATGACCCAAGCAGTCATCCTTTGCAGAGAGCAAAGGTGAAATGTAACTCTGGGTGGATGCCTGACATTTTGAAACAAAGGGGAAGGGGAGGGAGGGGGGCAGATGAGGAGAAATAGCATTTATATGTCTCCTGCAGGGTCATAAATCAGGGATGGGCAAGAGTGAGTTGGGTTTCTGCCAACAATTGAACTGATTTCAGTTGCTGTGTTTTCTCTTCAAACGATCTATATAAAACATGCTTGAAACACATAAGAAGTGCCTGAGTTACATATTAGTATATTAACTCTTGCGAGTTTTCTTTTTCCAAAGGAAGTCCAGTTTGTGTGGGGGAATTGTTACATCTGTCCAAAAGAAAGTATATACATTGCCCTAGGGGGAGCCCCCTTTCCATCTAGCTGTTGTCAGGATGTAACATTAGAGACTAGGGAGAATGAGGAGACTCTGGCAAAGTGTACAGGCTTTCAGTTAGAATGTGAATAAGTTCTGAAGATCTAATGTGACCGTAGTTCTGTATGTGCCCTAGTGATGAGAGATAATGATTCTGTATTGTGTACTTGAAATGTACTGGGTAGATCTTGCTGCTGCTGCTAAGTCGCTTCAGTCGTGTCCGACTCTGTGCGACCCCATAGATGGCAGCCCACCAGGCTCCTCCGTCCCTGGGATTCTCCAGGAAAGAACACTGGAGTGGGTTGCCATTTCCTTCTCCGATGCGTGAAAGTGAAAAGTGAAAGTGAAGTCGCTCAGTCGTGTCTGACTCTTAGCGACCCCATGGACTGCAGCCCACCAGGCTCCTCTGTCCATGGGATTTTCCAGGCAAGAGTACTGGAGTGGGGTGCCAGATCTTAAATGTGAGTAAATGTATATTAACTTGATTATGGTAATCATTTCACAAGCTGTACATATATCAAATTGTCACGCTGTATACCTTAAATATATATGTTATATACCTTAAATATATATATTTTTTAACTGTCTACCCATACCTCAATAAAGCTATAAAAATGAAAATGGACCACACACTCTATTGTAAAGCAGTTCCAACATATTTCAAAAAACCACCAAGCATGATCTCCTTCCACAAGGAAATTAAGCTAGAAATCAGTTACAAAAGAAATTAGGCAATATAGTATTATGTTTCCAAAAAGTCACTTTTGCAGGTATTAGGCAAAGTCTCTAATCTTAAAGGAATCAAAGAACAGGCTCTTTATAAATTAATTAAAGAGGCATTTGTCAAGGGACGATTCTTTACCACATTTTGTACAAAAGATGAATAAGACATGGTCCCTGCCCTCCAGGAACAGACTCACAAACGAATGACCACTCTCTACTGTGACTTCTCTCTCTGTCGGGCACCATGGGACTTCACAGGATACCAAGATAGCTCAGTGGGGGAAGTGAACACTTTTTAATGTGTCTGTAAGAATTTACAAAGGATGGTCCTCTCTACTTGGTTAATAGAATACTGAAATTTAAGAGTTCTCCAAATTGACAAGGATGGGGAGGGGTTAAGATTCGAAGATGTTGCCCAGCAGGTAGCAAAGGATGGAAGGAGGGATTTCTGAGGAATGAGGAGGGAGAGGTGGGCAGGAACCCAGTCTTGGAGGGCCCTGTGGCCACACTAAAGAGTCTAGGCTTATGGAGAACCACTGAAAGGGTTTAAGCTGTAAGTGAATTTGTGATTCAGTTTTTCTCATGGAAAGGTCTTTGCAAGATATATGGAAGTTAGACTAGACTAGGCAGTTTGGAAGCTGATTGACAGCTCTGTTAAAGAGTGGTATTCAAATGACAAATGCTGATGAGGGAGCAGAGACAACTGTACACTGCTGATGGGAGTGTAAATCGGTGCAGCCGCTGTGGAGTCGGTGCAGCCGCTGTGGAATCAGTGCAGCCGCTGTGGAGTCGGTGCAGCCCCTGTGGAGTCGGTGCAGCCGCTGTGGAATCGGAGCAGCCCCTGTGGAATCGGTGCAGCCGCTGTGGAAGACAGTATGGCGATTTCTCAAAAAACTGAAAATAGAAACACCAGATGACCCAGTGGTTCGAGTCCTGCGTATATATCTGAAGAAAACAAAAATGAAAACAATTATTTTGAAAAGATAGATGCAGGCCCAATGTACATAGTAGCATTATTTACAATAGACAAGATATAGAAGCAACCTAAAGTGTTCATCAACAGATGAACTGACACAGAAGATGTAGTATGTGTACACAATGAAATGCTACGAAGCCATCAAACGTATTTTCCCATTTGCAGAGAAAGGCAAATACTACATTATATCACTTATATATTGAATCTAAAAAATTAAACACGCTAGTGAATATAACAAAATAGAAGCAGACTCAGAGGGAACAAACTAGTGGCTACCAGTGGAGAGAGGGAGGTGGGGAAGGGCAAGGTACGAGTAGAGATTTAAGAGATACAAACCACTGTGTATAAAATAAATAAGCCACAAGGATATATTGTGCAGCAGAGGGAATATAGACAGTATTTTATGACAACTAAAAATGGAATGTAGCCTTTAAATATTGTGATTCACTATGCTGTACACCTGAAACTTATATAATACTGTACATCAGCTATACCTAATTTAAAAAATTAATATATGTTCACAGAAGAAAAAAGAGAGGTGATACTAAAATCTGTAACAACAGGTCGTTGCCTAGTCGGGGAGAGAAGAAAGCCAAAGCAGTGGTGCCAGGTCCTGAGCCCCTGCTGGGCCAGGCAGACTTTTCTGTCACTGGTCCAAGGGGAGGTCCACGGCTCAGGACTCAGGGCATAACTGTGACCAGCATGCTTCAGTATTGCAGCCATGGACATGGCCCTGTGGACCCGTGTCAGCTGCAGATCAGCCTGTTAGTGTGACCTGGGCAGTGGATGAGGGCCTGGACTAAAGCAGGAGTGGAAAGAAAGAGGCAGATTTGGGAGAAATACAGAAAACAACATCCGATATCTCAGTGATTGACTAGACACACGGATAGAGGGAAGTAGAGGATGGCACCCACGTTCCTGGTCTGGTAGGCTGTGAGGAAGGAAGGTTGAGTGTCTCCACTCGGGCTGGGGTCTTTCATGAACATCTGATGACCGTGAACATCAGGAATTTGAGATGACCAGCAGGCTCTTCTAGGGGTGGGATTAAACTGGATACAAGCAAGCGGTATCCAGCTATGGGGCTCATGGAGTGGACCTCTCCCAAAGTCATGTTTCCATCCAGTGTGCCTGGAAGCATGATGTGATGTCTTCTTTCTGAGGTCCCAGGTCACGGTGATCACATGAATTTCCTAGCCAGTGCAAAGGGAATTTTTTCAACATAAATGACAAAACTCTAAGGGCCATTTGGGGCCTGAATCAAGAGCTAAACAGCTGTTTCGCTTGTCAAGTGTTAAATGATTTGTTCTGGATGAGAGGCTACAGGGCAAGAAACAGGGCTAGAAAAACAGGAGCAGGTAGAGAGGCCAGCAGTTAGTGGAGATGTATGAGGGTGACCTTTGGCACCAGCAACAGAGAACACTCGGGCTGACCTCTGTTGTCATAACACGGGAAATATTACAACCCCTTCCTCATCCCCAACCAGGGGAGAAAAACTTTCTTCTAAGAATAGGTTCCTTGAGCATTTCTGTGCTCTGTCATTAAAAATCTGCTGGGAAGGAAGAGAGAGCCTTTGTTAATCATGAGCAAAATTTTGTAAAGAACAAAAGGAAATCTTCATCTGAAATAGAATAGGGGCCATGAAGTTGTATGTATGTTTTTCTAATTTTTTTAGGGAAAAAAAACAGTATTATAAGGACAATTAATTTGAAAGCAGATTGATTTGCTAATATAGGGAGTAGGTATCACTTTGCTACAAGTTTTCTACCAAGCCTTGGGCATATGTTTCAGTACAAACTGTGGTTTACAAGTTTGTTTTGTTATGTTCAGTTTTGAAAGTGTTCCATTTCTTACCATGGATGTATAAGGAGAGGTTTTCCTGTGACTTCATCTGGTGCAGGCACAAGATCTTAGAACCTTAGCCCCCATGGGGGCTTTTAGTCCAAATTAGTCCAATTTTCTGACAAAAGTAATTCTGAATATTTATTTTTGTTCGCTTTTCAGTTTCCTAAGACAATGTCTGTTCACGAAATGAATACAGTTGATTTATTATTTGTCCATGAACATCAGCTTATGTAAGAGTTTATGTATTAATATGTCTCTAAACATATACAGTTCCTTTTAAATAAATATTTATGTAAGTGAAATAGAGAAGGAAAGTTAATACGTGCTTATATGTGCTATAAGATAATAAATATGAAATATAGTCAATGTGTATTTACAGAGTAATGAGCTGCCTTTATATGCATTTATGATATAAGCTTCATTTGTATATGGTCAAGATTTGACTATCCTATAGGCTATTGTGGTGTATATTTTTATGAAAATCTTTGATAAAATTTTAATTGACTTACATTATCATTATACTAGTACTATATTATTGTCTGTCTACAAAGAAAATTCCAAAGGACCTTTGTTTGAAACAGACACGTACTCACATCTCTCTCTCTCTCACACACACACACCCACACACATCCACCCACACACACACACACACACACTATGCTGTCAGGTTTTTTTAAGCCTTCGGACTTATTTCAGTCAGTGCAGTTTGGGAAGCATCACGCTTGAATGAGTCTTACATGCTTTTACCAGGAGCTCTTTCTGGAAAGGTCCTCTCATTCTTTCTTTTCATCTTTGGTGCACTCACAGCAGATACACCCTGAAAAATAAGCCCATGAATTTCTGTGTTGCAAAAGCCATCAGGAAGCTTGCTTCTTCAAAAGTGTGCTTAGGATCACAAGCCAGACTCAGGAACCAGGGCCATAATCTAACTTCCTACTGTTTGACACTGGCGCTGTGCGTTCTAAATGGTAGGACCAGAGCTTAGAAATGGAGACAGAGAGAACTAGTAGCAAAGGTCAGCTTGTTGCGTGGCCAGCTCTTACAGATGGATCCCCTTGGGCCATCCCCCTCAAATGTGGAAATCCAGTTGAATTGGCTCTCTCTTCTTAAAGGCATGATCATGTACTGCAGGCAGATCCTAGCCAGGTCTGTGTGTGTGTGTGTGTGTGTGTGTGTGTGTGTGTGTGTGTGAGATTGCTCTATTGCATCCCCGTCGGCAATGGTGCTCATGCTATTACTGCTTGAGACGTAACTGGCGTTGGCCCAAGAATCCAAAATCAACCTATAAGTGGTTAGTTTTAAAGATGAAAAGTCTGTAAATACCATTTCCTTTCCTACTCAGAGACACTGGGGCACTTCCTCACTGCTCTCCATAAATGAGCCCTGTGGTACCAATGCTTGGATGCATCACAGTCACAATTAACGTTAGTTCCAAATAGTGTCGTGGCAATCATTCGAGTTTCCTTGTCTTCTCTTTTCTCCCGTCAGACCTTACATTTCAGAAAAACCAAAGGCTTGCAACTCTTTGAAAAGATTTTTCCCCCCTTTGAGGTAAAAGTAGTACAAGGTGATACAAAACTCAAAAATTAAATAATGCCAAAGGAAAAGGCCCCTAAGAGGTCCCACTCCCTACCTTGAATAGCCATGTAAAGTGGTTGGGTGTCTTTTCCTCCCACTTGTATTCTAGATATAATGATATAGTCTCAGTTCAGTTCAGTTCAGTTGCTCAGTTGTGTCCGACTCTTTGAGACCCCATGAATCACAGCACGCCAGGCCTCCCTGTCCATCACCAACTCCCGGAGTTCACACAGACTCATGTCCCTTGAGTCAGTGATGCCATCCAGCCATCTCATCCTCAGTCATCCCCTTCTTCTCCTGCCCCCGATCCCTCCCAGCATCAGAGTCTTTTCCAATGAGTCAACTCTTCGCATGAGGTGGCCAAAGTACTGGAGTTTCAGCTTTAGCATCATTCCTTCCAAAGAAATCCCAGGGCTGATCTCCTTCAGAATGGACTGGTTGGATCTCCTTGCAGTCCAAGGGACTCTCAAGTGTCTTCTCCAACACCACAGTTCAAAAGCATCAGTTCTTCGGCACTCAGCCTTCTTCACAGTCCAACTCTCACATCCATACATGACTACTGGAAAAACCATAGCCTTGACTAGACGGACCTTAGTCAGCAAAGTAACGTCTCTGCTTTTGAATATGCTATCTAGGTTGGTCATAACTTTTCTTCCAAGGAGTAAGCGTCTTTTATTTCATGGCTGCAGTCACCATCTGCAGTTATTTTGGAGCCCCAAAAAATAAAGTCTGACACTGTTTCCACTATTTCCCCATCGATTTCCCATGATATAGTCTATGTGTATATAAAAGTGAAACCACTACTATTTACACTGTTTTGAAAAGAACTCACTGAGCAATGTAACTTGGACAGTTCCGAAATCAGTTCAGACAAATCTGCCTCATTCTTTGCCAGTAGTTATATGGTCTTCCATAACATGGCTGTACCATAGTTTATTTAACTATTTCGCTCATCCTCATGCTCTCCTGCCTCCACCCACTTTTTTTTTAAATGAATGAGAAGAAAGTGAAAAATCTTGGCTGATATCGGCCACAAGAACTGTCCAGCTGCACCTGGTTAAATCTTACAACGTCACAGATGATGCTAGATGCATGACAGTCTAAGTTTCTAGCTGAGGACTAATGTTTCATGCTGATTAGACAGTGTTTGTACTTTAAACCACTGACAGGTTGAGGGGATAACATTTTATTTCCATAAGAATAAAAGCAGAAACTCATCTGATCCTTGTTCACTTCCTGAGCTTATTGACCCCTTGAGAAAAATGGATTTGGGAGCCACTTTTCCAAAGAGAACTTTAGTTGGCAATGTGCCTTGTGAGTTAACACCACTGACACATAAATAAAGGTGATTTAATTCTTAGCTATTGAAAAGTGATCTGACCTATAATACTTATTTTTATTAATTAATAGTAATGTTTTAGAATATTGGATCTGTGTTTTATCCCTAAAATCTACCTTCTTACCAAAGACTGGATCATTGATCATATCAGATAACTAGCAACCAAATGTGAGTCAACAGAGTAGATGCTAACTCACCCATGCTCAGGGAGAAAATCCAGAAAAGAACATGAAAGCCAGCATTCTTCTCCATGAGCCCCACACTTCTGTCTTGGCACCTTGAAAGATTTCAGACGGTCAGGCAGCTGGGAAGGCAGCTGGTTTCTGCAGTCCCAGAGCATATCAGCTTGAGCCTGGTAAATGGCCTTGATTATCATGCAAGACACAGAACACTCTTATTAGTGCTGCATTGACTAGCGTGGTACAGTCACAGCTTTCTGTAATACCCTAATTGAGGCCCTTCCTTGCATGCAGTTTACATTATGTATAAATAAATCCCTCAGTATGACATTTTAATAGGTATTTTTAAACAAAGTCCAGAGGACAATTAGAACCACCATCTCTGCAAGAATTTTTTTTTTTTTGGTAAGACAAAAAAGGCATGATGCCAACATGAAGAAAAGGATCCATTTTACTAAGTGTGGCTGAATATCCTAAAGCAACAACCACTTTCCCAGTTGCATGTGGTTCGTATCACGGTCTGGTCCTTCACGCTGATGGCTCCCCACTTCCGGATGTCTGTGGTTTGGGCTTTGCGTCCCTTGCAAATGCAAATATAACTCATCTTGAAATGGAGCTGGAGAGGAGGGATCCTGAGAATTCATGGCTGAGGAGTTACGGCAGCCAATCTTTCACCCCATCATTCTTTCATTCGTGTTTAATCTTGATAGTGGTATTTTAGTTTTACCAAGCATCTGCAAGGTCATTTCTCAAAACCCCCACTCTGTCGATCCCTCACTCAGGCCACAGAAGGTCACCCATCAGTCTCCCCCTGCCCCAGCCCAGGGCATATCCAGAAGGGCAAGGAGGGGTGAGCTCCTTTTCTGGGACTCGCACTCGGGTCAAGGGCTCTCCTCCTCTCTCCAAGTCAGAGGGCTGTCATGTAGTAGAAGAGAGCCGGGGGTCGGGCATGGCACAGTTAGTCTTGGCCGGTCTCACCTACTTCTTTGGTACTGATTTGAACTGTTTCTCTCACTTGAATGTTAGAAATTTAAGAATTTGCTCTCTGTGTTCACAAACCTGAATCAGACAAGAAATTTGGCAAGGGCTCTTAAGAGAAAACTCCTTCATATTGATACTTGTGTCCCTTCTGTACTCCCTCTACCCTTTTTTTAGAACCTGTTCTAGCATGAATCATACTATTTCTCATGTCTGTTAACACATCTGCCTCCTCTTTTGGACTCGGACTCATTGAGGGCAGGGAATAAGTGTTGGCCTCCACATCTCAGCACTGTGACTGGCACATAGAGGCACTCAATAAAAGTATGAATGAATGAACAGAGAGAAAATTAAGGGATCACTAGACATCAGGGGAGTGCAAATTAAAACCATGATGAGATACCACTACACACATATAGAATGGCCCAAACTTACCCCTCCCCAAAAAAAACTAACAAAGAAGTGGTGGGAAGTGTGTGGAGCAGCTGGACTCTCATACATTAGTGGTTCAGTTCAGTTCAGTCGTTCGGTCGTGTCTGGCTCTTTGTGACCCCATGAACTGCAGCACACCAGGCCTCCCTGTCCATCACCAACTCCTGGAATTTACTCAAACTCATGTCCATTGAATTGGTGATACCATCCAGCCATCTCATCCTCTGTCGTCCCCTTCTCCTCCCACCTTCAATCTTTGCCAGCATCAGGGTCTTTTCAAATGAGTCAGCTCTTGGCATCAGGTGGCCAAAGTAATGGAGTCTCAGCTTCAACATCAGTCCTTCCAATGAGTATTCAGGTCTGATTTCCTTTAGGAGGGACTGGTTTGATCTCCTTGCAGTCCAAGGGACTCTCAAGAGTCTTCTCCAACACCACAGTGCAAAAGCATCAACACTAGTGGTAGGAGGGCAAAATGGTACAGCCACTGTGGAAAACAGTTTGGCAATTTCTTATAAAGCTAAACTAATTAAACGACTTAATTTGTCTGCTCTTAGATATTTACCCAAGAGAAAGGGAAAACTTTGGAACACGCAAAAACCCATCTGAAATATTTATAACAGCTTTGTTTATAATCCCCTAAAAATGGAGAAATTCCAATTGTCCTTCAGCTGGTGAGTGGGCAAACAAATGAAATATTCATACAATGAAATGTTACTGTGCAATGAAAAGGAACAAGCTATTAATATGAGCAACAGTATACACAGATGCCTTATGCTAAGTGTGAGAAGCAAGATTTTAAAAGATGCGTATAATATAAATCCATTTATATGACATTGTGCAAAATTATAGGGATGGAGGACAGACCAGTGCTTGCCAGGGGTTAGGCTTTGAGGAGGGGTTGACTCCAAAGGTATCACCTAAATCAAATCCCTAACGATTATACAGTGGAAATGAGAAATAGATTTAAGGGACTAGATCTGATAGAGTGCCTGATGAACTATGGATGGAGATTCGTGATATTGTACAGGAGACAGGGAGCAAGACCATCCGAAAGAAAAAGAAATGCAAAAAAGCAAAATGGCTGTCTGAATAGGCCTTACAAATAGCTGTGAAAAGAAGAGAATTGAAAAACAAAGGAGAAAGGGAAAGACATACCCATTTGAATGCACAGTTCCAAAGAATAGCAAGGAGAGATAAGAAAGCCTTCCTCAGCGATCAGTGCAAAGAAATCAAGGAAAACAATAGAATGGAAAAGACTAGAGATCTCTTCAAGAAAATTAGAGATACCAAGGGAAAATTTCATGCAAAGATGGGCTCAATAAAGGACAGAAATTGTGTGGACCTAACAGAAGCAGAAGATATTAAGAAGAGGTGGCAAGAATACACAGAAGAACTGTATAAAAAAGACCTTCACGACCCAGGTAATCACGAAGGTGTGATCACTCACACTCACCTATAGCCAGACATCCTGGAATGTGAAGTCAAGTGGGCCTTAGGAAGCATCACTACAAACAAAGCTAGTGGAAGTGATGGAATTCCAGTTGAACTATTTTAAATCCTAAAAGATGATACTGTGAAAGTGCTGCACTCAATATGTCAGCAAATTTGTAAAACTCAACAGTGGCCACAGGACTGGAAAAGGTCAGTTTTCATTCCAATCCCAAAGAAAGGCAATGCCAAAGAATGCTCAAACTACCGCACAATTGCACTCATCTCACACGCTGGTAAAGTAATGCTTAAAATTCTCCAAGCAAGGCTTCAGCAATATGTGAACCATGAACTTCCAGATATTCAAGCTGGTTTTAGAAAAGGCAGAGGAACCAGAGATCAAATTGCTAACATCTGCTGGATCATCGAAAAGCAAGAGAGTTCCAGAAAAACATCTATTTCTGCTTTATTGACTATGCCAAAGCCTTTGACTGTGTGGATCAAAATAAACTGTGGAAAATTCTTCAAGAGATGGGAATACCAGACCACCTGACCTGCCTTTTGAGAAACGTGTATGCAGGTCAGGAAGCAACAGTTAGAACTACACATGGAACAACAGACTGGTTCCAAATAGGAAAAGGAGTACGTCAAGGCTGCTTATTTAACTTATATGCAGAGTACATCATGAGAAATGCTGGGCTGGAGGAGGCACAACCTGGAATCAAGATTGCCGGGAGAAATATCAATAACCTCAGATATGCAGATGACACCACCCTTATGGCAGAAAGTGAAGAGGAACTAAAGGGCCTCTTGAAAGTGAAAGAGGAGAGTGAAAAAGTTGGCTTAAAGCTCAACATTCAGAAAACTAAAATCATGGCATCCAGTCCCATCACTTCATGGGAAATAGATGGGCAAACAGTGGAAACAGTGACTGACTTTATTTTTCTGGGCTCCAAAATCTCTGCAGATGGTGATTGCAGCCATGAAATTAAAATATGCTTACTCCTTGGAAGGAAAGTTATGACCAACCTAGACAACATATTAAAAAGCAGAGACATTACTTTACCAACAAAGGTCCGTCTATTCAAGGCTATTGTTTTTCCAGTAGTCATGTATGGATGTGAGAGTTGGACTATAAAGAAAGCTGAGCGCTGAAGAATTGATGCTTTTGAACTGTGGTGTTGGAGAAGACTCTTGAGAGTCCCTTGGACTGCAAGGAGATCCAAACAATCCATTCTAAAAGAGATCAGTCCTGGGTGTTCATTGGAGGGACTGATGTTGAAACTGAAACTCCAATACTTTGGCCACCTGATGCGAAGAGCTGACTCATTTGAAAAGACCCTGATGCTGGGAAAGATTGAGGGCAGGAGGAGAAGGGGACGACAGAGGATGAGATGGTTGGATGGCATCACCGACTCAATGGAGATGAGTCTGGGTGAACTCTGGAAGTTGGTGATGGACAGGGAGGCCTGGCGTAGGGTTGGAAAGAGTCGGACATGACGAAGCAACTAAACTGAACTGACTCCAAAGGGGCAGCAGGAAGGAATGTTCTGGGGTGATGGGACAGTGTGGGTCCTGATTAGGATGATGCGTACATGACGCTGGCATTTATCATACTCACAGAACAACGCAGTTTAAAAAGTATGAATGAATTTTACTGGATACAAACTGCAAATTTAACTGAAAAAGGAAATCAGGGTGGTTGTTTATTTTCAGTGCAGATTCAGAAAAAAAATGCTCAAAAGAAAACCTGAGTAACTAATGTCTTAGTAGCCTTCAGTGATTCTGTATATGTTCATGTATACATGCAGACACACAAAAGGGTGTGCGTGTGTATGTGTGTGCATTTGTTTAGCAAATATTTAAAGAATGCTTCCTATGGACTGGGACTGGCTAAAAGCACGGAAGAGATATTGATGAACAACAAAAGCAGACTTTCTGCTTTCATGGTGCGGAAAGGGATAGACAGTAAACAAATAAACAAATCAGTGGATACGCAGCTTTACATAATGGTAAGTGCTGTAGAGACAATAAGACAGGCCGTGAGGATAAAAGTGGAATTGAGGGTTGGGGCCTCTCTGAAGAAATGACCTTAAACTGAGACCTGGAGAGTACAAAGGAGGCATCCACGTTTGCAAATGCTCAGAGCAGTTCAGGCACAGAAAATGTCAAATGCAAAGACCCTGAGAGCACTTCACTGAGGGCAAGAAATACTGAACACTCTCTCACTCCAACACCCTTAGAAAGGCTGGCTGATGTACAACCACCATCCTTTCAATGCAAGGCTGGGCTTCCCGGGAAATAAGGCAAAGCCCTTAAAATGGAACTAAGGTTTGTGCATTCAGAGAGCCAGCAGCATGTTGGTGAGATGGACCAAGGGAATGAGGGAGCCAGCAGCAGGCGAGCTCAGAGATATAGGTGGGGACCCGTTTCTGTCGGCTCCAGCCCTTTTGAAAAAGAATTCCTTTATATGAAGCTCTCAGATCCAATGTGAAGTGAACATGGTGTGTTTTCTTAGTTCCATCATAGAATTTCCTCTGTATTTTGGATATTTGAGACGTTTGAACTTCTGCTACAGAAAACATTGAGAGTAGACATCCCCTCCCACAGTTTATGATGTAATTAATTTAGCAGTCCACAGAGTCCTCATGTGTTAAATTCCCAGAAAATGCTCATGAATCTAGGGCTGATGTCACATGTCAGTGGTGTTTACATAATTTACCAACAAATCTCATGTTTAAGAGTGAGCACAGGCATGAGGACATGTGTGGTATAAGATTCCACCTCAAACCCCGGTGGAGAAGGTTCTGGTATATAACTTCAGCTGCCTGGCCTTGAGGACCTCATGTCACCTTCAGAATCTCTCTTGGCCCCTGGGCAAACAGTGAATAATTACACTGCTCTCCTGGGGATGGAATGTAGACTGTCTGACTTTTGCTCACAGCAGCCTTCTAAATACCAAGCATTGCAAAAATTAGAATTTTGCCTCACCATAATTCATCTCTGCCTCCATAAATCTCTTCTCTGTTTTCAATTAGATTTGATATGCTTCGTTATTTCTCCTTTAGAATCATGGTGGAATGTTGCTTTCAACCATTTTATATTCATTCAAATATTGGTTTTCTTTTAGTTCTCGAAGAGATTTCTGTTGGTATCCCATTTGCTTGTTTTCATTATATATGACGTATGTGTGTGGAAGCATGGGCAAATGCCAGGTCTTAATCATCGTGCTGGTTGGCATGCTGGCAGGAACCAGTGACACCCTCAGCAGGAGTCACGGAAAAGAGCTGTGTGGGAATGGTCAAGAGAAACCCATACAGAATAATAAAGTACCCTGGAGCTAGCAGCGGAAGGGCCTCCTGTCCTCACTCACACCTCAGGAGTCAAGAGGAGAGTGGGATTGCCAGAACCTGACCAGAGCTGTGGTTCCATGAGAAGGTTCCCAGGGATGAGCACACCCACTGTCAAACCTCCATGCGTCCAGGGTGAGGGGAGAAGGGAGGGAGGGGGAGTAAATATCCTGAACCCTGATCCCACCCTCTGTTCTCCTGCCAGTGCTTCCTTCATCCAGCCCAGCTGGGAGCCGATGGACAAGGCAGCCAGTCCCTGTGGCCCACAGAGGGCCGGTTCCTGGCTCACAGCAGAGGCAAGGGTCCAGAGTAATCTGAAGGAGCAAACAGGGGATACCCAGCCCAGGAGTCTGCTGGAGAAAGCACTGTCCCAAATTCACTGACCTTGGTCTTTGCAGTTTGCTTGTCCAGAAATATACATACACCTCCATCCCCAGCCCCAGCCTGCTTTGATTGCAAGCTCCTTTCTTCTCAGCACGGTTATTGGCCATCTTCAAGTTGAGCTGGTCACTGTGGCTAATGCCCAGATCAGCTCACTCTTCTGGGGGTGGTAAGAGTTGACCATTAATCGATTCCAGGTGTGGACGCTCACAATGGCGTGGGCTCCTCGCTCCTCCTCACCCCTCCCCTCTTCCTTTCCCAGGGTGGAGCTTCAGCATGGGGTCAGCCTACCAGTTCCACAGCTGGCGTGTGTTTGTCATCGTCTGCGCGCTCCCCTGTGCCTCGTCGGTGGTGGCCCTCACGTTCATGCCCGAAAGCCCACGGTTCTTGCTGGAGGTAACGTTCATCATTGCAAATACTCAAGGAAGCCAGAGACATTGAAACAAGTTCCTTTTAATCCTAGGAGAGTATGTTTGCCTCTTCAGGAGGTACATTTTTCCTTCCTGCTACAGAACTATGGAGGGTTTGGTTTCATGGAGACATGGTTTCAACAACCAGCATGTGAAAAGGCTGCCTCATGGCCTGAAAGCACCTATGTTCCTCCTCAAGCAGGTGGTTTCCCTCAATGAAGAAAACGCGCCTTATTGTTTATAAAGGAAACACTGTTCCTTGAGCTGCTGCTGCACTCAGGGTATCAAGGTAGTCTGTGTTTCCAACGGGATGAGCCTAAACCATTTGCACTGTTGCACCCAATGGGATCTGACAGTATCACATGGTTATTGGAAAATCGGGGAGCATGTGTGTTTCACCTCCTGGCCGTTCACTGTCTACTCATATCACTTAGGTTGGAAAACATGATGAAGCCTGGATGATTCTCAAATTAATTCACGACACAAACATGAGAGCACGGGGTCAGCCTGAGAAGGTCTTCACGGTGAGTACTGCTTCTCGGTGAATCCTCTATGCCGAAGGCCGAGAAACCTTTTCTGAAAAGGCCTGGTCGTAAATTCCTCTCTCACTGCACCAACCATTCGTTTCTTCTCATACTTGCTGTTTTACCTGCCACACTGCTGTTGTATTTGCTTTTACCTCTGCATGGAATGGTCTTCCATCCTCCAGTTACAAAATGTATTCTCAATGACAAAACTCATCTAAACTAATAAAAACTTGAATGCATAGTATTTTTTGGAAATAACAGTATTTTTTTTCTCAGAACCTCCACCAAAATAAAAAAGAGTGGTTTTTAAATCCTTTGATATAGGCAACATGTAATTATATCAAAAATGTCTAAGTTAGGTTTAAAGGTGATATAAGCAAAATATTCAATGTCTTATAAACAGTATCAATTATAGTTCTTAAAATAAGTGAAATAGTTCCTGATTAAACAATCCCTTGACACTTATTGACTCATTACAGTTTTAATATGAAATAGATTTTTCGTAATATGAAATATAATTCAGTCTGGCTTCTATCTAAATGATCACAGATTCTTAATTGATATAAATGTTTTCTGCAGTGTAATGGAGGAACAAAGGTAAATAATGGATATCCATCATTGAGGACCTGGAATCCTTTGAGTGAACCCTTCTTTTGAGTAGATGCACTATAGAGGAAGAGTAAATTAAAGCATCATAAGGCAAAAGGAACCCTAAGGTGTCATGTAGATACTCGGTGTTACCTAACTCTTCTCAGCCGGTTGAGAATAAACCCTCTACCCAAGATTTCTGAGAAGGTGTCTCTGGAGAACCTCATTGTCCTGCTAACCTGCTTTTTCTTCCAGAAGGTCTGCGTTACCAGGTTCATTCATGATCATCTACATTAATATGACTGTATAAAGGTTAGGTGGGAATAAGATGGGATCACTCTAAAAGAATGGGTCATCTCCATCACTTATATGTGACTTCCAAAGTCATCACAGGATTCCACCATGACACATTTGATCTTTTTCTTATTATATCTACAACACGGCAAATACACATGCCTTCCTCAAAGGTCTTCTTCCTGTGTACCTAATTTGAATACTGTTTTTCAGGACGTTGTTTGCAGCAAACTCCTCTTTTAAGTTCATTCACATTCTCCTTAGCTGATCTCAGCTACTTCCCAGATCTTTTTCTCCAAATGGACAAACTGAGCTCCAGACATACATGTTGAAGGGCTTTGTGGCCATACTCCTATGTACTAGAGGCCCTTCAAATTCTGAATTTCTAAATCTGAACTTCTCACCTGAAGAGTCTCCAAATCTCTTCTTTGTCCGAAGACTTATCAGCAAGTGCCACCAGCACCACCAAAACCAGACCCCTGAAAACTATCCTATTTCTTTCTTTCCTTTATCTCTATTATGTCCAAAAAATCCAGTATATCTTATTATTCTCCATCCTAAATATCTCTCATCATTGTCTCTTACTTTCTACCCTTATTTGCCACTGATTTGGTTCATTCCTCCCTACTCCCCGCCCTCTGCCCTTGCACCATTCTTCAGGAGTCACAAAGATTAATTGCAGTTTCCAATACAGTCTTTTCTCTTACACCTCTGGATGTTTGCATGTGGTATTCCTCCCACTTGGAATGCCCTTCAAATCATTGATAACACATGGCAAATGACATATTTCTCCATAAGATCCAGCTCAAATTCCACAGCCCATCAAGTCTTCTCTCTCACTCCCAGGTCAGCTTGGGTGTTCTGTACAGTATGTCTCTCCCATCTGGTGCAGATTTCCACTGGGATACTTTCTAATTTATATGGTAATTGCTTAGAGAGCACAGTGCTTTATGATTGCATCTCCAGGGTCTATACCAGTTCTGGCTCCCATGGGTACTGATGAAAGAATGTACAAACAAACAAACATTAATGAATGGAGAAGAAGCCTCTCAAAAGTAATATATTGAGTCAGAATGGCCTTCGTCAAAAAAACACAAATAACAATGTTGGTGAGAATGTGGACAAAAGGGACCCTTTGTACATTGTTGGTGAGAAGTGTAAATTGGTGAAGACACTGTGGAAAACAGTAGGGAGATTCCTCAAAAAACTGAAAATAGAACTACCATATGACTTAACAATCCTGCTCCTGGGTATACATCCAAAGAAACTCAAAAATGTTAGTTTGAAAAGATACATGAACCCATGCAACCCGTTGTTCACAGCTTTATTTATGATAGCCAAGATACAGAAGCAGTCTATGTGTCCATTAGCAGATGGATGGATAAAGAAGATGATATTATAAACAGCATAATATTACTCAGCCATAAAAAAGAATAAAATTTTGCCATTTACAGCAATATGGGTGAACTTGGAGGGCATTGTGCTAAATGAAATAATTCAGACAGAGAAAGACAAGTACTGTATACCACTTTTATGTGGAATCTAAAAAAACACAGCAACCTAGTGAATATAACAAAACAGAAGTGGACTCACAGGTATAGAGAACAAACTAGTGGTTAGCAGTGGGTAGAAGGGGGAGGAGAGGAGAAGGACAGTAAAGGGGTAGGAGAAAAAGGAATTATTATGGGATTATATGAAATAATCTGCATGAAACTTTTGAAATTGTGAAACACTATAGAATTCAATGAATCTTTCATTCAATACAAAAAAAGATTTGTTATTCAGTCGCTAAGTCATGTCCGACTCTTTGCGACCCCATGGACTGCCACATGTCAGGCTTCCACGTCCTCCGCTATCTCCTGGAACCTGCTCAAGTTCGTGTCCATTGAGTCAGTGATGCTATCTTTAAAAAAAAAAAAAAAAAGGAATACCCCTGTGATTTAAAAAGGAAACAAAACTCTAGAGTGCCACAAAATAATGAATGGTTTGTAGCTGACCCTATTTGGAATCCTGGTTTTAACTCAGACATCATCGTCACTAAATACAGACATCTTTATTTACATAGCCAGGGAGAGGCTACTGCCCACCTGGTATAATTTGAAAGATACCGAGGGTCCTGAAATCACCTCTGTCAAAAGCCAGTCTTGGTACCTGGTTTTGTGCAGTAGAAGTACTGCTTCAGATGTTGGCAATCTCTGCAGAAAGATCTGTTCAGAAGTTATCCCTGGCAAGGATAGCGTGTGTGCACGTTCCTGTCCTCTCTCGGGTTTGTCAAAAGCAGGTAGGTTCTGACTAACAAGGTAAGATGGGATAGGTCCACAAAGGAAAAATGCTTTCCTTTTTTGTCCCCCTCTTTTCAGGCTTCATTCTCTGTGCTGAAAGCATTGCTTCTCCTGACTCTTGGCTCTTTTCCTTAGGAGGAGGAGGCTAGCTTAAGTCAGGGATACAGGCTATACCTCCATCATTTGTTCCCCTTCTGTCACTGAAGAGTCAGTGTTGGTGCTTGCAACTTAAACTCATTCATTGGACTTCAGCTTCAGGTCACCTGTGGGTATTTGCTGACTAGTCACTGTGGGTTTGGGCTTCCCAGGTGATGGTAGGGATAAAGAATCTGCTTGCTAACACAGGAGACATGGGTTTGACCCCTGGGCCAGGAAGATCTCCTGGAGGAGGAAATGGCAGCCCACTTCAGTACTCTTGCCTGGGAAATCCTATGGACAGAGGAGCCTGGTGGGCTCCAGTTCATGGGCTTGCAAAGAGTCAGACATGACTGAACGCACACTATTTGGCTGTGAGAGAAGGAAGAGAGGGTCAAGAATGGAAGTTATATGGGAAAGTTCTAAGAACTCTGTTTAGGGGCCAAATTCATCAAGTAAGTGGAGAAGGAAATGGCAGCCCACTCCAGTGTTCTTGCCTGGAGAATCCCAGGGACGGGGGAGCCTGGTGGGCTGCCGTCTATGGGGTCGCACAGTCGGACACAACTGAAGCGACTTAGCAGCAGCAGCAGCAGCAAGTAGGTTCCAAAGAAAAGTGTGTTCAGTCACTTTTGTCTAAGCAAAGTAATTCTTAATCCACAAGTGACTCTATCTGGAGTTTTATCTGCTAGTGTGTGCCTTTTTTTTAATTTATTTTGTTGAAATGGGGTTGATTTACAGTGTTGTATTAATTTCTACTGTACAGCAAAGGGATTCAGTTATGCATGTATAGGCATGCTTTATCGTGTTCTTCTCCATTATGGTTTTTCACAAGATATAGTTCCCTGTGTCATACAGTAGGACTTTGTCGTTTATCCGTTCTCCTTGTAAAAGGTTGCTAATCCCAAACTCTCAATCCTTCCCTCCCCCACCTCCCAATGTGTGCCTTTTTAGTCGTGATTCAGAGAAGGGCATTTTGTTTCATTTAATTCCATTACTACTTACTCTTCCCTCTCTTCTTTATGATGTTCACCCTCTCATTCATTCTCTATTCAGTTCTTTCGGGTGCCTTTGAGTCTGTATACTGACACCAGTGGTCTCATATTTATGGATACCTGCTTATGTATCAAACATCTGCTTCCTTCTTTTTGTTGGCGTCAGCTTTCACTCCTTTAAAAACAAATTGTAAGCCTAAACGCTACAACTTCAGAGACGAAAACTCAGCACTTTGCCCTCCGTTGCTCCTTACAGGTAAACAGAATCAAAACCCCAAGACAGATAGACGAACTGATTGAAATTGAGAGCGACACGGGAACGTGGTTCAGGAGGTGCTCTGTTCGCATCCGCACAGAACTGTATGGCGTAAGTAACAAGCCCACCCTGACTCGCGGGCCCACTTGTCGCTGGAGGTTAGTCAGAAACAGGGTTGACAGAATCCTCCCCGCGAGTGGGGCTCTTCCCGCTCCTGCCCAGGGCACCTGACTCCTGGTGTGGGACCAGGTAATAGGATTCCCTTGCAATCAGTGGGGTAGCCAAGACGTTGCTTTTGGCGGAGAGGGAAGGTGTTAAACAAGGAATCCTACCAGTGACGGGGTACACCTGTCTGTTGGAAGCTGATAAATACAAATTCCAGCATTTGCTTTCCTGTAGCCTTTAGCTTTGGAGAAGGCAGCGGCAACCCACTCCAGTGTTCTTGCCTGGAGAATCCCAGGGACGGGGGAGCCTGGTGGGCTGCCGTCTATGGGGTCGCACAGAGTCGGACACCACTGAAGCAACTTAGCAGCAGCAACAGCCTTTAGCTTTTACATTTTAAGTCCAAATGAATCCAGCCCAAAGAAAAGGCAACATTTTTTTATAATTTGTCAGAGGGGGTTGGGAAGTAGAGTTGCCTAAGGACTGGCATAAGAAAACTAACTCTCTGATATTTCACAGATTTGGTTGACTTTTATGAGATGTTTCACCTACCCAGTCAGGGAAAATACCATAAAACTCACGATTGTATGGTTCACGCTGTCCTTTGGGTAAGTGATCCTTACGTTTTTGGTGAACGAAATCTTTAAATTTCCATACTGTAACTCCCAACCTCGCTGCTTTCTTCTCTTATACTGTGATGCTATTAACTCTAGAATTTTTTTTTCTTTTTAGATTTGCTAACAGTTACAGTTTTTATCAAGCAATCATTTTATTTATGTTGTCATAAACCTGGGGTGGCAAAACCAACGGTGTTTGGAAAGTTCGATAAGACCAAGGATGCTCTGCTCCCATGATTTCTCCACTCTCTCCTCATTGGCGGAGCTCCATCCCTGCTGGCCTCTTTGTTCTTCCTCCAATGTGCCAGGACTTTCTTGAACATGTCCTATCTCTGGTCTGTGCCCTGCCCCTAGACATGGTCCAGCTCATTTCTCTCCTCCTTTGAGGCTTTCCTCCTATGCCACCTTCTCAGTGATACTTCCCCAAGTACCTTTTTAAAACTACAGCTTCTCAGTCCCCCTTCAGATTCCCTGTCCCCTTCTCAGCCTTATTATTCCCCATTGTGCCTTCTATCATCTTCTAATAGACAAAAAGCTTTTTCATTCTATAGGAATAAAGAAGGCTCTGTCTTCCTCCTCTGGAAGCTCTGTGAGAACAGAGATTTAAACTGTCTTGCTCACTGATATATATGACCCTGGCACAAAATAAGTGCTCAATAAATAGTTGTCAGGGCTTCCCAGGGGGTTCAGTGGTAAAGAATCATCCTGCCAATGCAGGAGACAAATTTGAATGCAGAGTTCCGAAGAATACCAAAGAGAGATAAGAAAAGACTTCTTCAGTGATCAGTGCAAAGAAATAGAGGAAAACAATAGAATGGAAAAGACTAGAGATCTCTTCAAGAAAACTAGGTATACCAAGAGAATATTTCATGCAAAGATGGGCACAATAAAGGACAGAAATGATATGGACCTATCAGAAGCAGAAGATATTAAGAAGAGGTGGCAAGAATACACAGAAAAACTGTACAAAAAAATCCTCATGACCCGGATAACCACAATGGTGTGATCACTGACCTAGAGCCAGACATCCTGGACTGTGAAGTCAAGTGGGCCTTAGAAAGCATCACTACGAACAAAGCTAGTGGAGGTGATGGAATGCCAGTTGAGCTATTTCAAATCCTGGAAGATGATGCAGTGAAAGTGCTGCACTCAATATGCCAGCAAATTTGGAAAACTCAGCAGTGGCCACAGGACTGGAAAAGGTCAGTTTTCATTCCAATCCCAAAGAAAGGCAATGCCAAAGAATGTTCAGACTACCACACAATTGCACTCATCTCACATGCTAGCAAAGTAATGCTCAGAATTCTCCAAGCCAGGCTCCAACAGTATGTGAACCATGAACTTCCAGATGTTCAAACTGGTTTTAGAAAAGGCAGAGGAACCAGAGATCAAATCACCAATATCTGCTGGATCATCAAAAAAGCAAGAGAGTTCCAGAAAAACATCTACTTCTGGTTTATTGACTATGCCAAAGCCTTTGACTGTGTGGATCACAACAAACTGTAGAAAATTCTTAAAGAGATGGGAATACCAGACCACCTTACCTGCCTCCTGAGAAATCTGTATGCAGGTCAAGAAGCAACAGTTACAACTGGACATGGAACAACAGGCTGGTTCCAAATTGGGAAACGAGTACATCAGGCTGTATATTGTCACCCTGCTTATTTAACTTCTGTGCAGAGTACATCATGTGAAATGCCAGGCTGGATGAAGCAAAAGCTGGAATCCAGATTGCCAGGAGAAATATCAATAATTTCAGATATGCAGATGACAGTACCTTATGCAGAAAGTGAAGAACTAAAGACTCTCTTGATGAAAATGAAAGAGGAGAGTGAAAAAGTTGACTTAAAACTCAACATTCAGAAAACTTCCCACCACTTCATGGCAAATAGATGGGGAAACAATGGAAACAGTGAGAGACATTATTGAGATTTGATTTATCCAAAATCACTGCAGATGGTGACTGCAGCCATGAAATTAAAAGCCGCTTGCTCCTTGGAAGAAAAGCTATGACAAACCTAGATAGAATATTAAAAAGCAGAGACATTACTTTGCCAACAAAGGTCCGTCTAGTCAAGGCTATGGCTTTTCCAGTGGTCATCTATGGATGTGAGAGTTGGACTATAAAGAAAGGTGAGCACCGGAGAATTGATGCTTTTGAACTGTGGTGGTGGAGAAGACTCTTGAAAGTCCCTCGGACTGTAAGGAGATCTAACCAGTCCATCCTAAAGGAAATCAGTCCTGAATATTCACTGGAAGGACTGATATTGAAGCTGAAACTCCAATACTTTGGCCACCTGATGTGAAGAACTGACTTATTGGACAAGACCCTGATGCTGAGAAAGACTGAAGGTGGGAGGAGAAGGGGACGACAGAGGATGAGATGGTTGGATGGCATCACCAGCTCGATGAACATGAGTTTGAATAGGCTCTGGGAGTTGGTGATGGGCAGGGAAGCCTGGCATGCCGCAGTCCATGAGGTGGCAAAGAGTCAGACAAGACTGAGCAACTGAACTGAACTGAATGCAGAAGATAAGGAGATGCAAGTTCAGTCCCTGGGTCAGGAAGATTCCCTGGAGGGGGAAATGGCAACCCACTGCAGTATTCTTGTCTAGAGAATCCTGGACAGAGGAACCTGGCAGGCTACACTCCATAGGGTCCAGAGTAGAGACGACTGAAGCGACTTAGCATGGACGCATGCAAGTTTCTACTATGTGCTAAACACTGGCTAGATCCAAAGAAAAAGCAAAACAAACGTCTTGCCCTTGAAATGTGAAGAGTTGCAGGATAATATCTATGATTTATTTTGTTTACTTACCTGTTATTGACCACATTTTAAGCTTTATGATTTCCTTATACAGTCCCTGAAACTTCAAACAATATGTAGCATTCAGTGTCTATCCAGTAAACACTGGCTGAATAAATGGAATGTAGTAGAAACTCCTCCATGTTATTGATGATGAATGTTCCAGGGTGTCATGCTTCCCTCACTGTTGCCATTTTTGAAGATTTGTATCCTCTGGATATGAATAGAGATCCCTGCAGGGTTGCTGCCTCCAGAGTCATTTCATATTCAGTGGCCACCACTCACACCCCTGTAGTAATTATTTCATGACCTGTGAAGACAAGAGGCTGGAATCTATGGAATCCCAAGGCAGAGATATTTCAGGAATCCTGATGACAATGCTGATGATAAAAACGACTTAGTCTTTTGAGCACTCGCTATGTGCTGGGTATTTTGCATTCCATTTAATCTAAGCAGTTGGCCATGGAGGTGGTTACTTTCATCATTCTGATAGTAGAGATGGCAGGTAACTGATGCTTTGATAACTTACCCAAGATCACATGGCTGGTAAGTGCCAAGGCCAGGATTCTAAACCTAGCTTGTCTATCTGCACAAGTGATTCTCATAACCACTTCTTTCCCTGTGTAGCTCAGTGTAACTGGGGATAAATCAGAGCAGTGGTTCTCGAACTTGAGTATCAGACGAGTTCCTTGGACGACCCCACCCTACAGTTTCTGATTCAGCAGGTCTGGATGAGGCCCAAGGGTCTGCATTTCTCACAAGTTCCCAGGTGATGCTGATGGTGCTGGTCCAGGGACCCTGCTTTGGGTGGGAAGCACCAGTTTAGAGCCGTGTTGTCCAGTGAAGATATAACATCAGCCACATGCATCATTTTAAATGTCCTGGCGGTCACAATTATCTCAATAGATGCAGAGAAGGCCTTTGACAAAATTCAACATCCATTTATGATAAAAACTCTCCAGAAAGCAGGAATAGAAGGAACATACCTCAACATAATAAAAGCTATATATGACAAACCCACAGCAAACATTATCCTCAATGGTGAAAAATTGAAAGCATTTCCCCT
>NW_024080603.1:1355670-1506314 GCF_014754425.2 Oryx dammah | reverse complement strand
TTAAAAAGAATACATTTGAATCAGTTCTGATGAGATGGATGAAACTGGAGCCGATTATACAGAGTGAAGTAAGCCAGAAAGAAAAACACCAATACAGTATACTAACACATATATATGGAATTTAGAAAGATGGCAATGATGACCCTGTATGTGGGACAGCAAAAAAGACACAGATGTATATAGTGGACTTTTGGACTCAGTGGGAGAGGGAGAGGGTGAGATGATTTGGGAGAATGGCATTGAAACATGTATAATATCATGTAAGAATCGAATTGCCAGTCTATGTCCGATGCAGGATATGGCACGCTTGGGGCTGGTACACGGGGATGACCCAGAGAGATGTTGTGGGGAGGGGGGTGGGAGGGGGGTTCATGTTTGGGAACGCATGTACACCCGTGGTGGATTCATGTCAATGTATGCCAAAACCAATACAGAATTGTAAAGTAAAAAAAAATAAATTAAAAAAAATAATAATAAAAAGGGGTGAAAAAAAGGAAAAGGAAACTGGTGAAACAAACTTTAATAATATATCTTATTATTATTATAAGATTATATCTTATTAATAATAAAACAATTATTAATTATTATTACTTCAATAAACAAACTTTAATAATATATCTTATTTCACTTATTTTGCCCAAAATATTATCATTTCTTGACATTTAATCAATATGATTAATGACTTAATTTTACATTTTTCCCATACGTATGTCTCATCTGGACTGGTCATATTTAACTGCTCATACCTGTGTTTAGCAGCTACTGCTCTGAAGATCATGGCAGCGTGGCTGAGCAGTAACCTGTTAGAATGACATACTAGAGGCGAGAGGTAGAAAGTGGGCAATAACCTGGCTTTTCCAATAAATACTTAAATGACCTTTTTCCCAGCCTTGAACCTCGGGGGCATGGGCTCTGCCCCCAGGCTAACAGGACCACAGTAGTGAAGGAACCAAGAAAAATCATCCGTTAATAAAGAGGTCATTCTCTAAGGGCCCTCACAGTTTGGGGACCCCAGGAGTTTGTAGCTTGAGACTAGGAGATGGGATTCTTCAGTGCAGCCTAAGGGGATGAGGAGAAACCTCCGGGCCAGGATGCGCCTGTGTAGGATGGAATTCTTACACATGTCTCTTTCCCAAGGAGGGACTCAGGACCTGGGATTCTCCAAGGAAACATAGGCCATCCCTCTCGCTTGATTCTTGCAGACCTGTGATGAGGAGGGGCCAATGAGATTCCTGTTTGCTGACCCATAATGCTAAGGGACGGGGGTGGGGGTAGGGGATGGGGAGAGTGGGGCACAGTCCTAATTAACAGTGCTTCTCCGGGAACCACCACCTCTCTGAAAATAGCAGGGACATGGTCATGGCTGCTAGAGTGCCAGCACCTTTAGAGACGCCTTTACAGCATGCACCCACTGGGTCTCCAGCGGGCAGCCAGGCCACAGCTCCGGCAGCAGCTCCCCACGAAGTGATAAGAAAAGATGGTTTCTCTGTGATACTGAATTCTGAAATGTGATCATTCTTAAAAAAGGATCAAGCTCCGAGCCTTTGGAGTGGGAGCACTGACTCCAAGACTCTACAGACTACCAGAGAACTAACCCTAGGGAATATCAAATAGAACTCACACAAAGGAAACCATTTAGATACAAGACCAGGCATCACCCAACCACCAGAGGCACCCTGTGCAGGATGCCTCATCTAAACAACAAACAAAGCAAAAATACAAACCCGATCATCAGCAGACAGGATTACCACCTAACTCAGCCTTGCCCATCAGAGGAAAAACAAACAAATGAAAAACCCCAGCACAAATCTCACCCTATACGAAGCTTACTGGACCAATCTTAGGAGAGCAGAAACCAAAAGGAAGAAAGAATTCAACCTTGAAAGCTGGGAAAGGGATACCTCAAACACAATAAGTTAAAATAATAATAATGAAAAGGCAGAGAAATACTACACAAATGAAGGAACAAACTAGAAACACAGAAGTCCAAAAAAGTGAAGAGGAAATAGACAAACTACCTGAAAAAGAATTCAGAATAATGATAGTAAAGATGATGAAAAACCTTGAAAGCAAACACCTTTACAAACTCACATTTCTTTGTCTTTGCAGGTACTACGGATTATCTGTTTGGTTCCCCGATGTCATTAAACATCTGCAGTCGAATGTGTTGAAAAATGTAGATGAACCAAAAGTGAAATTTTCAGATGCAACTATTAACTTTACAATGGCAAATCAGATTATTACCGGAATGGAATGCGACAATGGCAGGTCCAGAAACTTTTAAATCGTTTAATTTCCTACCTCGTCTTAAAAATGTATTTCTTATTTGCCTTCATGACACTAAAATATGCGTACGCGTAATTTTTTTTCAGTTGGTACATGTAGTCATTTTCAGACTGAACTCAAATGCTTCCAAATAGCCTTTAAAGAAAAGATACACGTACGTCAGTTAATTCACTTAAATTCCTTCTTAAACTGAGCTACTTCCCGTTTGTAAAGGAGTGGAATTGACTGGTGTGAAAAGAAAATTCAGAGAAGCCTTGGAAAGTGAGCAAAATAAGTTACAGAAGGGAAGAGTAAGGATTATGAGAAAACAGGTTATAGTGTTATTTAACGTAAAGAGGAAATCTGACAGGTAATTTCATGCCTGTTTTCTGTCTCTGGAAAAGGGGGCTACTCTTCAGAATTCTTTCTCCACTATACTGGTTCAAGAATTGGGGTTAAGTTGTATCAGAGAAAGTTTCAGTTAAAGCATGGGAATGATTTTCCAAAGTTAAGGGCTTTGAAAATAGGAGATAAGTTAGCAAAGGACATTTGAGTATGGAGTGTGGAACTCCTCGTGATGTGGAGGAAGAGCTGATTCAAGAAATGGTCATGGTTTATTTTTTGGAGAAGGAAAAGGGCAGACAAGGCCCTCATTTCTACCCATTATTTATCTGAGCAAATGGTTGCTGGTATGAATTTCTGTTGGTTTACATCATTCTTAGGAAATTCTTCCAATTTAAAAAGAGATCAAAGTAAAAGTCTAACATAATTGATAAAAGTTTCTCTGGGCAAAAACCAATTTGGAAAGATGAAAAATAATTCTGTGGGATGCTTATGGTTTGTGTAATGAAAAGGAGAGTTACCAACTAGGAGGTAACTGTGTAGATTGGCAATTCACTGGGAGGCCTGATCCACAGAGGATCACCTTTACTCTCCCTCCCAAAATACTGACTTGAATCTGTACTTGTTTTTCCACAGAAATCTTGGAGTCAAGTGCTCTATAATTCTAGGTTGAAAATTGACTTCATTATTTAAAAATTATTGTAATCTTGTTAGAAATTTCTAGTATGTCATATTTTTGAGAAAAAATTCTAAGCTGGTCAATCATGGAGAAATTTTTTACTTTGGCAATATAATGATTAATAATTTTAATAATATTAAAATCCTTGTAAAGCCTATAAGTTTATTTTAGAAGGTGAAAGAAAAAAAAAATTTAGTCTTTCACGGAAATTTGAAATACCACTAACTCATTTTTTAAAAATAGTTTTCCTATTCAGCATTCTAAAATGGCAGTTCTTCATGTACTGATAAGGAGTGGCCTCTGAACTAGACTCTCAGGAGAACAAAGCAAAGTGTAGAATAGCGTCTTCTTTGCTGGCATGCTGAATGCAGAGCGCTCCCTGAAGAGCATACGAGAAAATGACAGCAGTGGTCCTCTCTGGGAAAAACAACTGGGTAGCTTGAGGATGGGAGGGAAAAGACTTATTTTCTCCTTTTTGAACATTTTGAATTGTTCTCTATGTGTATTCTATGCAGATAGCATCCAGTGAAAATAATAATAATAATTGTTTCCCCTTTCCAAATGCAGTTTCATTTCAGAAAATTAGTGATCTTTAAATGTGCTGTGATTTACCCTCCTTCTGTAGATAGATTTATGGCTTAGGTGATCTTACTCTGAACTCCTAGAGTAGGGGGTGAATTTTTTAAGGAGGTTGGTCTCATAGGCACTTAGTGCATTCTGAGATGACAAATGCAGCCTGGCATTAGAGTGAGGACGATTTTTAACATCTCAGTAGTGAATTACTTTTAAGTCATCTTCCTTGCCTAGGAGGATTGGTCCCTTTCTGCCCTAATAACACTGGTATTTGGTGTATTAACTTCTTCCCCAGTTGAGCAAGCATTTTCCTCTCAATAACTGGTGAAGAATACATTCACAGTCTCTTAATAAATTACCGAGACACATTGATGGTTATGTAAATATGTTTCCCAAGGGTCTTTATCAACACTTAATATCTGAACCAGAAACTCTTCTAAGATGTCAGAATGATTGTGCCTATTATCATCTCCACCTTCCCTCTTGCATCACCCAAAAATGAATTGGAGCAAGTTTCATCATTCTACCATTTCCAAAAGTAGGCCGAGCTTGGTGCTGAGAAGAAAAATATTCTTGGAAATGACTGTGAGCTATGAGTTTCTTGACCCTTGAGATAATCATTCCTCACATAAGTGATTCTCCCATCATCTCTTCAAGATAATTGGAAGTCCCTACACTAGAATAAAACTGGAGAAGGAAATGGCAACCTACTCCAGTGTTCTTGCCTGGAGAATCCCAGGGACAGGGGAGCCTGGTGGGCTGCCATCTATGGGGTCGCACAGAGTCGGACACGACTGAAGCGACTTAGTAGTAGTTAGTAGTACACTAGAATAAAGAATCTTTGGGTTATCAGCTTGGGAAATAGACATTCATTAAAAGTAAGCATGGGAGCACATGCTCAAGTTACAGCTGTTAAGCCCAAATAGAGAATTTTCAAATAAAGGCATATGTGAAGGAGCAAGAGGGAGGATAGGATTAAAAAATAAAGACTCAGTAGCCACAGGTAATCTCCAAACTCAGTGCCTTCAACTGTATACCCCACAAACACCCTTTTACCAACATTGCTGAAAGCTACATAAAGTTATTTAGGATGCCATCTCTTTTTCTGGTGGAAAATAATATTGGGGAACAATGAGATAGTCAAAAGGACAGGCTCCATGAGGAAGAGGGGGGAAAGCTAAGAGTTTAGAAAATCCAGAAGCCACTGTCCTTTTTAATTAAGAGAATCCATAGTAGAACCTCAGGCAACCCTCTTCAGTATTCTTTCCTGGAGACTCCCATAGACAGAGGAGCCTGGTGGGCTATAGACCATCGTGTCGCAGAGTCGGACACGACTGAAGTGATTTAGCATGGCCCATAGTGGAACATCACATCTCTAAATCTGTTTGACTTAACTTTGAACTCTGATAGACACAATCACTGACATGAATTTTTCGTGTGTGTTGGACAGATTTGCAGGGATCAGGTTCAAATCCATAACTTTCAAAAATTCAGTTTTTAAGTCCTGCACCTTTGAGGATGTGACTTCAGTCAACACCTACTTCAAGAACTGCACATTTATTGAAACTGTTTTTAACAAAACAGGTAGGTGTACCACTTAACCCTCCCTAGATCCTCTTCACAGCCCTTGTTCTTGGCAGAAACGTGATACCTATTTGGTGATAGGTGTGGGCGGAGGGAGTGAACGTTGAAGTACAAATGAACAAACTCTCTCCATCAGGTTGGGTCAAAGCTGAGCTTGTAGTGACTGTTTTTGTCAGATTTAATGCAGATGGAACAGGCTGAGCTCAAAGTTGGCAGAAAAAAATAATAATCCTGTGGTGAATAATTTTTAAAGCAGAGAATTAATCTGTAGTCATTTGACAGTCTTGATTTCAAACTCTGCTGTTAGCTTAAGTGAGCTGGCCTGAACTACGGTCTACAGAGATGGACAAGTACATGCCCGGTCACATATAGTCTTTTAATTCAATCCATCTAATGGAGTCTGGGAAACACAGGGGAAAAGAGGAGGGAAGCAAACATTGACTGAACACTGACTATATGCTGGTTCCTACCTCAGGTTATTAGACACTCATTGTCTTGTTTAATTTTCACAATAGCGGAAGCTTCAAAAACTGCAGTAATTTGGCCACAGTTGTACAGCTGCTCACAGCTGACATATGAACCCAGGCTCATCTGATCACACAGCCCCTGCTCTATCACCCCACACGTTGGTCCATCTGTCCCATGAGGTCAAAATAATGGCCCAACACCAGCAGAAGGACCAGCGCCACTTTGTTACCAGCCCTGCCTTCTTGATGCTCAGACAGGAGCCACCTCTGCCTAGCTCCAAGTGAGGATGGGGTCAGGGTTCTTAGGGTTTGTTTAAACAGTGATTTCTCACTGTCTTCCAACCCATTCAGCCTCAGAAGACCAGCTTTTTAGGCTGATTTTGATCAGCAAGGATAACTGTTTTGATCCTCATTACCTTTTAGCAGAACCCACCATCATCTGCAACTCCTTTTGGCTAGATCCAAGATTCAGGACAAAACTCAACAGTGAATGCTGGTGACTGTCCAATGAGACCAACTCTGGTTCCTCCATGGGTTCCTCCACTTAAACCTTCACTTGCAAATTCAGCTTCAAGGACCCAAGGAAAGTCCTTTTTCTTCTCACTGCCTCAGAGCCCTATAAAATGGCAGTAGTAAGGCTGATTCATGTACATTTTAGAACAAATTATTTTTGTAATTGTAGTGTAAAAGCTATTAGTACTCTAATGATGGTCCTTATGTAACATGATAATTAGAACAAAGTAACAACATAAAGGAGTCAACAAGCAATATAATTAGCAATGACCAACCATGAGAAATCAGGAGATAATTGGACTCAATTTATTCCTTTATGAAATAAAGGTATTTCTTCCTTCAGCTGCATTGGGACCCTGTAACCCAGGGTCCTTGACTAGACCCTGTGCCTTGGCCAGCTCTGAAACCCTCAGGGAGCTTCCAATACCATGGTTTTTTTCTGAATTCTTGGCAAGCTTGCTCATATTGGTGTGCCAGCCTGATGCACTGAACTTTCTTTGTGTCCACAGATTTTGAGCCATATAAATTCATTAACTGCAGATTTCAAAACAGCACATTTTTGTACAACAAGACAGGATGCCAGTTTACCTTTGATGATGACTATAGTGCCTACTGGATTTATTTTGTCAACTTCCTGGGGACACTGGCGGTGTTGCCAGGGAACATCGTGTCTGCTCTCCTGATGGACAGAATCGGGCGCTTAACGATGCTAGGTATGTGCTTGCTTTCACGGAAAACATAGGAGCCGCCCTTGCGATCTAGAGGGAGCCTGTCTCCTGTTATCCTCCCTACTCCCCTAGGATTTGCATCCCACAGAAATGAGAAATCTCCTAAGACCTTTCATTAAGACTAAATTTTAGTAAAAAAAAAAAAAAAAAGTCTCTAATTACATCTCATTTGAACCGCTTCTGTGAGTTAACAGACTGAGAAACTAATTATGTGTGACTAATGTCTATTTTTCTACTTAGGTAGCTGAGTAATTGGTGATGTGTGTTTCATGCTTGCTGTGTTCAGAAGGTAGTTGAGAGGTAAAGCTTATATACAGATAAATACACCTGTAGCTGAGCTTTTTGAACCCAGAGTGCAGTTTCCTCTTGGGATTCAGTTTTGCTGTGAGATCTCAGAGAACCCCAGGGGTCCTTGCTCTACTGAGATGACAGGAAACACCCCCACCTTTTGTCTGCTACGTTGGCAGGTGGCTCTATGGTGCTTTCGGGGATCAGCTGTTTCTTCCTTTGGTTTGGCACCAGCGAATCCATGATGATAGGCATGCTGTGTCTGTACAATGGGTTGACCATCTCGGCCTGGAACTCTCTTGATGTGGTCACCGTGGAGCTGTACCCTACAGATCGGAGGTATGTTGAAATGGGCCTCCAGCAAGAGGTGCTCTGAGCCCCATGGGACCACTGAAAATCAGCCAAACTTCTCATTTCCTCCCCAAAGTGAAATTCCAAAGAAAAAAAAATCTGGCTTATGAAGTTGTAGGTTCTATTCGTATCTTTCATTTATTCTTCATTTTTTAAATAAAGCCAAACATGATTTCTTCTTCATTGACTATTACATTCAGTACCATAAAAATGTTATTACTTTGAAAACAGTTTGTAGATTAGTTTCACAATTTGAAAACATTCCTGGGGATTCATGATGATTGCTGAGAAGAGAAAGTCATGAATTCAGTGCTAAATATTACATTGGAATAGTTATGATGGAAATTGTTCCCAGATCTTTACAGCTTTATTTTATTTACAGTTAGATATTTTTATAGCAATATATGTATTATATAGTTAACTATATGTAATATGTGTATTATATAGTTAAACATATATTCAGTATTGGCATTAAATATATATACTAAATATTATAGTTACATTTAACTAAAATGTGGTATGGGAAAATCAGGTTTACCTAGGAACTGTGAAGGCTTTTGAGTATACATGAGTATTTAATTTATTAGACATTAATAATACATTGAAGTAACACTGAGGATTTGTTTTATTTTTATTTATTTTGGCTGTGCTGGGTCTTTGTTGCTGCACAGGCCTTTCTCTAGTTAGGGGATTGGGGGCGCTCTAGTTACGGGCAGTGGGGGCAACTGGAGAGTGCAGTGCACGGGCTTCTCCTTGCAGAGGCTTCTCTTGTTGGGGAACATGGGCTCTAGGGCACACAGGCTTTGGTACTGCAGCATGTGAGTTTAGCAGCCATGGTTCCCGGGCTCTCAAGCACAGGCTCAACACTTGTGGCACCTGGGCTTGGTAGCTTCCATGCTTATGGGATCTTCCCAGATCAGGGATTGAACCCACGTCTCCTGCATTGGTAGGTGGATTCTTTACCACCTAGCCACTAAGGAAGCTCTGAAGTTTGTTTTTTATTAAACCTGATTTTTTTTTTTTTTGAGGTTTAGTTGATGTTCAATATATATAAGTTTCAGATGTACAACATAGTGACTCAACTTTTAAAGGTTATATCCATTTATAGTTATTAGAAGATATTGGCTATATTCCGTGTGTTATACAGTATGTCCTTGCAGCTTATTTATTTTATACATCTACTCATATATTTTAAAAAGAACATGTGGGGGAATATGGTTGCTAGCAGGAGTTACTCGGGTGATGAAGCCAGTGAAGGGAGTTAACCGTGCCCTTGACTTAGCTTGCTTGCTATGAGAAAGATGTAGTGAAGCAGGGAGGGATCAGCTGCAAGAGCCTCTGTGGACCCCTCATTGGTCCCGAGAGGGTCTTTACCTCATGTTTGCAAATGCCTAGATGAGCGCTGCATTAAGGCAACACAGAGAGGTCTCCAGAACACACCTCTTGACCTTGCCGGTCTTTTGAATGGAAGCCCAACACATTTCCAGTGACCACAAAAAGATCACCATTAGAATAAAATTACGCATCTGTTCCCAAAATGGAGACACACAGACTCTGCACTTCATATCATAAAAAGGACAAGACAGTAGGGCTTTGGGGTGGAGCTTCAGCAGCCGATTCGTGAAAAGAATAGGAGCCCTGTTTTGCCTTTTGCCACACGTGAAGACAAATGGCCTTTGCCTTTTATTTTGTGCCTGCTCTGTCACCATGGAGCCCTGTGTGCTAGAGCATGGAGTCAGGATTCTCTGGACTTTGAAGTGGAGGAGGGTTTTTCCTAGGACAGTGTAGAGACATTTGGGATATCAATTTTCACTGATCCTGAGTCCCTTCTTTTATTTGTTGGCCACAATGGGGTACATTCGCTGCATGCCCAGACTTTCTAACTTATATTTCTTCTTCATGAATTTCTATTACCAAGCTTACAGGAACCCTATATGTTCTGTATCCACCTCCATGCCGACCATTGGGAACTCTGATGGACTCTACTTATCAGATATTCTAATCAGTAACCTCCTGTTGATGACTTAGGCTCTGAAAGGGACCATGCAACCCATGTCCAGCATCTCCTTCCTTCTTTCAGCCAACAGTAGTTCTCTTTTGTGGGCAAGCTCCTGGGATGGATGTCATGGATCTTGGACGAGGGTGCTGCCAAGGCAAGATCAAGACTCTGCAGCTTTCTCTTGTGCTCATTCTGTAAACTGGGCCCAGATGTGAATTAAACTAGACATTTAAGCTAAGCCCCTCCATGTTAAAGCAAAGTTATTTCATAGACTGTGACCTTTTAATTTTGCATTATAAAAGTTTAATACTATTTTAGATGAATCAGCCCCTTATCCCTCTGCTATAGAATGGAAGGACGAAGGGTGAGTACTTTCCTGTGGCAAGATCCTGGCTCAAAAACAAAACACCATGAACTGGGCAGGTCGTCCATAAAAAACATGGACCTGCTGTGTTTCCGTTCTCAGAAAGGTTAAACATCAGCAAGATAGAGACAGAAATTGCTCTGCGTATTAGTTCAGGATCTCCGAGAAGCAGCAGACAAAATGGGGTTAAACATGCACAGATTTTGTTAAAGGAAATGCAAGTTATGAGAGAAAACAGGGAGAGAGATGTAGTCTGGCCACAACGCAAGCCTGAGCCCCATGAAAGAGTGAAGAAGGAAGACCAGTTGGGTGGAAGTGTTCCAGGCCACCAGTGAGCAGTCTCAGGAAGGCTTGGCATTGCTGTGCTAAAAGTCAGCTTCGGAGGAGTCCTGCTTGTCCTGGGGGCACCAGCCTGCCATAGTATTCCTCTTACATTCAGTTACTGGAGCAGTGAAACATGGAAATGCATTTCAGAGCATGGCAGCTGGACCAGGACTCAGAAATTGGCAAAGTGCATCCTCACTTTGACCATGCTGCTAGCAAATATTCACCACTTAATTTGATGTTACCAGGTAACATACAGGAAGTCACTTTCTTAAATGATGGAGAGATAACTTATCTGCCAGAGCTGCATTGCTGGCACCATAATGAGTTAGCTGGCACGACCTATGCTGTTTGAGGCTAAAACCTTCTCTTCTATCCCCACTGCGGTCCTCTGGGTCTCATGGGAGGGCTCCACTGAACTGTGGCTCAGCTGTTAGAGGTAAACCCCAGGTGTTTTGTGTGAGGTGCCCTCTGGCTTCCTCTCCCCATGCAAGGCGAATAGAATACATCCCGACAAACACTTCTGGTTAGAGGCTATAATTGTTTCATACCAGAACTTTAGCACTGTCAGCTCCTTGCCCAGTTTCTAGAATCTGTCCTTAATGATCAGAAAAGAACACTCTGATTCCAGACCCCAGACTAAAAAGTAGCCTCTTGAGCCATTTAATAGCCAACTCATATCAGAATCCCAGGGCAAATGATTCTATTCAGGGAACATAACTTAGGATATAATCTAAGTGCTATGAAAGTTGCAACGCTTGAAAGCCACACTTGTCACCCTCAGTATGGACTTGATCTGTGATGTTATACCTCTGACTCATGGTAGGGGTTACATTTGCATTTACTGTGAAAGCACCATTCGTCTCTGTAGAGCTTACCACTGGATCTGCAGGGCATTTCAGGACCTACTCTGGAGAGGCACTCTGTCTCTTCACTCCATATGATAAAAGTTAGTAATTCCTCATATTCCCTTCCCTGCTGTGCATCAAGAGACAGAGTGTCCGTGTCAGTGTTACATCTCCAGGGTCCAGATATTTGCTTTGCTCCTCCTCATCTTGATTTACACTCTTGTATTTCTGTATTATTAGTTTTGTCTTTTATGCATGCGTGCATGCTAAGTTACGTAAGTTGTGTCCAACTCTTTGCAACCCTATGGACTATAGTCCACCAGGCTCTTCTGTCTATGGGATTTCCCAGGCAAGAATACTGGAGTGAGTTGCCTTGCCTTTATCCAGGGCATCTTACTGACCCAGGGATCGAACCCACATCTCCTGTGGCTCCTGCATTGCAGATGGATTCTTTACTGCTGAGCCACCCAGGAAACCCTTTGTCTTTTATAAGCTACTCTAAATTGTGTAATAAAGAGGCAGGAAATGTTGAAATTAAAATGGTGTGTACTTACTGAGCAGCACCTTTTCTGTGCCAGAGAAAATAAAGCTGAACAGTCACTGCAAACACTTTTTAAAAGGGAAAGTTGTTTTTTTTTCCCCTCCATGCTCAATACTTTACTTTTGGCCACCAAATATGGAGCTATGTTTTTCCCAATACCAAGTAATTCTTTAATTCCAAGGCACCCCACTCCAGTATTCTTGCCTGGAAAATCCCATGGACGGAGGAGCCTGGAACCTGTGGTACATGGGGTCGCTAAGAGTCAGACACGACTTAGCAACTTCACTTTCACTTTTCACTTTCCGGCATTGGAGAAGGAAATGGCAACCCACTCCAGTGTTCTTGCCTGGAGAATCCCAGGGATGGGGGAGCCTGGTGGGCTGCCGTCTATGGGGTCACACAGAGTTGGACACAACTGACGCAACTTAGCAGCAGACACCAGCTGGATGTTCTAAAATGTAACTCAGTTCTGATATAATCTACCATGGAGAAGGGAATGGCAACCCACTCCAGTATTCTTGCCTGGAGAATTCCTGGACAGAGGAGTTTGGTGGGCTACAGTCCATGGGGTAGCAAAGAATCGGACGTGACTGAGTGACAAGCATGTATGCAAGTACGTGCATGCATGCACACACACACGCACACACGCATGTGCACACACACACACACACACACACACACTTGGAGATAGCATCAGATTCCACAGGTTAAAGACTCCATTCCCACAAGAAGTGCCTCCGCTTCAGGCACCAAACACAAGTCAGATCATCACCTGTACATCTGACCAACTGGCTGCACATTGGAGTTCTCATGATAACTCAGGTTTGATAACTTGGCAGAATGGCTCACAGAACTCAAGGAAACATTTCCTCACATTTACTGATTTATTATAAGAGATTCCAGCTCAGGAGCAGCCAGAGAGAAGAGATGCACACACTGGGCCAGGCGTGAATGGCAGGGGAGCGTGGCGCTCTGTGCCCCATCTAGGCCCACCCCTTCCCAGTGCTTCTGTGCACTCACCAACCGGGACGCCCATCAAATCTTGCTGTTCAAAAGATTTTATAGAGCTTCATCTCCAGCCCTGTGTCCCCAGCTCTCTAAACAACCTCTAATCACTTGCTCTTTTCTGGTAATGATGCCAAAATTCAGCCTTTGTGCACTGGTGCCTTATCAAATCTCCAAGACAGAGTTTTGGGTGAAGTAGAAAACAATAAGTTTATTGCTTTGCCAGACAAAGAGGGCCACACAGGCTCTTGCCCTTGAAAACTGTCCCAACCCCAGAAGATTTGGTGAGGAGTTATTATAGCAAGTTATTATAGTTCAAGGGCAGGGCTGCTGATAAGATTAGACTGTGTGATTAGGGCCTACACTCCTTTATTCTATTTTTAACACCAAAAACATTTGTATTGGGGTATAGCCCTTTAACAATGTTGGGATAATTTCAGGTGAATAGTGAAGGGACTCAGCCATACATATACAGGTGTCTGTTCTCTGGCCTCAGGTAATCTAATGAGTTCTGGCCTCAGGTGGTCTTCTTGAAGAGCTTCTCTGGGTCCTTTAATCTGGCATGAAGAATGCTGACATCTTCCATTTGTTGAGGGTTTTAGTTCTCTGTGTTCAGTCTGTCCTACTCTTTGCGACCCCATGGACTGTAGCCCACCAGGCTCCTCTGTCCATGGAATTTTCCGGTCAAGAATACTGGAGTGGGTTGCCGTGTCCTACTCCAAAGGACCTTCCTGACCCAGGGATCCAACCCTAGCCTCTTGCATCTCATGCATTGGCAGGTGGGTTCTTTACCACTGCATACCTGGAAAGCCTTAAAGATATGTCTATGTGTATCCCTTGAGGTAGAATCAGGACCCTGCCGCAAGCCTGCACTATTGTTTCTTGGCTCCTCCTTTGTCTCAGCATCCTTTCCCTTCCCTGATTAGCAATAGTTTGAATCTGCCCCTGGGACTCAAGGAGACCTCATGGAGGCTGGAGTCTATTCCCTACAAACAAGGAATGACATGGAAAGGCTTCAGTGCTCAGAAGCCCCAAAGGGTCCTGCTAAGTTTCAATTACAAATCACCATAACAGATATAATAGTAATGGAAATATTTGGTGACCATTACCAAAATGTGACCCAGAGACATGAAGTGAGCAAATACTGCTGGGGAAATGATGCTGATAGACTTTCTAGACCCAGAGTTGCCACAAATGGTCAATTTGTTTAAAAAAAAAACAAAACAGTATCTTTCAAGTATAATAAAATGATGTACAGCAAAATGAGCTATGTCTGTACCTAGGGTAAGGTCCAGAAGACTCCTGAGTACAGGAGCTTACATCATCCTGGAGTTTGGGGTGCACTGCCCTCCCGGCATGTGGATGCATTCACCAATCTGAAAGCTCTCTAGATTTATGAAGAGTTCATTATGTGAGCATGATTGATTAAATCACTGGCCACTCGTAATTGAACTCAATCTTCAGCCTCTCTCCCCTCCCTAAGGTGGGATGGGATAGGCTGAAAGCTCCAAGCCTCTCATCATATGGTTAGCTTTTATGGAGACCAACCCCATCTTGAGCAAACCTCAAATTAAAGCAATGGTAATATATAATTTTCTTTTATTATGCAGAAAATCCAAGGTTGTAAAGACTGATAAAAACTCAGTATTAACTGGAAGGGGTGATGGTGAAATTACTGCTTAGAGACTGTTGTGGGAATTCTAAAAACAGGTGCAACATTTTTGGAGGTGAGAATCGAGCAACCTAACTGTTTCTCCCTATAGGTAAAGTGCTTCCTCTGGCTGCTTTCAAGATTTTTCTCTTTGTCTTGGTGTAGATTTCTTTGGGTTATCACATTTGGAATTCCTTCAGCTTCTTGAATCTGTAGATTTGTGTCTCTTGCCAAATTTGTGAACCATTATTTCAAATTTCAGCCATTATTTGTTTGAATACTTTCTCTTCTCCTTCTTGGACTCCAGTGACATAAGTATTAGATCTCTTGTTATGGTCCTACAGGTTGCTGATGCTCTTTTTTTAAGTCTATTTTCTGTTTTTCAAATTGGATTTCTATTGTTCTACCTTCAATTTACTGATTCTTCACTTCTCTCCTTCATTCTGCTGTTGAGCCTGATCACTAAGATTTTTATTTTGGTTATTGTATTTTTCATTTATAGAATTTCAGTTTGGTTCTTCTTTATGTCTTCTATTTCTTTCCTGAGACTTTCTATCTTTTCTATTTTTTGATGATGTGTTCTATATTTCAGGAGAAGGCAATGACACCCCACTCTAGTACTCCTGCTTGGAGAATCCTATGGACAGGGGGGTCTGGAGGGCTGCAGTCCATGGGGTCGCTGAGGTCGGACATGACTGAGCGGCTTCACTTTCACTTTTCACTTTCACCCATTGGAGAAGGAAATGGCAACCCACTCCAATGTTCTTGCCTGGTGTTCAAGAGTTTCAAGCATGTTCATAATACCCAGGGATTGAACCGGGTCTCCTGCATCACTGGCAGATTCTTTACCATCTGAGCCATCAGGGAAGCCCTCATAATTGCCTACTGAAGCCTTATTATCATGATGGCTTTAAAATCTTCGTCAGATAATGCTACCATCTCCATCATCTCAGTGTTGACGTCTCTTTATTGTCGCTTTCTAGTGGAGATCTTCCAGGTAACTCAGATGACAAGTAGTATTTGAAAGCAGTCATTTTCATATT
The DNA here is from genome assembly GCF_014754425.2 of Oryx dammah. Classification (NCBI taxonomy): domain Eukaryota; kingdom Metazoa; phylum Chordata; class Mammalia; order Artiodactyla; family Bovidae; genus Oryx; species Oryx dammah. The sequence goes on along the minus strand of NW_024080603.1, from coordinate 1,490,749 downwards.
ATGTTCTGAGGCTTCTGATCTTATTTAAGCCTTTAGTTTTGGTTGGCTTCCCTAGACACCTGTCTTGGAGGAGAAGAGATGCCACCCATTACTGCCTGGAAGTAGATGTCCAGGTTCCCACTCAACCTCCATTGACACCCAAGAAAGGGTGTCCTCATTCCTGCTGCCCAGAGGTGGGAGTCCAGGCTCCCCTCATGATTATTGATACTGTGAAGGGAAAGAAGAGACAAGCTCATTACTGGCCAGGAGGGATGAAAATCCTAGCTTCCTACTTAGCCTCCCCCACCACACCACCCCAGTGGTGATGTTGAGGCCCCTCGTTACAGGTCCATGAGGGTGGGAGTCCAGGTTCTCCACTCGACCTTTGTTGGTGTGGCTGGCAGTTGAGTTACAGTTTTTTTCTGGTATTTGGCTAGAGAAGAGAGTTTATCATCTAAATATTTTCTGGATGCCTCTATCCTGGCCCTTTGGGTAGAGAGAGCAGGCTTTGGTTTGGGTGTTACTTAAATCTGTACCTGTTGGTATTTCCTTTTGCCAGCTTCTTAAGTTCCAAGTCTCAGAACTATGAAGCAAAAAGAAAATGCAGGAACTCACCATTACCCAGGTCTGCAGCAGCTCTGCCATTTTCTTTATCTTCCAGAGTTGTCTTAGGTTTATTTTATAACATTGAGGACTTTTAGCTATGTTTAATAGGAAGAATAAGAAAAATATGTCTATCCATCTCAGTATGAATTTTAATATTGTTCATTTATTTACTCAATAACTTTTTTGGGAGTGTCTGTGTTACAACCCAGATGTATGACTGTCTGCTGTGGCTCTCAGCACCCTCCCATTAGGTCTGAGTGGGGCTCTGGGAATCAGTTTCTAAGAAGCTTACCTGGTATTTGGACGTGTACAGACATGTCCATCAACTGTGGCCTTAGATGAACTCCAGGTTGCCTCCCAGGGCTCACTTTCATTCTGTCATTATTTATCCCAGCCCAGGGACTCACTTCCTAGCTGAGGTTTATCAGATAAATGATAAGACACAAAGGCTTCCATTATGAACTGTCTGTGAATATATTTGCATTTAAACAGAAACAAGCAATAATACAACCCTTGGTGGTTGTAGGCTGGGAGGGAGATGGAGGCCCACTTTGGGCCCAGGGATTCCTTCAAGCTCACAGCTGCAGGGAAGTCCTCCACTTGTTTGTAAGAAAGGCCCTGCTTGCCGTGATACAGAATGCCATCTTCTGAGTTAAGGAGGACACATACACACACCACACACCTACACTTACTGCTTAGATGAGACAAATTTTCTCTTCCTTTGAAAACTAGAAAGCAGTTGAATTCAGTCTTTCCTGATTTCAGAATGTGAAACTTGGGTTTTTTTCTTCTGCAAAAGCAAGCTGATAGTCTGGCATCAATAAGCAAACATGGACCAACTAATGTCCATTAAAATGCCCACTTGGGATTAGTAGATACAGGAGTGTTAGTTGCTCAGTTGTGTCCAACTCTATGCGACCCCAGGGACTGTAGCCCACCAGGCTCCTCTGTCTGTGGAATTCTCCAGGCAAGAACACTGGAATGGGTTTCCATGCCCTCCTTCAGGGGATCTTCCCAACCCAGGGATTGAACCAAGGTCTCCTGCATTGCAGGCAGATTCTTTACTGTCTGAGAAGCCCAGTAGATACAGACTACTATATATAAAATAAACAACAAAGTCCTGCTGTATCACACAGGGAGTTATACTCAGTATCCTGTAGTAAACCATAATGGAAAAGAATATGTGTGCGCGTATGTATATACACACATGCACACGCATATGTATAAAACTGAATCACTTTTCTGTACACTGAAAACTAACACAACATTGTAAATTAACTTTACTTCAGTTTTGTTTTTTTTTAATGCCCATTACAGAAATATACTTCCAGTGTATTTTGAAGAAATCAGAAAATTCCTTAGTTCATTTCACAAGCATCCTCTGCATCCTTGTGCCAGTCTTGAAAGAAGTTGTGATGAGTCTCTGTAAACGGCTCCACAGCCCTACCCTAGAGATGTAGCCAGGACCTAAATAAGGCTAAACCCCAAAGGGAGAGCCCTGAGGTTTAGGAGGGGAGCAGGAAGGAGGCCAGTCCAGCAGGGAGAGCTTTCACTGCTGTCCAGAGTCCAGCTAATAGCTGGAAAGAAAGGAAATGATGCAGGTTAGATGAGAAACTGATTGCCTCTAGTGAAAATGAGCTGTGCAAAGCAGCATAAAGTAAGATAGCAGGTGCAGGGAGAGGGCAAGAGAAGAGGTCATGCAAAGCCTTTGGAGTGGCCTCCCCTGAGGACCATGGTGTGCCTCGTGGTCCTCAGTCTCCCCACGCCACACCGTGACGTGTTCTCTTGGCTGTGTTGTACTGTGTGATATTTCCTACTGAACACATCCAAACACAGAAGATCCTGTATATGAAGGGGGCTTCCCAGGTGGCGCTAGCGGTAAAGAACCCGCCTGCTGATGCAGGAGACATGAGACGTGGGTTCGATCCCTGGAGAAGGAAGTGGAAACACACTCCAGTATACTTGCCTAGAGAATCCCATGGACAGAGGAGCCTGACAGGCTACAGTCCATAGTGTTGCAAAGAGTTGGACATGACTGAAGTGACTTAGCACACAAGCATATATGTAAAAGTGTTCGTTCCAATCTTGTTTATGTTCCCCCAAGTTTGGAAAGCTCTAATTATCCAATGTTATGGTTATAGAAATAATGGTTCTGTACTAAATCATTTCATTTTAAACAAAACACAAATAACCTGGGACAAGCAGCTTTATGACTGGGGGGAAGCAGAAAAGGAAAGCTGTAGAAATCCTGTGATTTGCAAAAATATGGACATGATTGGATACTAAAGGGAATTCAGAAACAAAAAACATTTGTTGGAGAGGTGGAGTAGATGTTTTTCTTTTGTAGGTTCCGTTAGTACATAACAGTAAATTGAAACCAATTCAAAAGTGCAGATATTTCTGGAAGAATTGCAGTCATGCCCGACTCAGTTTTATTTGGCAAGCAAAGGAAAATACGTCCTCGAGGTGTGAGGGTGGGCCTACCGAAAAGAGGCAAAGAGAAGCGAGAGGCTCAATTTTGGCTCTTCTTTTTATATGTTTTCTCTCCTCCCCTTGAGCCTGTCCTATGTAAATTGGGCTAGCCAGGAGGGCTGTTTGCTTCACCTGAGGTTCTCACTCTGGTCCTCGGACCTGCCTTTGTTCTATTCTCGTGTGCTTTTTCCTTTCTTTGTCTTTTAGCCACCACTATTTTAGACACGTTTTCCTTATTCTAATTACGTAACACCACCCTCCAAAGACTTGAGCACAAGGTGACTTGTGCTTGGGGTGTTTATGGAAGTTCATGGCTTCCTTTAAATAAGAACAAGGAAACAAATGAACTAGTAAAAAGCTTGTTTACTTATACACAGATAATTCCAAGGGAGAGCCACTTTGAGAATGATTTTTCTAATACAACTGTGTCTGCTGTGTGTAGAAAATCACACCCTCCAGCTTCAAGTATTTGAAGAAATAACTTACCTGTTATTTCACACAGTCATGTTTTCTGGAATGCCAACACTAATTTAAGGAGGCTGTGTGCTTTGTATCTACATCAGACTGTCATCTAAACAACTGCCTCTGCTTGATAAATGGAAGCAGAGATTCTTAGGAGATAAGAATTTGACCATCTTATTTAGAGGCTTCAGATACCAGATGCTCCTGACACGTCTCTCTCGGTGCTGCTCTGAGGTCTCAGGAAGTCATCTATTCCTCTGTTATAGTTTCAGTAATAAAAGGAGATAGCTGCCTGTATTTTATACCCTGTTCTGAGTTGTGCCAGAGTTTGGTAGCTTGGCAAAATGCAGTTATTTTAGCCCCAGTGCAAATTCTCCCTGGCTCACTCTGAAGTTTTAGCATCAAGAGACTTCTTCATACAGAATGTTTTCCATTTGCTTATCAGTAACACACACGCCAACCATTTTCCTCAGAACAATACAGCTTATCTCACTACCTTAAGATGTATTGGGTAATTTATACTTCTAGAATCTAGAAACTAACATGTAGTTTAAAAAAAAAAATGTAGAAGAAGCTAGTCTGAAAAGGCTGCATACTATATAATTTGAGTTATATGACATTCTGGAAAAGACAAAACTATGGAGATAGTAAAAGGATCAGAGGTTGCCAAGATTTCCGGGGCATTGAAACTGTTATTCTGCACGATGGTATAGTGGTGGATACATGTTATCATACATTTGTCAAAACCCATAAAATATACAGCACAGTGAGCTCGAATGTAAACTGTGGACTTTAATTCATAATAATATATTAATTTTGGCTCATCAGTTGTAACAAGGGGCTTCCAGGGTGGCTCGGTGGTGAAGAATCCGCCTGCCAATGCAGGACACACAAGAGACACGGGTTCGATCCCTGGTTTGGGAAGATCCCCTGGAGGAGGGCACTGCAACCCAATCCAGTGTTCTTGCCTAGAGAACCCCATGGACAGAGAAGCCTGGTGGACCGTAGTCCGTGGGGTCCTGTGGAATCGGACACAACTGAGCAACTGAGCATGCACGCACTCATAAATTATAAAAATATTAACCACACTAAGATGTTAACAATCGGGGTGCAAGGCGAGGGATGATATGGAAATTCTCTTTTTTTTCCCACTCAATTTTTGGAGCCCTAAAACTGCTCAAAAAAAACTTTTAATTAAAAAAAAACAAAAATAGTTTGGCCTCATGGCATCTCCATGGACCTAGGGAAAGCCGAAGATGATGGTGTCATTCTACTTAAGTATTCTTTGTTACCCAACATGTAACCTTCAAGCAATTTCATTTGAAAATAGTTATCAGTACATTAAATCTCCTCTCTCTCTGGTGGTTGCTGCTATTGCTAGTCTCTTTCTTTAAAAAGAAACCAAAAAGAAAAAGAAGAATACACAATGAGCTTACCCTCTTCTCGAGAAGTTCCTGTTTTCCTCCATCAGAGATTCTGTTAACCTCTTCCAAGATCCAAACAGTTGGCAACTTTGCGACACTGCAGAGGCTGCTTACTCCACATTCTAGGTGTTTTGGCCAAAAAAGAAAGGTAGCACTTGCTGCCCTTTGTAGGTCTGTTCTAACCAGCAAAATGAATGGCTTGGTTCCTTCAGCACAAGAGGGGTGCTCTTCCCTTTCCTGTGGTGTGGGAAGAGGGATGGCTGTATAATTCCTGTAGTAAATATCTACATGTTGTAGAAAGTATCTCTTGGAATAGCGTAAGTCATGATAAGTACTTGTCCTGACTAGCCAAAGGAAAACCTACACTTAACAAATTTACAAATCAATCAAAGAAAGATGTGTACTAAGTACTGCATTTTACAGCATATAAAATACATTTCTCTCTAGAGGGGAAAACATGTATCCAGCAGTTACCGTGCATTCAATGTGCCTTTATTACACATATGTACCCAGTGAGAGGCAAAAAAACAGTGAGCTGGCATAAAGGCAGAGGAAATCCGTATTATCTCATGATGTCAGCAGTATCGGTACTCTCATGAACAAGATGAAATTTCTTGCCTGGAAGACCACAGTAAAATTATATTCAACACCCAGAAAGATAGTAAAAGTTTTCTTTTCTGAAGAATGTCTTAAGAAATGGGATGAGTCTTATTTATATACCACCTGCACATATTATATGTCAGCAGAGTTAAGCAAGGTTTTCTATGGGCCTTCAATCTGATTTTCCTCTGTCTTGGGCTTGATTATCCATCTAGAACTCTGATGAGGGTGCAAGAAATATGTCCCTAGCTCATTTGAGGCCACCAAGCTCAGGAATCAGTTTCTACTTGCTACCAAAAACGTGTGGGATGAAGTCATAATAGTTCACCTCCATGGTTCAAGAAAAATGAATGCAACCCAGTCATCCTGGATTTTCTCTGAAAGTTCCTAGGCTCTATAATTATTTAAAACATCATAAATGAACTAAGAGGAAGTAGGGAGTAGAAAGTAAAATTTAAAGACATATATGATCATACATTTTAATTTAGTTCTGGAAGAGAGAAGAAACTTTTCTGACTCTCTGAATGACCTTTCTCTTTCTGTTCACTAATAAACTCATGGGTAGAATAAGAATCAGTCAAGGTGGCAAGAAAGTCAGCAGAGGGCTGCAGGACCAATACTATCAGCTGGAGTTCTCTGCTTCCAGATGTGCTGACATATCTGATTACTTGCTCTAAGGACACACAGGGCTTCCCTGGGGGCTCAGTGGTAAAGAACCCACCTGCCAATGCTGGAGACGTGGGTTCCATCCCTGGGCTGGGAAGATCCCCTGGAGAAGGAAATGGCAACCCACTCCAGCATTCTTGTCTGGGAAATCCCGCAGACAGAGGAGCCTAGCTGGCTACAGTCCATGGGTCACAAAGAGTCAGACACGACTGAGCGACTAAACAAGGGCAAACAGAATAGTCTACATGAAGAGCACTGATAATTCTTGTAGGAGACATTTGTGCTTAAAGTTGGACTCTGGGAAGACAGTTTCTCAGCCTTGTTCATGTCTCTGTCCTTTGCAGGGCAACAGGCTTTGGCTTCTTGAATGCACTGTGCAAAGCAGCGGCCGTCCTGGGAAACTTGATATTTGGCTCCCTGGTCAGCATCACCAAAGCTATCCCCATCCTGCTGGCCTCCACCGTGCTGGTGTGTGGAGGACTCGTGGGGCTGCGCCTGCCTGACACACGAACCCAGGTCCTGATGTAATGGGAAAAAAGCCATCCATCCTACACTTCCTTCTCCTGCCCTGGGTCAACTCCCCCTACTGACTCAAGGCTCCAGAAAGGTGGTCAAATACCAGAACACTAACCTGCTGTGACAACAAAGTAGATGCCTGCCGTCTCATCCCTTCAGTGTGATTGTGCAGGGTTTGGGGGTTGGTTTTTTTCTTTTTTTTTTTTCATGCATTGTTGTCTTTCCTAACTGTGATGCTACTGCCTTCCAGAAATCAGAATTTTTTAAGTGTCTTGTGAGTCGGGCCTTCCCGAGATCCTCCTCATTGAAGGTTCAGAAGCTAAGAAGAGGACTGAACTGCTGTAAGAAACAATCCTGCTTCTAATTCAGCGTTCACGGGAAAGATAAATCGGGGTATTAGTGCATCTGTGCTGAGGGGAGAGATTTTTTTTTTTTTTTGCAGTGATATTTCCTGTTTACTTAGAAAAGGACACCCAGCAATTCTTGCTGTTACAGCAGGGCCTTTCAAAAGAAAAGAAAAAAAAAAAAGCCCTGCGGCACCAAACTGAATTGGGTGGGGCTCTTTCAGGCTTGACAATTAAGATGACTCTGCTGACAAGAAAAATAGAGGCTCTGCAGTTGGCAACAAAGATCTGTGAGCGGCATGAGCAAGATTTCTGCCAGGAAGCCTGACGAAGTTCTGCAAAATACGAGGAAAGGGGCCTTTAGTCGTGTCTGTGATTGTGGCACGTGGTTCAGAATGTCAGATGGTCATAACTCAGATCTTCAGCCTGCCTTCACCTCCGCCCTGCTCCCACTCCTGGCTGCCATCCATCTTGCCAGATAACATAATCAATGGGAAAAAGCCACTTTCTAACTGGGTCTGCCCACCTGATTCCGCCATTCTGGCAAACTCTCTCAAGATTGTCAGCCATCTAAGTTGTAAGTTGAAAGTGAGTTAGAAATTCAGACCTAAAGCCATTTGTAAATGCCAAATGATACCTCGAGGGGACCGGTGTCTTGGGGCCAGTGTTCCTGGGGAAGTAACATTGGATTTTCTAACAGTGCCCCTGGCTGGAGCCATTCAGTGTGTTCCTAGCCGCTGCCTCTGTGTGAAATGCTGCCTCTGCGTGAAATCGCGGCCTGCTGAGCTCTGTGGAGCCCTTGGGCAGACAAGGGTTGCATCTCCTGGGGGCTTTTGGCTGCTCACTTTACCTCTGGAATTCTCCTGGCCTGCAAGAGAGAGGTTAGCAGGACATTCCCACAGGCTGTCAGCTATGTGACCTTCTCACCCCTTGGGGCTGCCCCTCCTCCACGCTGGTCCTTTTTACTCATCTTCTTTGAAATCTGAGACCTCCAAGTCGACTTGCAGTGATGACCAGCAGCCAGGAATAAATCCCATATTAAAACAATATTCCTTTTTTAAATTCCCTGTGTCTTGTTAGAGGGTTATCCTTGTTACTTATTATAGGCATTTCCAACAGGTCATCGCCCTGGGCCTCCAGGAAGGGAGATCGTTTGTTACCAAGAGTCATGACACTCAAAGATGTCTTCACCCCAGAGGGCACTCCGCCTCTCTCTCCCCTTCCTCCTGATCCTCCTAGAGCTCCAGACTGCAGAGTTCAGACTGTGAAAAGCTGCTTTCGTTAACATAAGCCATTAATCGACTCTCCCTTGAAGTAATTCAGGCCTACATGGGGCGGCAGCCTGGTGTGGGGGTGCTGACAGGAAGAGGGCAGCTCCCTGGGGATGCAGGCTCCTGGCCAGAATATCAGGAAAACTCAAACCCCAAACTACAAAGGCGGCTGGAAGAAGGCAAACCAGTAAAGACTAGATGGGATCTAGTAGAACGATATCAATAAATCTATTAGAACAATGTCAACGGAAAGAAGCAGAACTCTCACCTCTGCCTTCTGGAATATTGTTGAAAAACAAAGACAAGTCAGACAACCCATGAACATATCCTGGGTGTTCTTCATTATGTACTCTTTTCCCCACCTACCCCTATGGGTTATCTTTTTCAAAGAGACATATCTGGGGACCTGAGCAGGTTTTTTAGTTGAATGTCACATGTGCAATGCTAACTGCTCAAGTGACAAGTGTATCTCCACCAACCCATTCAAAAGAGAAATAGAAACTTGCATGGATGCTACTATCTCTAGATCTTCTACCACAGTCAACTTTGCTTACTGTACTGTCTTTACTTTTAGAAATGTCTTGGATGTCTGTGATCGTTTTAAATGCATCAAATATGCAGAGCACAGTTTACATAGAATTTTATCTGAATGCGTGATGGATCAGAATAGGATTAACCAGCAGAACCACACTGGATGAGACCTGCCTGCATGCATCCCCTTTGGAATGACCTTTCTTGACCTTCTTGTCACTTGAATCCAAACCTCCCAGGTGGCCCAAGAGGGATCTCTTCTAATCTTCTGGACGGTCTGCGGTCACAAACCTTCTTGGCCACCACCTTCCCTGTAGTTTTCTCTGCCTTCACATTGTTCCCTGCCCACACTGGCATTTCTATGAGAGAGCTCAGGTTCTTCTCCAACTATGTGGTGTGGCCTGTCTGGCTTGTTGTGGGGTGAGCAGGATTAAGATAGAGCCGTGCGATTAGACAGAAACTCTCAATTCTATCCACTGCAGCAGGCTGTTGGCACTCGGACACGCAGCCAGGGTCTCATTTCATCTGCAATAGAAAGAAAATGAGAGTACATGCGTAAATGGAAGCCTGGGAAACAGTCCCACTGGCTCCTAGATTTCTAACTCCTTTTCTATCTAAAATTTCCTCACGTGCTTTGAATCAATCCAGAACGTTCCCGAATCCTGTTATTATCACTGGTCCTCTCAGTAGGAAACAAACCCAGCTGTTCCATTCTGTAAGTACTGAACCATATTATACCCCCAGTAATAGGTTTTACCCTCCTCTCATTTAATCTCACCGCCTTGGAAACCAAACCCAGTAGCCAGGGATTATTTTACACCCTAAGGACTAACCCTGGGAGATAAGACAGATGGGTCCTAGCCCAAACTCTCCCACTAACCAACAGGGAGACCCAGATCTCACTGAGGAGGGTGTAAATCATTGAGTATCTCTGATCCTCTGTTGCCTCATCTGTGGAGCAAAGAATTGGGACTAATTTGCTGCTGGGACTAGTCCAAGACTCTAGAAGACCCTCACAAATATAGGTTCATCTTACTGTCTACCTTCTTCTGATGCTAAACTCATCTTTACAAGCACCAAACAGGTTGAATTTAGAAACTGAAAAAACTAGGCAAGCTTGCAAGAGCTCAGGAAGTTGTTTGGGAAGGCCCTGTGGGACAGGTGAGAGGGTGGTTCCCGTGTTGTTTGTGCCGCAGCTTCTTAGAATCCCAAGCACCATCTCCATTCACTGTTGGTCTGGTGGTTCCCAGTGCCTGCCCAGGAAAGAGCCCCGCCCTGCGGGACACAGACGTTAGAAGCCTCGCTCATCGGTCCTATGAGAAAGGATGCCCCCCAGAGCTCTCCTGGCTCTACTCCATTGCACTGATGAAACATGGTCTTATGTGATTTTATCTGACTTGTCAGATGCACCTTCATTTACAAATCTCACTGAATCTAAGTTCAGGTTTGCACTAAATTATGTCACTGCTCTTCTGGATGTCTTGGGATATCCAGCGAGAGGTAGGAAAAGAAATGTAATGACAGAGATAACTGAGAAGGTCCAGGATAACTGAGAAGGTTCTAATCAAGAGATTAGGGCAGAAGCAAGATTTCCCAAGGCCTGGGGTCATTTCTAAAGCATTCCATGGAAATAGCTTCTGATTCCCTCTGCCAATCAAAACAGAATATGATATTCTCCCAATTTTTTTCTGTCTCCAAATAGCCTTTACCTATTTATCTTCAGTAAAACCCCTCACTTGTTCATGCATTCAGGGTTCTCAAGCCAGAAATGCCTGGATTTGGCCTTCACCTGGTGTCATGGAAAGGCAATTGGTTGATTGTTAAGGGCATGTTGCCTGGATATTTGCATTTCCATTAACTTCTATATCACTCTGTACTCAGTCCAGGTACCAAACCTACAGAAATACCAGTCAACTTGCCTCAACAAAAAGAAGGGCACAGAAGGGCACTCTGAAATGGACTGTACATTTCTTACAGTTTTTGTTTCTGCAAGCAAGTGTGTTTTGAGTAAAGCTTCTCTCACAACCTGTAAGGTAGACAAAGTTGTCAGTAGCTTCTTGATTTGTTGTGTGTCCCTTCCTTGTTTCAGGTGTGGAGCGACAGTTCTCCCTGTGATGTTCTTTTGCTCTAAATACTGACTGCTCTTCCTATCCACGGTGTCTTTCCAACCAGACACAGCCGTTTCCAGGACTGACTTTCCTCTCTCTCCAACAAGACCTCCTCAGTCCGGTTTAGGAATCGCAGGATTTGAGTGGCAAGGATACAGTTCATGGGCCTAGTTTCAGGTTATTAGCACTGGATGGAGGAAGGGCCTGGGTAGAACATTCACGATCACTTGTCATCTCGTGAATAAATATTTATTAACTTGCATGTGCTATTGAATAGGTTGAGGCACTGTATTGTATGCAGGTAGTTAAAACCCTTTGCAGGACTTAAATAATGACAGGGAAATGGGGAGAATGAAAGAGAAAACATCTGTAATGGTGGTGGGGGGGTGTCTTATATTGATTTCCATTACCTGTTGATACCCCCTCCCCATAAACACAAAATGTAATTTTTCCAAATTTAAAAGAAGTAATAGCCTACTGTGAGCAGTGCAGAAACTGCTCAGAAATTGGCACTGTCTTTGACAATTGCTTGGCCTTTGTTGGAGGGACTACTGACTGGTACCTACTTGGAACTGAGGAAAGTGGAGCCATACATGTTATATTTCTTTAAATATCCTGGCAAGAAGCTGTGCTGAGGTGTTAAAGAAAAAGAATCAGCAGCAAAGATGGCCCCATCTGTAGAGAGGTGCTGGTCTGTAAAGTTCTGGTTTCTTCTGGGGCCTTCTTTTTCATGGCCTAAACTCCTGGCGGTGCTGGCGAGCCTGTAGAGAGCAGCAGAGTCAGCAAGTCCCCCAGCTGCTGCCGGTCCCCGCCTCGGCTTCCCGGGGCGTTTGCCTTGTGATGCTGGGGACTTGTGATGAAGTCAGCTGTCTGCAGATCCCCTCATCTTTACTCTCAGCATATAAGCCACCCAGAAAACAAGGCCTGACAGTCAGTGGCGGGCGATGTTCAGACTTCAGTTTAAGGCCAGCACGTGGTGTTGCAAAGTGTCTGAAGTTGCAAACGGCCTTTGGGGGCTGAGGCCCGAGGTGCAAGCAGGTGGTTGTCAGCGACCCGCCTCCTTCCCCTCCCAGAGTCTCTACTTCTTTTTGTTCCACTGACTTTCTCCTCCTTCCCTCCTCCAGGCAGGACTCACTGACCTCCTGACTCTCGCAGCATAGAAATCAAGGCTGAGCTTGATCGGGGCTCTTAGGACTAAGGAATGTGATGCTGTGCTGGCTGGAGGCTGGAGAGGCCCCGGGAAGGGCAGCGGGTGTCAGCAGGTGTGAGCTCTTGACCACTGGGTTTGACAAGCTCCCCATGCTGGGCAAGATTTCCAGCTGCTTCCCAGCTCCGGCACACGATGGGCTGGGCACCACTGGCATGAAATCTGAGTGAGGTCCATCTGAGCAAGTCCATTTCTGAGGCAGAAGTCTTAGAGGTCAAAGCTTGACTCCTGAAAAGCAAGAAGGCTTGCAGTGAGGTGCCTGGAATTCATAGACCCGGAGGCGGTAGACACACCCTCATACTTGGTGCAGAAGGCTGGGTGCCTTCCATGCAGGTGGGGGTGGGGGTGTGTATTTATTTATTTACTTATTGGCATACCTTGAGACATGTGGGATCTTAGTTCAGCAACCAGGGAGCAAAACCATGCCCCCTGCATGGCAAGTGCTGAGTCTTAACCACTGGACTGCCAGGGAAGTCCTGAGTTTAAGTGCTGAAGCTGCAGAGGGTGCCTACTGTCTGCCTACTCTACCATGTCTGTGCTGGCTTCATGACAAGAGTATCCAGAACTGGAAGGAGGAGAAAGCAGACCCTGGCCCTCTGTTCAGACTCTCACAGGGCTTCACAGTAGCTAGCGGCCCACCCTGGAAGTTGGGGTGCAGAGTCCTAAGCAGATTTCAGGTGCCTGGAGAGCGACTGACAGAGCTGCTCACAGGGGCCAAGTCATCAAAAGCCAGGGAGGGGCTGAAGCAACTGCAAACCGATTCCTCAGAGCCGACCATTTCAGGAATTTTGTGAGCCAGTTGAGAAACAGTCATTTTTAAAAAAAATTTTAGTTAGAGGATAATTACTTAACAATATTGTGATGGTTGCTGTCATACATCAACATGAATCAGCCTTAGGTACACACATGTCCCCTCCCTCCCCACCCCACCTCTCTAGGCTGTCACAGAACACCTGCTTTGATTCCCTGTGTCATACACCAAACTCCCACTGGCGATCTGTTTTATCTATGGTAATGTATATGTTTCAATGCTCTTCTCTCAAATCATCCCACCCTCTCCTTCCCCCACTGTATCCAAAAGTCTGTTCTCTATGTCTGAGAAACAGCCATTATTAAACATTTAACACATGTGAACTTACAGTCATTATATTTTAAAGCAAAGGTAAAAAATATTCAGAACTCATCACTTTCTAATTATTTTCTTCCATCTTAGTATTATCTATGCCTTTGACATAATCAACGGCTACTCTGTCTGTGTGATAGAAATACCTGTGATCCTGGGTTCCTTAGCATCTCTTCCCAACTGCAGGTCCCATGATTTCACCTTTGTAACTTGAAATCGGCCATGGTGGGAGTACTTACACCACAAATACTGATAGATGCTACAAATCAGACTCCTCCCACCAGACAGTGGTCTGCATACCGCTTCCTAAAGCCCTGACCAGTACGTGGCCACCCACTCCATTGACCTGGACCACACCAAATTGAGTCCCCTGGGTTTGCAGGTCAGCATTGCCCATCAACCCAAGAGAAGGAAAACCTGAGCAAGTTCAACCTCACGTCGGTATGCAAAGGTTACTTTCTGCATTTGTGTTGATTCCGAATAACACCCGCATTGCAGAGAATCCACCACTTCTTTAAGTATTGTTCCTTCCAGGGCAATGTACAGCAAATTGGCTATTTATGCTGTACAAACAGAAATTCATTTGTTTGAAGTTACAAAGCATCTCCCCTCTCACACCCAAGTAGGTGTTGAAAAACGACAACTCCTTCCTTGCCTTTGACATTTAGCAGGCCTGACTAGATAGAACTGGACAGTTTGGCTTAATCTCATTTCCTCTGCTATTGTTATACATTTATTGTACTGTATCTATGTCCTAAATCAAAAGAAAAAAGAAATGTGCTTTCCTGATATGTGTTTCATACTATCCAAAATGTGGTTATGTATCCTTGTCTTGATCCAGGAACACACTGAACAGACCATACATCCTTTATTAATGTCAACATCCTGTAAATAAAGTCCTAGAAGAGCTTTTTCTTTCGGGTGGATCTCCATTTCAGACATGTAAAACCCAACAATTCACTCTCCTTTGCGATGAGATCTTGGCAGTGGTCCTCTTCTTGGTTTTGGCGCTGGGCGTTTTGTTATGTCTTGTTTCTCGTCTGTTTTTATGCTCTGTAAGCCTTCCTGCTACGAATGTTCCCTTTACTCCCAAGTGCACTGTATATATGTGCTGCATGTGTGAACCCCAATAAATTCTGTTTCAGGTTTTTGGAGTTTTCCTCTTAAGTACAGCTGGTCCTCTTGTGAACTCATCTTTCTGGAATGCTCCTCTGTGTCTGATTCCCATATTACCAAAATGTTTGACCAAGTGTGTTTTAACAAATGCCCAAGACAGCCATGTGTAACCTTGTGTGAGTGAGGGCATGCTCCATCGGGTGACTCGTGTACAGCGTAAGTCTATCAGCTGTGGACGTGTGTATACATTTATGTGCCAGACAACTAACATTCATGTAACAGCTGCAAAGATACTTAATGGACATCCAATTAATAAAAGAGCATTTTTTGCTCCATTATATTCAAATAAAGATTGCCGTGTGACTGACTTTCCCTTGCAAATGTGACCTGACCCTTAAAAAAAATAAGTACTTTTTAAAATGTCTTGAGCATAAAGAAAAACTGTTTCCTTTGATTCAGACTTATTTGAATTGTTTCCGTGGGTTGGTATCATGGGTACTGATGTATAGTTTGATTTCACAGGAATACATTCTAATTGTTAGCCAGGACCAATGGGAAAAAGGTATTTGTGGGGGAGCTGGTGGCAGAGCAGATGCGGTGTTCATCTGCCCCAGAGCAGGAATGGCAAACTGATTTTCTCTAGCACGTTAACGCCAATGGGTTGGTAGTATCTACTTGGAATATTAGTTTGAGATGCATGATGAGAAAAAATGCTATATTCTATAGCATTGGCATTGGAAGCTGAAACACAAACTGCCAGCTATGGATTGGTAATCCCCAAAGGATACTTTTCACTGCATTTAACCAAAGACCCAGCTTCAAATATCTTTACTGATGAAGGGGGAATTGTTATTTCACATAACAAAGGAGAGAAGACCATCCTAAGGTTGGGTATGATGTGGCTTGGTAACATCACTGAGACCCAGGTTCTTTACATCTTTTAGGTCAGCCATGCTCAGCACTAGAGAAGGAAATGGCAACCCACTCTAGTATTCTTGCTTGGAGAATCCCTTGGACAGAGTAGCCTGGTGGGCCACAGTCCATAGGGTCATAAAGAGTCAGACACGACTGAAGCAACTTAGCATGCTCAGCATACTGGCATTTGTCCCCTCGAGGTGGTTCCAGCAATTCTTTTTTTTTTTTTTTTAATTCTTTTTAAAGTTATCCTTTTTTATTTTTATTTTTTTTTCCTTTCTTCTTGTTTCAATTTGGCTGTGCCAGGTTTTAGTCGCAGCACATGGAATCTTCATGGCTGAATGCAGGATCTTTGTTGTGGCATGTGGGATCTAGTTCCTCAGCCAGGGATTGAACCCAGGTCCCCACTATTGAGATCATGAGGTCTTGACCACTGCACCACCAGCAAAGTCCCAGTTCCAGCAGTTCTCAACATCACAATCTCACACAAAAATCAAAGGCAGAAGAGGGACCATCCCCTCTTTATGATCCTTTCTGAGATCAGGGAAACTGTTATCAGATCACTCCCACAGACTCCGCCCCCTCCCCCCCGCCCCGCCCATCTCATTGTCTGAGTTTGCGTCATTTGCCTACGCCTAAGCTAATCACTGACAAGGGGAATATAATTACCATAACTGGCTTAGACTAATCAAGATTTACCTCCCCCCAGAGAGTTTGGCGTGAGTGCTAAGTCACTTCCGCCACGTCTGACTCTTTGTGACCCCGTGGACTGTAGCTTGCCAGGCTCCTCTGTCCATGGAATTTTCCAGGCAAGCATACTGGAGTGGGTTGCCGTGCCCTCCTCCAGGGCACCCTCCCGACCCAGGGATCCAGTGGGTGTCTCTTATGTCTCCTGTACTGGCGGGTGTGTTCTTTACCACTAGCGTCCCCTGGGACATGGAGAGCTTGGCAGGAGCTCACGCTCCCCTGCAGTCCATGGCTTCCGACTGCCTGATCAAACCTGGGGCTCAGGAAGCAAGGGAGAAAGAAGGTAACGTTGAGTGCAAGCAGCAAGCCCGTGAGCTCTAGAACCGTGCTGTCCAACACTGCCAGCGCATATAAATATTTATACTTAAAATGGCAAAAATTAAATTAAGAATTAAGTTTCTCAGTCAGTTCCACTTAATCACGTCTCAGGAGCTCAGTGGCCACAGGACTAGTGGCCGCTGTGTTGGACAGCTGGCATACAGAACCCTTCGTCAGGGTCGTGCGCTCACTCGCCTCTGCGGCTGTTCCTTCTCCTGTGCGCCTGTGCGCCTCTCCCAGTTTCTCTCCCCGAGGCTAGACTCTCTCTTTTGCTGCAGCAACTGTGTCCCCCCTTTTCCTTCCCCCAGCAGACTGGAAATCTCCAGCCCATCACCCCCCACAGGTCTTCATCTCTTCTCCAGGCCCCCAGCCCACCAGATCTGGAACCTAGTCAGTATTGCAGAAAAGTTGCCCTCTGCTCCTCTTTCCTTCCTGTTTCGTGATGAGGATCTTATAGGAGGCAGAAAAGAAGACTCCAGAGGCTTAAAAACTCCTAGTGCTATCAGGGATGATGACTAGCCCAGGAACCCACCAGAGGATGAGCTTGGCAGGGAGCATCTTGTATCCACAGAGCTGGCCTGGACCATGGCTGCCAAGTCCTATACATGAAATTCCTAGCAGTGTGTGTTAAAACAAGGCAACATGTGTCTTGAAGGAGTACCTTTTCTTACTGAAGTGCATTGCAGCGAAAAGTCACCATCATTATCTATATCAATTTGCTAGAGTTGCCTTAACAGAACACCACAGGTTGGCTCAGGCTCACACAGCATGAATTGATTTTCTCACGGTGTTTAAGGCTGGAAGTCTAAGATTAAGGTGTGGACAGGGTTGGTTTCTTCTGAAGCCTCCTCCTTGGTTTTGGATGGCTGTGTGTCTGTGTGGTCCCATAATCTGCTCTTGTGTCTTTCTTCTAATAAGGGCACCAGTCGTGTTGGATTAGGACTCACCCTAGTAACTCATTTTAACTGAGACGCTGGTTCAATTCCTGAGTCAGGAAGATCCCCTGGAGAAGGGATAGGCTCCCTGCTCCAGTATTCCTGGGCTTCCCTTGTGGCTCAGTTGGTAAAGAATCAGCCTGCAATGCGGAAGACCTGGGTTCGATCCCTGGGTTGGGAAGATCCCCTGGAGAAGGGAAAGGCTACCCACTCCAGTAATCTGGCCTGGAGAATTTCATAGACTGTATAGTCCATGGGGTCACAAGGAGTTGGAAAAGACTTTCACACCTCTTTAAAGACCCTAACCCTAATGCAGTTGCATTTTGAGGAAACAGGGCTTGGGATTTGAACATGAATTTCGGGGGACACATTTCAGCCCATAACATTATTCCTGGCGCTGTTTATTTTAGTGTGCGTACTGTGTGTAGAATTGTATTGTGTGTCTACACGGGTACAGAATATGATTGAGTGCACCTGTGGTCACAGGGCAGGGCAGCACAGGCCCTGTGGGTGTGTCACTCTTTCGGGTGCTGTCCCTTCAGAGTGGGGAACATAAAGACAGAAGTTGAGGAATAACCTCGATTCTGGGACTCAGGCCAGAAACAGCCAGCGCTGAGGGCCACCCCAGGACAGGCTGTGTCACACTGCTCTTAGACCCCTGACCGCCGTCTGCAGCTCTGCTCACTAGAATTCCAAATGAGATCTGTCTCTGTACAATTTTATCTGATCCTGGAGTCCATGGGCTCATCGCTCCCGCCCGGCACAGCAGCCTCCGAGCAAAGCCCCGTTCTGTGGGGCTGTCCCCCTGGACCCTCCTCTGGCTTGTTCCCTGTTTGGCTGCCAGGAGGCGAGAAGGAGGAGCGTTCCAGGAGATGGGGTAGCCCAGGCGGCCTGCTATCCCCACAGTCCCTTTGTTCAGTGGGGAGAAGAGATGCAGCTTCATCGCCTGTATTCTGCGGTCCGGACACCAGGTGGAGAAGTAAACATCGTGAAGCAGACAGTTCCTGGAGAGGCGGCCCGCTCCAGCCCTGCTGCGCTCCAGCCCTGCGGATGAACGGATGAACGGGTGTGACCTGGGATCGTGGAGCACGCAGCGCGCTCCAAACCCAACCTCAGGTGCACCAGCTGCCACCGGCCTTCAGCCCTACTTCCGGCTGCAGGGCCTGAGGGCCCTTGGGGTGGCAGAACAGGCCAGGTGTGCCTCAGACTCACTCTCACTCTCACACCTGCTCACCTCAGCACCCTTGCTCCTTAGGGGGCACCAAAGCTCCCTTTGGATCAGGACAATCAAGAACATCTCATCTGGAGATTCAGTTTTGGATGGGGCTGTGTGGAAAGCTGCTGCCCATTGCAAAAGGCTAGGTGACTTGTAACTTGCCCCCAGCCCTATTTTGTGTTATGCAAACGTTGGACGGATCCCGCTGCAAGCTGACGGCCACCTCCTCTCAGGCGCCTGACTGTGCTGTTACAGCCTCTTCAGCCTCCTGCCTGCCCTTGAGGATACCTGCAGCCTCCCACCTACATTACAGTATGCC
Source organism: Oryx dammah (assembly GCF_014754425.2). NCBI lineage: Eukaryota > Metazoa > Chordata > Mammalia > Artiodactyla > Bovidae > Oryx > Oryx dammah. The sequence continues at coordinate 1,471,874 of NW_024080603.1, read as the reverse complement.
TGTAGCACTTTCTAAAGTGCTGGGAGTTCAGGCTTTTCCAGAACTCAGACCCCCCTTTCTCCATCCATACTGAGGACTAGGGGACCTCCCAGTGCTAAGAGCAGGGTGAGTTGGGGCAGAGTCAGTTCCTGGGTTGGGGCAGGTGGAAATGGATGGGTCTTCTTTAAGAAAAATGATACCAAATTTCAAACAAAAATTTAGCTACAAAAGTAACTATTTAGAATGAGACAAGAAATCCCGACAACTTTTACATTTTCAGAAACTGACAAATATCACAAACCATAACAAAATCCAGAAAAATAATATAATCGTTTGTATTAATTCACTGCCTGACACACCTGTCTCGTTTATGTCCGTAGCTTCTGGCTGCGCACTTCTTGGATTGCCTTTTTATATGACAATGGTTTTGCAATATCATTATAAAGGGAATAGAAAGATAAATAGTAGCTTTGATTACTAATAGTCTTTCTTGAAAGGTTCCTGTTTCTTCTCCATTTCCGCATACTTCCTGTGCCGAAGACACAGGCCACATTCATAGTCGCAATCCAGTGTCTGCCAGTGTGTTTGTGCCACAAGGCCAGGGGAGTGGGCACAGAGGGCAGGAGCGTTTCTGGAAGCCAGTCGTTCATCAGAACAGCTGGGGAGGACTTAGCCACAGGAGTGATGTCCAGACACGTCAGAACAACCCAAAACCTATGCCTGTATGGGGAAAGAATCTGAAAAATAGTCAGTTCAGTTCAGTCGCTCAGTCGTGTCCGACTCTTTGCGATCCCGTGGATTGCAGCACGCCAGGAGTCCCTGTCCATCAACTTGATTACAATAAACGCAGAAAACGAATAACCCACCAGACCCTAACGGAGTACATCCCAACTCCAGTTCCTCTCAGTCAGATCCCCACACTGCCCAGCTCTATAACAAACCAGGGCAAGTTTGAGGAAGGGAAGACCAAGTGGAAGGAAATGGTAACTAGCGAAATAATCTATCAGTTTTGCAATTTATTTTTTGGTTGGGCAAATTTTTAAAAAATATATGCCCATGTGAACACATTGCTAGGACCTTCCCAGTGCCTTGGAAGGGACCCACGAGGGTGGGAGTCCTGAAGCTGGGGCTTCATTAGCTTGCGGTAAGTTATGTTAAACACTCCTGTGAGTTTTGACATCACGCAGGTGTGGGTTTGAATCCTGACTCTGCCACTTAGCGGCTCTGAGGAGTGTTTATGCCATGGCTGTACCCTTGAAATAATGATCATTTGTATTTCACAGAGTGTTGTATTGTCCTGAGAAGATGTATGTAAAAAGTTTACATTTATATACATTTTTGCTGAGGCAAAGTGCCTGGCACCTAAATCCTCAGGAAACGGTACCGCAGTGATTAGCATGACTGGCTCACATCTGCAGCTGGAGGCAGGCCTGCAATTCCCTTTGCAGGAGGCTGCTGAGAGGCAGTGACCCCGGGAGGCAGAGGCCCTGGGCATGCTCGGATAGGGTGGAGCCCTGGTGTTGCCTGATTCTCACACTTCTCACAGGACAAGGCAGCCTCTACCTTCTATTGTCATCAGCCTGCGTGGCAGGTGCCTGGGTGTGCAATGACGCTGGGCCCAACTCCAAGTGACTCACCCACGGCCCCCAAACCCAGCTCTGCTTCCACTTCCCACAAATGCAGGCTGCACCCGGCCCTGCCGAACCCCCGGATGCCCCAGGGCTTCTGGCCCCCAGGAAGGGAAGGCGGCAAAAGTGGTGAAACAGGCACCAGGATGCTGGGGCTGTACGGACTCCCGCAGCCCCTGAGTACACAGAGCAGGGCTTGGCGGTCCTGGCACTACCCACAAGAGCCTCCTCTTCACCTCTTCACCAGGGCTCTGCCATTCGTCCTGCCAGATCAGAGACGCTCCAGACACGGAATGGCTGCTCATGTCTCTCCCAGGTGCAGCTGTGGTGAATTGCACCCACAGGAATCTTGCTTCCTTGGAACTGAGAAAAAAGACCAACAAGCAACTGCAGACCACGCTTACAAAATAGTGGTGGAGGAGCGAATAATTTACAGGGAGAAATGCACACAGGAAGACACCGAGGGAAAGACACCACCAATGGCAGCACCGGTCCAGAGCCCGACACTGTGCCAGCCCCACAGGGAACATTTTGGAGGGAGTGAAGGAAGAGGCACACCACCAAGAATTAGGAACTTGGTCTCTAGACTCCATCAGACCCGAGTTCGAACCTCAGCACCTCCACTAGTAAGCTCTGTGGTCCACAGCAAGTTCATTAACCTCTCCGGGCCTTCGTTCCTCAATTCCTTGTCTGTAATGCAGGGATGTTTGAAAAGATTAAAGAATATAATGCAAGATAATGCACGTGCCAAGTACACTCTACTAATCCCGTCATTTGGTGAACAGAAGTTACTAGTTTTAATATTGTCTGGCTTATCCACCTTTCCATTTTAGGTTGGTTGTTTCTAAGAATCAAAGAAATCTTTGTCTATCCTACAATCATGAAGACTTTTTCCTCACCTAGATTCTCTACTGGTTTTCATCTCACATTTAGATCTATATTCAGCTGGAATTCATTTTTTTGTATATTTAGTATTCATCGGAAGATCAAAAGACACCACAAAGGAGTGAAAGGGCAAGCCATAGAGAAGATATTGGCAACCTGAATAACCAACAAAGGACTTTTACCAAGAATAAACGTAGAACTCCTACAAGTCAGTTCAAAAGAATGTAACTCAACCACTAATTGTCACGATGATCAGTCCCCCTCCCAATCTTCTTCCTGATATTCACTCATCCTCCTGCACTCCTTACCTATTTTTCTGACTTTTCCCTTTTTGCCAGCATATTTATGATCTAAATTGGGTTTCACCTGTTTCCTAAACAAGTATGACTTTAAATGCCGAAGTCACTAAAGACAATTCAGAAAAGGCAACTTGCTTTTAATTGGTTACAGAGAAAATGAATCTCTGTGGGAGAGGGGCATTCTCTTTTCTAAGACTTCCTTAAAATATAATGGCCACCACTGGTGGAGCTCCACCTACGGTAGCTGGTGCTTCACATACATTATTTTTATTAATTTTTTTCCTGGTAGCACACTTTTATTGAAATCTTACATAATTTAAGCCTTATAAAAAGCCAACATAATTGAAAATTGGATTCTCCCTCTAAAACCCTCTCTCTAAAGGTTAAAAGCAGAGGTGCTGAAGTCAAATGTTTTGTATCTACTTCCTGGCTCCATCCTGTCTCGCTGAATGAGCCCAGACAAGTTGCTTAACAGCTCTGTGCCTCAGTTGTTTCATCAGCATAATAAAAAAAGATAGTAACTACCTCTTAGGACTGTGAGTTCATGTAAAGTGCTTAACACAATGCCAGACACATGCCAAGCTTTCAATAAAGGTAAGTAGTGATCACCAAAGATATGCTTATTTTCGTATTGACCATCTGGTGACGTCCATGCGTAGAGTCGTCTCTTGTGTTGTTGAAAAAGGGTGTTTGCTATGACCAGTGTGTTCTCATGGCAAAACTCTGTTAGCCTTTGCCCTGCTTTATCTTGTACTCCAAGGCCAAACTTTCCTGTTACTCCAGAATTTCTTGACTTCCTACTTTTGCATTCCAGTCCTCTATAGTGAAAAGGACATCTTTTTTAGGTGTTAGTTCTAGAAGGTCTTGTAGGTCATCATAGAACCATTCAACTTCAGCTTCTTCGGCTTTAGTGTTTGGGGCATAGACTTGGATTACTGTGATATTGTATGGTTTGCGTTGGAAACGAACAGAGATCATTCTGTCATTTTTGAGACTGCATCCAAGTACTGCATTTCAGACTCTCTAGTTGACTATGAAGCCTACTCCATTTCTTCTAAGGGATTCTTACCCACAGTGGGCAGTAGATACAATGGTCATCTGAATTAACTTCACCCATTCCTGTCCATTTTAGTTCACTGATTCCTAAAATGTCTATGTTCACTATTGCCAGATTGTCTATAGAGTCAGCAAAAACAAGACTACGAGCTGACTGTGGCTTAGATCATGAACTCCTTATTGCAAAATTCAGACTTAAATTTAAGAAAGTAGGGAAAACCACTAAACCGTTCAGGTATGACCTAAATCATATCCCTTATGATTATACAGTGGAAGTGACAAATAGATTCAAGGGATTAGATCTGATAGACTGCCTGAAGAACTATGGGTAGAGGTTCATGACATTGTACAGGAGGCAGGGATCAAAACCATCCCCAAGAAGAAGAAAGGCAACAAGGCAAAATGGTTTTCTGAGGAGGTATTACAAATAGCTGAGAAAAGAAAAGAAGCTAAAGGCAAAGGAGAAAAGGAAAGATATATTCATTTGAATGCAGAGTTTTGAAGAATAACCTTCCTCAGTGATCAGTGCAAAGAAATAGAGGAAAACAATAGATTGGGAAAGACTAGAGACCTCTTCAAGAAAACTAGATATACCCAGGGAAGATTTCATGCAAAGTTGAGCACAATAAAGGACAGAAATTGTATGGACCTAACACAAGCAGAAGATATTAAGAAGAGGTGGCAAGAATACACAGAAGAACTATACAAAAAAGATCTTAATGACCCAGATAATCACAATGGTGTAATCACTCACCTAGAGCCAGCCATCCTGGAATGTGAAGTCAAGTGGGCCTTAGAAAGCATCACTATGAACAAATCTAGTGGAGGTGATGGAATTCCAGCAGAGTTATTTCCAATCCTAAAAGATGATGCTGCGAAAATGCTGCACTCAATATGCCAGCAAATTTGGAAAACTCAGCAATGTCCACAGGACTGGAAAAGGTCAGTTTTTATTCCAATTCCAGAGAAAGTCAATACTAAAGAATGTTCAAATTACCGCACAATTGCACTCATCTCACATGCTAGCAAAGTAATACTAAAAATTCTCCAACCCAGGCTTCAACAGTATGTGAACATCTGGAAGATATTCAAGCTGGGTTTAGAAAAGTCAGAGGAACCAGAGGTCAAATTGCCAACATCCCTTGGATCACAGAAAAAACAAGAGAATTCAAAAAAAACATCTACTTCTGCCTCATTGACTACACTAAAGCCTTTGACTGTGTGGATCACAACAAGCTGTGGAAAATTCTTCAAGAGTTGAGAATACCAGACTACCTTTCCTGCCTCCTGAGAAATCTGTATGCAGGTCAAGAAGCTACAGTTAGAACCAGACATGGAACAATGGATTGGTTCCAAATTGGGAAAGTAGAACATCAAGGCTGTATATTGTCACTTTGCTTATTTAACTTATATGCAGAGAACATCATGAGAAATGCTGGGCTGGATGAAGCACAAGCTGGAATCAAGATTTCCAGGAGAAATATCAATAACCTCAGATATGCAGATGACACCACCCTGATGGCAGAAAGTGAAGAGAAACTAAAGAGCCGATGATGAAAGTGAAAGAGGAGAGTGAAAAAGCTGGCTTAAAACTCAAATTCATAAAGCTAAGATCATGGCATCCAGTCCCATCAGTTCATGGCAAATAGATGGGGAAACAATGGAAACAGTGACAGACTTTATTTTCTTGGACTCTAAATCACTGCAGTTGGTGACTGCAGCCATGAAATTAAAAGACTCTTGCTCCTTGAAAGAAAAGTTATGACAGCATATTAAAAAGCAGAGACATTACTGACAAAGGTCTGTATAGTCAAATCTATGGTTTTTCCAGTAGTCATGTATGGATATAAGAGTTGGACCACAGAGAAGGCTGAATATTGAAGAATTGATGCTTTTGAACTGTGGTGGTGGAGAAGACTCTTGAGAGTCCCTCGGACTGCAAGGAGATCAAACCAGTCAATCCTAAAGGAAACCAGTCCTGAATATTCATTGGAAAGACTGATGCTGAAGCTGAAACGCCAATACTTTGGCCACCTGATGCGAAGAACTGACTCATTGGAAGAAGACCCTGATGCTGGGAAAGACTGAAGGCAGAAAGCGAAGGGGATGACAGAGGCTGAGATGGCTGGATGGCATCACTGACTCAATGGACGTGAGTCTGAGTAGGCTCCGGGAGTTGGTGATGGACAGGGAGGCCTGGCGTGCTGCTGTCCATGGGGTCACAAAGAGTAGGACACGACTGAGCGACTGAACTGAACTAAACTGAACTGACATTCCGATGGTAGGTTCCCATTTTGTGGAATCAAGGAGACATTATTCCCTCGAGTAATTTTGTGAGCTGTTTAAAATGGTACAAGAATTAAGCAACCACAGACCTGCATGTTCTGAGTGACCACTTCTCCACCCCACCCTCCATGCATGCCCTTCTCTTCCTGAGGGCCCTCCATCTGCTGGACGTACAGGTACAGAGATTGGGTTCCCACTTGTCCAATTGCTTACCTGACTGCTGGCCTTCCTTCTCCAGAGGCAAAAGAAAGGAACGGAAGAAGGAAGAGTGAGGATATGAGACACAGGGGGCTTCTCAATGAGGGGAGGTGAGACAGGCTCCCTCCCTCCCCAGAGCAAACCTTTTCCTAGGGCCCCAGATAAGGTACAGCTCCTGCTGAGATGCTAGTGAAGACAGCAGCCAAGTTTCCTCTCATTTTCCAGTGTAAGCCCCTTCATCCAGGCTGGCTTAAGGAATGACATCCAGATGAGCCGAGCTGAGGGGCCCAGAGACCTCAAATTGCTGATTGTTTCAAGTCTGTTTGTTAATTCCCTAAAAAAATAAATAAACAAATACTGAGGAATGACTGTGCATTGGAAATCATTGTAGGCATGAATAGGAAATGACAAACACAGTCCTTCCTGTCCTCAAGAAACCCACATTATTTTGTTTTGTTTTTAATATTTATTTATTTATGTGACTGCCCGGGAAGCATGTGGGATCTTCAGCCTTCATTGAGGCACGTGGGATCTTTAGTTGTGACATGCAAACTCTTAGTCGTGGCATGTAGAGTCTTGTTCCCTGACCAGGGATTGAACCCAAGCCCCTTCCTTCAGGAGCACGGAGTCTTAGCCACTGGACCACCAGGAAAGTCCCAAGAAGCCCACATTGTAATAGGGAAAGACCGACAATAAAGGAATGCACAACTAAATTAACAAGAGTCTGTAAGACTGTGAACAGAACTAACACACAGAGCCCAACCCAGGGGGTGTGTCCACCGTCAGTGGGCAAGACGTGCTTTAGATCAGGTGACTTGGGAAGCCCTCTCCGAAGAGATGACTGTTGACCTGAATGACAAGAACATGTCCCAAAGCTCAGTGTCAACCAGACAACGCTTTCCTTGGGACCCTATCAGCCAGGCACCCCCTCACCCCACGAGGAGACAAGTATAAAATTAGATGCTGGGCTGCATCGGGAAGGGTGTGGGACTGTCACCGCAAGAGGCCTTCTGCCCTCCTGTAGCCTTGCCACAGTGGCAGCAGCGACTGACAGTTCTCGCTGCCTCCCCAGGAGCTGCCGGCGGTTTCCTGTCCGGTCTGCTGACTCTCTCTGTAGAGCAGATACTAAAACTATAGTAAAGCACACCGTGTCGTCCCGTCGCCCCAGTCAGTGCCAGCCAGACTGTGCTCTGTGGACCCTACTTGCAGTGTTCTCGCCATCACCCGATGAGTCTGGTGCTTGCGCAAGAGCCCTGTGCCTTTCAGCATCACGAGAAAGGGGAGGTACTTCACAGGTGGTAAACCTCAGCTTAAACAAAAATCTGACACGTAACCCAACACCAGAAAAAAATGAAAGATTCAGCATGAGCTTTAGCAACTCCACCCAAAGAGAGCTGACTGAACCGTAGATTTCTTTGTGTCCCTCCAGATTCTCTCTTGGTCTCTGTTATTTTGGATGAACATAAATCCATAGGTCTGTAGCTTGTTTTCCCACTTTACAGTTTTCATGTACATTTCCACTCATTAATGTTGTTCTTGCCTGTCGTTTAACAGCTTTGTAGAGTCCAAGCATGGTGAAATTCATTATTTGTTTATTTTGCTTCTTTTCATCCCATTTTTGGGGGTTAAGGTTGTTTGAAATTTTTGACTTGCATTGTACCAGGCCCTGCTAAAAACATTTTGATAGATTCAGACCTTTTTCCTCGTCTTTTGCCTTGTAGAAATAGTCCAGAGTGAAGTGACCATGTCATGGGTGTGAACAGTTTTATAACGCTTGTTAAATTTACTAGACAGCTCTCAGGAAAAATGGAGCCAGTTTATGGCCCTGGCCAGCTAGTGGGTGTGGGCCTCCTTTCTTAGATCTGGTTTTTAAACTGGGCTTCAGCAATATAAAAAGATAAATTTGCTGCAAACAATTTGAAGGAATTCTTGTTTTATTTTTAAAAATTCTCAAAGCCATTTTTAACCCCCTGTAGTAGGAATAGTTAACCCTGCTGCTCTAGTTCCGTGACTGCTGTTCACACCTGCCTTGGGGCTCCGTTCTTGCCTCACCTTCCTACGAAATGCTCTTTCCTGAAATGTGCACGGCTTGCTTCTTACGTCAGCCAGGTCTCTGCTCAGGTAAAATCTTAACAGAGAGGACTTACCACTTTACTCCCCCTAAAATGCCCCTCCGCCCCACCTTGTCACTCTCTCTCCTCTTAACTGGGCATGGCCCTCATCCCCATCTGACATAATAGATACCTTCTTTTTATAGATATTATCTGTGTCTTTCAACTAGAACGTACATTTCATGGGAACAAAGACTTGGTCTCTTTTATTTGCTTCTATATTTCCGGTGCCTTGAAGGTGCCTTGCACATCATAAATGTTCAGTAACTCTTGCTCAATGAATGAGGGGACCAAGGGTCTGATTACATTATCACAAAGTGCTTGGCATTCTGAAAATAAATGCTGGTAACACGGTGGGTCTTAAAAGTTTGCGAGTCATGGGTTCTTAACTTTGCTGAAACCTGTAAGTCCTCTTCCCCTAAAATGTATACTCACAAAACTTGGTGTGTAATTAATGGGGAATTTGACCTGCTGAAGCTCTTGGCGGGTCAGAAATCCTGACTTTAGAATTACTGCTCCAGGGACCCAGAAACCGTAAGTGGGCCGCCCTACAAACCAAGCTTGCGGGGTTCGGCCTGTTCAGGATTTACTGGCACCAGGTTTTTTTGGAAAGATTTGAATGAGTTGCTTCCAAATCTGAAAACAGAAAATTTCACAAAAGAAAAACATCCATATTTCTCAAGTTTGTTGAAAATGCAGAAGACCTGGTGGCACTTGGCGCACGTTCCTCACTGAAGACGAGCAATAGCGGCCCCACCTGGAGGGGGGGCCTGGAGTCTGCAGGTGACCCCAGTTCCCGCTGCTCCCTGGAGCTCCTCTGGTTTTGAAGCTGAGTGATGGTGACCGTTGATCATTAGGCTTACATTCTTGTTTTCCTTAAACCTGAGTTCAGAGAAAAGCAAAGCAGACCTCTGCTTCCGATTTTCTTAAGCCAAGGTCCACTTCACTTACCTGGGTTACGTGCCTAACCACTGCAGGAATTTGACTTAAGACCCCATACCTAACTCAACCATAAAGCATGCAGGTGAGCAAGCTGGGCTCCAAAATGATTGAGAGAGTTGCCCAAGAGTGCACGGGGGCTGACTTGAACTCCAGCTTCCAAACGCAATGCTCTTTCTCAGCTAAATGAAAAACCAAGAAATCTGTAGAGTCCGTAGGATCCATGGACACATGCAAATCTATCAGAATTCACCAGGCTTTTCAAGGGCATCACTGTAGCCCTGCCAGTGTGCAGAGTCATCCAAGCAATGCTTGACCTAGTGAATCAACAAGCAAAGGAATGAATCACTTTCAAATTACAGTTTAATTGGGGAAACGTAAGCTTCATTTAAAAGCCACTTTCCACTAGCAACTGAAGGCTTCGTTTTTTTTCCGACCACTCATCTTTATTTTCAATGGAATAAATTCTATGGTATGAAATAACAGCTCTAACCCACCATGTGAGGTGGGAGCCCAGCAAGATGAGGAAGGATTAGATGCTAAGTCTCTGGAGGACACTCTGTTTTATTACCCCAATGTGCTCATCTGATTTTAAACTGCAGGCTCCTTTAAATTTCCCATAGCCCAAGTTTCAACTCATCAAAACATGATTTGTCCTGATTCCAGGAGATAAGAATCAGGCCACCTGAGCAGCTGGTGCTGGGAACTGCCGTAGAGGAGGCTGTGTCTCCTCTGTCTATCCAATGATGCTAACCAGGCCAGACAGTGGCCCTGATTCTGTTCTGAAAGTTCATTCTCCCTGTCTCCAGCTAGCATTGCCTCTCTTTGGGCAGTTATTCTCCATTAAGGCTAGTGGCGATGTTATGCCCTGTAGTAGTAAATGAAAGTCACTTGACCTTTTTAGGGGAGTCAGTATCATTATTATGGGATAATTTTAAAAAGCACTTCTTCCTGAATTTATATCATCTAGCCCCTGAGGTCCCTAGCTGCCACTCTTAATGGCCCCTATATCTGTTTTCTTCTTTTTTTTAAGCAATAGATGGCCTGCTCTTAGCTAGATATATAGCCACAGAATAAACACCAACTTCCCTTGTAGACAAAAGTAGCCATATGTCTAAGTTCTAGCCAAGGGGATGAAAGTGGAAATGTGTATAATTTTCAAAAAGGTCAGGCTGCATGGAACATTAACTTGATGACTGGATCTCAGCAGTCATTTCAGACCATGGGGTTGAGGCCCAATCGAGGATGGCAAAGCAAGAGACTGACTAGAAGGTACTTGACTTCCTAATGGTGATAACGTTTTCTGTCATTTTCAGCTGAGTATAAAGCTAATGAAAGTGACTAAAAGTTGGTCAAAAAGATGGAAAGCCATTTTTGGTGAGTAGCCAGTTAATTATGTATAATTTTAAAAATTGGAGCATAAAACCATTTTTCATCATTTCCAATGTGATACTATCACTTCTATATTTTGGATATGTGAAAATATATCTTTCCATTTATATGTAAACAAACAAATGGTTAAAATTTTTCGAAGCAATTTTTATTTTTATTTAATTGAAGTTTAGTTGACATATTGGTTTGGGGTGTACAATATAATGATTCAATATTTGTATTTATTGCAAAATGATCACACAATAGGTTTAATTAACATCTATCACCATACATAGTTATAAAATATTTTGTGTTGTGATGAGAAATTTTAAGATATGTACCCTTGCTGCTGCTGCTGCTAAGTCGCTTCAGTCATGTCTGACTCTGTGCGACCCCATAGACAGCAGCCCACCAGGCTCCCCCGTCCCTGGGATTCTCCAGTCTCAACCCCATGGACCGCAGCCCACCAGGCTCCTCCATCCACGGGATTTTCCAGGCAAGAGTACTGGAGTGGGGTGCCATTGCCTTCTCCACATTGTACCCTTAGCAACTTTCAAATATGCAATATGATATTGTTAACAATTGTCACCATGCTGTACATTATATCTTCCTGAGTTATGTAGCTCATAACTGGAAGGCTGTACTTTTGACCCCCTTTGTCCATTTCACCAACGCCTAAATCTGGCAACTACTACTCTCTTCTCTGTATTTATGAGTTTAGCTGTTTATTGTTTGTTTGTTTGGGGAGTTGTTTTAGATTACACACGTGAGTGACATCATATGGTGTTTATCTTTCTCTGTCTGGCTTATTTCACCTAGCATAATGCCCTCTAGGTCCAACCATGTTGTTGCAAATGGCAAGATTTTCTTCTTTTTATGGCTGAAAAATATTAAATTATACATACACATGGGGTTGCAAAGAGTCGGACACGACTGAGCAACTTAACTGAACTGATACACACACACACACACACACACAGATATATGTATATAATGCATGGTATAAGATTGCGGTCCAGTTTTATTCTTTTACATGTGGCTATGGCTGTCCGGGTTTCCCAGTGCCACTTTCTCCCACTGTATATTTGTGGCTCATTTGTTATAAAATAATGTGTCATATGTGTGTGGATTTATTTCTGGGCTCTATATTGTATTCCATTGACCTAGGTATCTGTTTTTGCCTCCTGTTTTGATGAGTATATATTTGTAATATACTTTGAAACCAAGGAATGTGTTACCTCCAGCTTTGATCTTTCTTCTCAAAATTGCTTTCACTATTTGGGATCTTTTGTAGTTCCATACAAATTTTGGGATTATTTGTTCTATTTCTGTGAAAAATGCCTTTGGGATTTTGATAGGGATTGCATTGAAGCTAGAGATGGCTTTGGGTATATAGCAACTTTTAATACATGGCTAAAATACACATTTTTCATACTCTTAAAAAAAAAAAAAAAAAACCTGCCCTACGGAAATGATTGGGAGCTAAACCATGGCCCAGAAGGCCTTTGTTTACTTGTTATTTTCTGATTCTAACGTGTTTGAGGAATGATAAAGAACCACTATTTCTACACCTGTAAACTGCAAGCTGCCGTAGACTCACCATCTCTTGTGCTCACTGTCATGTACTAAGCTCTGATCTTGAAATCTTTCACTAATTCCAAAAGGGCAAGGGAGACCATTCTTTATCACTGTGGTCATGGCTGGGTAATGCTAATACAAAATAGTTATGGAATAGTTCAGCTAAATACCTTGGTCTTCCTTCCAACCTGAAAAGTTTTCTTTTTAATAATTTTATTTGGTTATTTTTGGCTGTGCTGGGTCTTTGTTGCTGTGAGGACTTTTCTCTAGTTGTGCTGAGCGGGGCTACCCTCTAATTGCGGTGGCGGACTTCTTATTCCAGTGGCTTCTCTGGTTGCGGAGCACGGGCTCTGGGGTGCACTGGCTTCCGTAGCCACAGCCTGTGGGCTTAGTAGCTGCGGGGCATGGGCTCAGTTGCTCCATGGTATATGGGATCTTCCCGGATCAGGGATCAAACCCATCTCTCTTGCATCCCTGTCTCCTGTGTTGGCAGGTGGATTCCTTACCACTGAGCTCCCAGGGAAGCCCCCCTAGTGAAAAGTTTTGAAGTAAATCCATCTCTCCTGCCCTGTTTCTGGTGCTAAGTTGCTCGCTCATGTCTGACTCTGTGCGACCCTTTGGACTGTAGCCTGCCAGGCTCCTCTGTCCATGGGATTCTCCAGGCAAGAGTACTGGAGTGGGTTGCCATTTCCTCCTCCAGGGGATCTTCCCGACCCAGGGATCGAACCCGCATCTCTTACATCTCCTGCACTGGTGGGCAGGTTCTTTTACCAGTAGCGTCACCTTACCAGTTTCAATTAAATTCATGAAGCATTAAAGCTAATAGAACCTCACAATATGATTTTTAAATGTCAATAATTAAAATATGGTGAAGCAAAACTAAAATGTTAGCAGACTTAGAACTTTGAGAATAAATCTCAATGAAAATGTTTTCTTTCTTGAGTCTTCACACATGCTTTTTGTAAGAGTTAGGATACAAATAAAATTGCCAAAACAGATGCAAAAATGCAGAGATTCAAATAGGGTAGAAGTGTATTCTCTCTCAGATGACAGTGCTGAGGAGGGAGGGTCCAGGTGGGCTTCGAAGGGTCACCATGGGACCCAGGTTACTTCTGTCTTCTTGCTTCATCATCCCTAGACCCTAGGGCATGGTCCCTGTCCCCTCGGTAAAGCTGACTTCCCACACATCCGGGTTCTAGTTTAAGGGAGGGGATCTGATCTCAGATGCCCAATCATTTCAGTGGCAAAATTCAGAAGTAGCACATGGCCCTTCCTTTCAGGACTACTGCACACATGCGGCATGAAAGGAGACTGTGAAAGCAGTCTTTAACTGGGACGCCAGGGACTTCCTAGGAAAGGGGAAATGTGTTTAAAGGCAAAAGTAGCAAGCTTCCACACCATCTAATTGGTTTTCTGCTTCCTACCCAGCCCGTTCCAATCTAGTCTCTGAACTTTTCTAAAGTGCAAGTCCGGCCAAAGCACTCCCATACATCATGTTCCTGGAGAGCACCGGATGGCCTTCAGGAAAAAGTTCGAGTGAGTCCTTGGCTGAAAACACAAACTCCATGGCTGCCTTGTGCCTACCAGCTTGGCCTTATTTTCTGCTATTCCCTAAATTAGGGCTGCCAGAGTTAGCAAAGAAAAACATAGATATCAGTTAAATCTGCACGGCACATACTTATGCTCAAAAAGGATTTATTGTTTCTCTGAAATTCAGATTAACTGGGTGAGCTGTATTTTTTATGTGGCAATCCTACACAACATTCAAAGTTACTTTAGTCATAATGAAAAAAGCATGCTTGTGATTCCCCAAACCGGTCATGCCTTGTCAGCCCTATGCTGTTCCCTTGACCTAAAAAGCCTTTCCCTGCTCCTTTATCTGCTGAATTGCAGCTTATCCTTTGAACTCAGGTCAAAGGTCACCTTTCCTAAGACATTGTCCTTGCCTATCACTGGGCAGCCCTTGAAGTCTGATGTAGCGGCCCCTCCTCTGTGCTCTCAAGACACCAGAGCACACCTCTAGAATATCACTTGTCACTCAGTTTATCATCATTAGTGTTCCTGTCTGATTCCTCACCTCGACCACAAACCTCTTGAGAACAATTTTGACTTAAATTATATACCTCCCCATAGTAGACACTGTCTGATATATATTTAATGAATGAAAGAGGCAGCACAGTGTAGCAAAAATGATGGAGGAAGAATGGAAGAGACTGGGTTCGGCTGCTTAGTCTGTCTCCTGCGTGCATTGCATGTGGGCTAAATCACTTCTTTTGTGCCCAGCTCTTTGCAACCCCCTGGACTGTAGTCCACCAGGCTCCTCTCTCCATGGGATTCTCCAGGCAAGAACGCTGGAGTGCGTTGCCACTTTTGGAAAGTAAGGGCTAACATCCTTCACACACAGCTTTCTCTCTTCTCCATATTGAGAAAATAAATTGTACTTGCTTAATCAGTGAGTTAATCTAATACTCAAAACATGAGTAAAACAAAATTGGTAGAAAATGGAGAAAGCCAAAAAAGCTTTGATTCTAAGGCTGTAACCCAAGCAATTGGTGTAAAAGTGAAAATTTAGCCAGATGTCAGATGTCAAAGCCCACTTTGTGGAGTCTAGCTCTCCAGCGGTAAGAAGCAGGACCCAGGAGGTGAGTGAGGTTCATTGTAAGGGATCTGTGGAGAGACGGGAAGACAGGATCCTCGACAGCACAGCTGAGCCTCATGGAGGTGGAACTATCTTTGGGTCCCAGATGACACTGCAGCAGGCTTTGGGCTTCACACGCAAGGGTTTCAGCTTTGCGTTGTCTCGGCAACTCCCTGCCTCTGTTTCTCCCGCTTCTGCTGCTATTGACCAATTTTGTGTGATGCTTCTTGTTCAACAGCCCCTTTAAACAAGAATTCAGATTCTTATTGGTTCATGCGTCACCATGTAGCACAGGCTGCCTCTGTTTCACAGAGCTTTTGAAATAGGCCATTGCATAGCCCACTGACAAGACTACACACTGGCGTCTCTGGGGTCAGACACCCCTCCTTGGACAGGGGAACCGGCCTTCGGGACAGACTACATGGCCAGCTTTTCTAGATGAGCTGTGGACAGTGACAGACACTCAGAGTATGGTCTGTTGTCTGTCTATTTGCTCTGAACTGGTGAAACCATTTGTCACGCAGAGTTGGGGAAAGGGAAGCTCATTTGTTGAATGCCAGATTCTGGAGGGTGTGAAGAGCAAAGCTTGTTCTGTTTTTCCTCAAAATGTATTTAATGTCTCTCACTGCTTCCATCTTCCTGTCTTCAGTTCAGCCACAATGGACTTCTTTTTTTACACCTATCTCCTCTGTGTGTGTGTGTGTGTCTCCTGACCTACAAATGCATTCCTCTGTGTTTCCACACCCTCTTTAGTAGGCTAAAATACCTGCTTATTCTTCAATAAAATTTCTTCAGACTCCCAGCCTAGGTCAGTCTCCACTGTGATAAGCTCCACTAGAATCTTGTACTTCTTTCATGATATCCTCCTGTTTATCATTATCTGTTTACTACCTGCCTCTCCCATTGACAGAGGCTCAGGGAGGGCAGGAGTTTCTTTCTTGTCCCTGGCTGTTTCCTCCACTTCTGGTCCAGTGCCTGACACTTAGTGGAACTTCATAAATATTCACAGAACAAATGAGCTTTTGTTATCATGCCATCTGTTCAGAATGTTTTCCATTTAAGAAAAAGATAAGAGCCCCAACAATCTCAGTGTTAAGCAGAGCCAAAATAAAATGTTTTCAGAGTTGCGCTAGCAATTCTAGAAAAACTGGGCTTCCGTCGGGGTGGACGGGCAGATTTCCACAGATGTCCTTGGGAAACGAGGCAGGAAGGTAACCGGCAGGCAGACGGGAGGGCCCGGGGCCTGTGACGGATCAGGTCACAAGTGAGTGGGGATGGGGCCGGGGGTGACGCTCTTTGCCCCACACCATCCACCGCTGGCACCCCGCGCCTCACCCCCCAGCCTGCCTCAGAGGAGCCGCTCCAAGGACACCCTGGAACAGCAAACATGGGATTTTGTTTGCACACTTGGCTGAGCAACAAGGCCTCTCCCTGACCTTCTCCCCGCACAGTCATAAAGGGAAAGGGCCTGTTTAAAGTGCAATTGCCTGAGGTCCCCCTCCATATTGCCACCCTGAGGGAGCAGCTCAGCTGGGCCTTGCCTCCAGGGAGGGGCAAAGACACTCCCCAGAGCCCGGCCCTCGGCACTTTACCCCAGGGCAGGTGCCTTCCCCGGGAGGGAGGGCCAGGCCGGCTGGGTCACTAGGAGTCCCTCCCAGGCCAGGGGCTGGGCTGGGCAGCAGCTGCCTTTGTGAAGGAGCCAGGGACCCGCCGGTTATCCTAGCTGATGGAAAGCTGTTTTGAGGACGTGCAGAGAACGAAGGAAGGCCACACAGCCGGCCTGCGAAGCCACCTAGGACATCACCCAGGATAGAAGAGTAGCTCTTCCCACCCCGTCTCACCCGGCGTTTTGCGAGTCCTTCTCTGGGATTATCAGACCCGATAACCGTGGTTTCTCCACCGTGAAGATGACGCAGCTTTTCTCTGTCTCCACTCCTGTACTCCTCTGCCTTGAGCTTCTGCGGCCTTGCCTCTGTGGCTCTTTTCTTCGGTCGCATCCCGTGTAGCGTCCCTCCCCGTGTCTCACAGCGGGGTCTGATGGGGTCAGCCTGTCAGCATGCCTCTCATGCCAGACCCCCTCCAAGGCCATTGGCCCAGCAGTGGGAAGCTGCCCCTGAATTAGGGACTCATTCCTGACTTAATCAATGATAACTGGAGCTGCATGTGCAGAAACGCATGGAGTAAACCGTTCATTCGTTGGACACATAGGGCACGTCTTCTATGCCAGGCTATGTCTTCACATGGAGACTTCAGCAACGAGATAAAAACCACACAAGCCTCTGTCTTCATGAACCTCACATTTTACTGGTGGCTGGGAGGACTGACAAGAAACGAAAAGAAAAACATAGGATAGATGTTGATTCACTTGGTGGAGAAGACAAAGCGAGACTGGGGTACAGGGAGTGAGTGAAACAGGGGCGCGTGCCACTTTCAGATGAGGTGTTTGGGAAGGTCCACGTGGGAGAATGGCGTCTGAGTCATTTGGGACACAGAGAAAGTGAGACTTCCGAGAAGGAACACTCACAGGGCCCTGGCAGACATGCCAAGTCCCCTGGAGACATGGCTGTGATGCTTAGAGTGACACGGTCAGCACCTAGAATCACACGGAAGCCGGGCCCTTTGGGGCCTCACAGATGAGAGGGCGAAACCTCCAGAAAGTACACAGTGCTGTATGATGCTTGATTGAGTCTAGAAGGACCGGAGCACAAGGGGTGTTTCGGAAGGGAGCCTGAGGGCCGGCACCCACGCTCTGTCTGCACCTGTCTCTGCCCCAATCCCCACCGCAGGAGCAAGGATGCCCTGACTTCCAATTAGGAACGCGCTAATTCAATGGGCCGTAACGTCTAGGGAACGTCAGAATCACCTGCGCTGCTTGTGAAGTCGTGCAGATCCAGGGCCCATCCCCAGTGGTTCTGATCCAGTAGGTTCAGGTGTGGGGCCCAATGATTAGGTTTCTAACACTTCCCTCACATGATCCTCGTACACACTGCACACTCTGAGCAGCGCTGCTTTCATTCGCACCCTCATTACTAACTCTCAGCCCCTCCAGCTTTGCTCTTCCCTCTGAAATGACCTGCCTGGTCTTCTGTTTT
The DNA here is from genome assembly GCF_014754425.2 of Oryx dammah. Taxonomy (NCBI): domain Eukaryota; kingdom Metazoa; phylum Chordata; class Mammalia; order Artiodactyla; family Bovidae; genus Oryx; species Oryx dammah. The sequence goes on along the minus strand of NW_024080603.1, from coordinate 1,453,814 downwards.
TCCTTCAAAGCCCAGCTGGGGCCACTTCCTGGAGGAAGCCTTCCCTGACTTTCAAGGCAAAGCCCTTGGTGCCCTCCTCTGAGTATTTGCCCCTTAGATTTTTATCGCGTCTAATTGCTGCTCTCACGTCTATCTGCCTTTTGGATTACAAGCACCTAAGGACCACTTCTCCAGTTCCTACTAGCAGGTATGTGTTCAACAAAGCTTTCTGAAGTCCCGTCTTGTTTTTCCCTGTTGTTTGTGCAAAGGAAGGTCGTCTGGGGAAAGAATTCCAACTCGCCCCACCCCTGGGCCGCCCTCACCATTGAAACCCCATTTCACCCAAAGTCCTGCTTTCCCCTGAACTTCCTGGTTCCAGCCAGTCCAGGCCCACTGATGTAATGACATCTGGCCATTAGGGAAGTTGAAATTCTTTCTCTGACAAGTGCGGTTTGAAATTTTTAGAGAGCTGTTTTATTAAGACTCAAATACACACAGTCAAGTACCAGAATGGCAAAGCACGCACAGCTTGGCCGGAGGATCAGGAGACTCAAAGAATGACCTTGGTCAGAGCACTGGCCCTTCATGTGTCAAAGGATGGACCTGGATAAAAGGATTTCTCAGGTCCTTTCCAGCTCTCAAATTCCGGGATTACAGAATCTTGAGTCCAGTTAGATGCTAGACAAATATATCCAGATTCTTAGCATGAGTGTGCCAAGTCTGGTGGGAAATTTGTCCTTCTTACAAGCTGTTGCCTAGTTTTATCTCTAGTTATAAGAACTCCCTAAATATTCCACGTGTGTAATAGAGTGAGGCAGGAGCAAGCTGTGGAACTAAATTGTAACATAGAGAAAGGTACATAGACTAGGGTTTGAATCTTAGCATCACTACCGTGTGACTTTCAGCAAATTCTTTAACTTCTCTAAGCCTTGGTTTCCTCATCTGTAAAACGAGAGCAAGAACAGTCTCTACCTCATAGGATCACTACAGAAATTCAGAGGAAATAATTAACAGCAAGGTTTACAAAGAGGCTGGTTCAGCAGGTATTAGCTTTCAGGGGCTTCCTCTGGACAATTTCAGTCCATCTCTGCTGCCAAGTTGGCCCCTAAATGAGGAAAACGTTGTTTACTCTGAGCTCCAAAGTCCTTCTGATGAGCTTCTGGTTACCCCTCATGGCCTTGCTGGGTCACTTATTCGTCCAACCCATATCTATGGTTATTGTTATTGTTGTTCAGGTGCTTGGGCATGTCCAACTCTTTGCGACCCCATGGACTGCAGCACACCAAGCTTCCCTGTCCTTCACCAACTCCCAGAACTTGCTCAAATTCATGTCCTTTGAGTCGCTGATGCCATCCAACCATCTCATCCTCCGTCGTCCCCTTCTCCTTCCTGACTTCAATCTTTCCCAGCATCAGTGTCTTTTCCAATGAGTCAGTTCTTCGCATCAGGTGGCCAAAGTATTGGAACTTCAGCTTCAGCACCAGTCCTTCCAATGAATATTCGAGACTGATTTCCTTTAGGATTGACTGGTTTGATCTCCTTGCTGTCCAAGGGACTCTCAGAAGTCTTCTCCAACACCACAGTTCAAAAGCATCAATTCTTTAGTGCTCAGCCTTCTTTATGGTCCAACTCTCCCATGCATACATGACTACTGGAAAAACCATAGCTTTGACTAGACAGACCTTTGTCAGCAAAGTAATGTCTCTGCTTCTTAATACACTATCTCAGTTGGTCATAGCTTTCCTTCCAAGGAGCAAGTATCTTTTAACTTCATGGCTGCAGTCACCATCTGCAGTGATTCTGGAGCCCAAGTTTTATCCAAATGCCAGGTATGGGATGAAGAATAGATACTGATAGCTAAGACACTGTCCCTATCCTCAAGGAGAAGGTGCTTTCTATAGTTCAGGTTATAAAAAAAAAAATCGATAGTTATCATGTGGTGAGTAAATGCTATCAGGGTCCAAGCACATAGGAAAATTCAGAGGAGGCCTCCTGGGCCAGGTAGCACTGCACTGAAGGGTAAGGAGAACTGGCCCAGTTGGCTGGTGGGAGGGATGAGGATTCTGCGGGGAAGGGACAGTAGTCGAGAAGTGAGGAGGACCATATCACCAAAGTCTGTATCCCTCCATGTAGACATTATCTTCAATTTAGGATTAGCAGAGGCACTGCAGGGTTTAAGCGAGGGAATGGCAGGATTGGCTTTCTGTTTATAAAGATTTCTCTTGCTGTCACATAGAGAACCTGGGGGAGGTTGATAAAACTAGAAAAGGAAAAAAAACATCCTGACAGCGCTGATCCAGCGTGAGGATGGCTGAAGGTGGTGACAGAGGAGAGATGTGACGTTTGAGAGGCATTTACAGGGTGCCAGCTACAACAAGGCAATGAATTGGATGGCAAAGTGACTGAGAGGGAGGGGCCAAAAACGCTGCCGAGATTTCTGCCCTGGCCATCCAAATGAATGCTATCATTACTGAGATGGTGAACACAGGGGAGAAGATTTGGGGTAGGGTGAGGGATGAAATCAGTTTTAGCAGATTTAGGGTGTGTGAAGCTCAAGAATTTTTAGATAGGCTCACCTAACCCTATTCATAGATCACTGAGAAGGAACAGATAGAGGAAAAAGTTGAAGATGGTGAAGAAAAGAAGGCACTAATCATTGCTTCCAGAAAGCTCTAAAAGAGACCAGAAAGCATGCAGCCTCAAGCACGGTGGGAGGATGACTCTTAGGCAGGAGTGTGGCCCACCCCAGCTCTTGGGATGGCAGGAAGGAGGCAGCCACAGTTGTGCTCCGGGTCCCGGGGAGCCCTGCCCTTCTTCTTGCCCAAAGGTCTCCGACCCTCACTGCCTGCCTCAGCCAGGCAGTGAATTAGTTCTATGAGTAGGACCAACAGTACTTCACCAACCACTTTGAGCAAAGAGGTGGCCTTGCCTAAGTGAGTGCGCTTATGGTTTCTTGCCTGTAAAATGGAGCTGGATGACATCAGAGGGTGGTCGTGGGCATGGCAGGAAACTCTGTGTGAGTGTGCTCGGGGGCGTGGAGTAGTGCCTGGCCCAGGGATGCTCCTCTCAATGAAAGCCGGTCCTCCCACGCTCTGGGTGCATGCTGACAGCCTCGGGGCTTACCTGGGCTGCTTCAGGCCTCCTCCTGCTCAGACTGGCCTCCTGTTTCCACCCCTCTCCTCTCTCCATTAAATTCCTGTTTCCAATTTTTAGTTCATTTGAAAAATCAAAGATAACAAAGAAGCTGTGAGTTGGAAATTCTCCAAGCTGCCTAGCACTTAGAAAAAAATTCCTGGCCAATAATCAGAATCTGTGGAATTTAGGGATTTAGGGCCACGGAATTTTCATTTTGAACACTGGTCTGATGAGAAGAGCACAAAATCTGCAGTGAGTGAAACTAAATTTGGGGCTTCCCTTGTAGCTCAGCTGGTGAAGAATCCACCTGCAATGCGGGAGACCCCATTGCAATTCCTGGATCAGAAAGATCCCCTGGAGAAGGGATAGGCTCCCCACTCCAGTATTCTTGGGCTTCCCTGGTGGCTCAGCTGGTAAAGAATCTGCCTGAAAGGCAGGAGACCTTAGTCCTGGCTCTGTATTTAAGCGGGCAGACTTGGGGCACCTCTCTGAGCTTTCATTTCTTCTATAAAACCTCTTCACAGAGTTACTATAAAGAGCAAATAAGCTCGCATCAGGCAGTACCCTCGGAGTGCAGTCCAGTGCTGTGTGGGCATAGAGGATGGTCTCCGCGTCTGAACGTGGAGCGGCCAGCCCAGGTACAATCTGACGGCTGAGTCCTCAGAAGCCCCCAGGGAGGTGGTTTTCCTAACTCGGCCATCCTAACAGCTAGACTTGATGAGCAATCATGCTACTTGTTTTTGAACGTATGTCTTTCTGGCCGCACTGAGTCTTCTTGGCTGTTCACGGGCTTTCTCTCACTGTGGTGACAGGGGCTGCTCTTCCTTGTGGTGCACGGGCTTTTCACTGTGATGGCTTCCCTTGTAGAGCACAGATGCTAGGGTATGTGGGCTTCGGTTTAGTTGCCCCGAGGCATGTGGAATCATCCCAGACCAAGGATCAAACCCACATCCCCTGCATCGGTGGGCAGATTCTGAACCTCTGGACCACCAGGGAAGTCCAACAAGAATGTTCTAAACATGTATCATTATTTTTCTACCATACATTAGTAGTAATGTTATCATTACTAGTAATGGCTCCTGTCTGTTGAGCACTCACGGTGCACCACCCACCTTGCTAGGGTTTACCTACATTATCATGTTTAATCCTTTCTAGGACCTCGTGAGCTGATACTGTTATTATCCCCTGTGAACAGTGAGAAAACAGATACTTAGGCTGAAATTACTCACAGTTAGTACAGGGTGGAACCACAGTTTGCATTTTAACCACCACCCTTGCTACCTCCCAACCGAGTGCCTGATGGATCTTCCCCTTGCCCAGCACGTGTTCTATCTTGTCCCTACCCCCAAATAACTAAACCATGTGCGTCCTTCCATACATTTGATTTTTAAACAGAAGCATTTTTGTTAGGGAGGGGGCATGGTTTGCTTTTTTGCATCATCTGATTCCCGGGAGCTTTCAGGGGAAAGAGTGGGGCAGGAGGGTCTCACTGCATTCTCCAGACCACCCCACACAGACTCCCCCTGACCCAAGTCTGCCTGCCCAGCAGAGCCCCTTTAGCTTCCTGCCTCCATCTGCAGGGCCAGAGACAGCCCTGCTCCCTAGACTGAGAGAACGTCCCTGGAAATCAAGCCTTCTGGGTTGAGTGAGCAATGTCATCTTTCGTGGCTGCAAAATTTCTTAACACCACCCCCCCACACACACACTTCATAGGGGAAGCAAACTAGCTTAACAGTGGAGCTCATGCAGGAGAAGGGATGGGGACGTGACCAATTACCTGGACTTTGTACTGCCCCATTTTGAACCTGTCCACTCAAATCTCTCTTTACTGATAAGCTCGTGCTCTTTACTTCACTTCCTTCAGTGGCCTGCTTCCAGCGAAGCAGAAGGTGGGGAGAGCTGAGCCACAGGGCACCGAGACAGTGAGGCAGCTGCCAGTGGAAGGCTACTCGACGTTGACTTCGAGGCTTAACCCACTCCGCCCTGATGCCGGGTGTGCTGGGAGCCACAGGGTCTGCTCTGGCGAGCAAGAGCCCCCCAGCCAGAGCCAGAGTCCTCGGGATGGTTCTCCTGACTTGCCATACCAGTGGATGTTGCTCCAGAATATTCCCTTTATCCCTGAACACACTTTTTTTTAAAGTTGGAAAGAGAAAACCCAAATAAAGTTTTGAAAAAGTAGGTCTATTCAACATCTTGTTATAATCTATAATGGAAAAGAATCTGAAAAAGAATAGATATATCTATGTATAATCGAATCACTTTGGTGTGCATCTGAAACATTGTAAATCAACTCTATTTAAATTTAAAAAGAGATTATTTCATTACTAAGGTTGACATTTATTTTATTTCGTTTATTTTTTGTAAAAATGTGTGTGCTCAGTCACGTGCGACTCTTTTTGCCACCAAATGAACTATAGCCCACCAGGATCCTCTGTCCATGGAATGTTCTGGGCAAGAATACTGGAGTGGGTTGCCATTTCTTCCTCCAGGGGATCTTCCCAACCCAGGGGCTAAACTCTAGTCTCCTGCTTAACAATGTGGGCTGCATATAAAAAGAAATAAAAGTAATTAGAAAAGTCTCTTAGGGCAGGCAAATGTGTAAGTTTCTTATGTGCAAATTAGGATGCGTTGTACAAAAGCAGGTTCATTTGTATACGTGTCCTCATAGCACCTGGGTGTGAACTTGGTCTGCACTATCTCCTGTGAAGTGGATTTTCCTTGACAGATGATGGTGCAGGGACTTGCCCAGGGTCCAAGGCTATAAGTCGCGTAATTGCTATTCCAGACTTGTGCTGTCTTGGCAAATATGGGGAAGGCTTGTGACTCTGACAAGCATCTGCTTCTCCTGGGAAGTATGCCCACAAGGAATGCCTAAAAACAGTGGAAACTGTCTGCTTTCTTTACCTGAATTCATTCATTCACTTGGTCATTCAGCAAGCATGAATTCAGGGCTTATTCTGTGTCAGCATGATCCAGGTGTTAGAAATAAGATATAGCCCTTGTCCAGCCAAGCGCTAAATCGACATTGTGTAGAAGGTAAAACATTGTAAATGTCAAATTCAGCCAAACCTTTCTTGATGGATTTCATTTTCTCTTTGTCCTAAAAATGCATAGCACTGATATTTGCTAAGAAATGCCATTCTTAAACCTTCTGACTCTGTTTAGCAAACATTTTTATCACGCCTTTCCAAAATCCATGCCTTCTTAACCCAGTTAGACTGCAAACTCTTTGAGAGCAGAGGTACAGCACTTATCAGCCTCTCAGAATATGTACTTTGGTGTCATACAAATCATTTCTGACACCTAATAATTTTGCTATAGAATCAAGATGTTCATACTTAAGCAAATTATCCATTTTATTTTTAAGTGTTGAGTTGCACTCTCTCAGTTTAACCTATCACTTTTTTCCCCCCTTGGATCTAAATCTGGACTGTGAATCCATGCGTGTAGAGTGATAATACATTATATAATTTGAAATTAAGCTCTTTAAGTCTCCTGTTCCTATAAATCTAGAGAAATTGCCAGGGATACATTTGCTTTAAGAACTCGCTTCCAAACTTCTTCATTCTGTCTCTCCCTTCCCTTGCAGTCTCCCACATGACAATATGATTTTTCCAAGTTCATGCAGCACCTTCTGGGCTGTGAACAAAGGCTAGGGGAGCCTGAGGGAGGTCATTGCCCCCTGCCTATTGTTCCTGAGAGTTCTCAGGCCCCTGCCATGTTCTCGTTTAAACACAAGACCTGTTAAGTACTTCCTAAAGCTAGAAGTTTGCAGAAGGAGAAGGAAAAGCTGTCGGAACTAAACCAGCTGCCAGTCTGATGACCACAGTACAGAACCCATCCAGGGCCAGCTGTGGGGGCAGGGGAAAGGCTGGGGCAAAACTGTAAGTTCAGGAGCCCTCCTTCTCCCTGGGCTTCGGGAGCCCTGCCCTTCCTCACCTCAGCCACCCTCCAGCCAGGTGCGACCTTGGCACTGTACCTGCAGGAGAAAGAGGAGGTGTTTGCTTCCCTAAGCAGTGCCTGACATTTTGGCAGGAGGCCCAGGGTCCCATGGGCATCACAGGTGGCTCAGATGGGCTTGAGTGTCCTGTTCCCAGTCGAGGCTGGTCTGGAGAGAGGTTCCTTAGAGGGAACCTCTGGAGATGGATGTTGGGATGGGAGGCCTTCTCTCTTTTCCTGGGAAGGATGTAAACTGCTCCATCACCCTACCATCTAATTACAGTGTTCCAACCTTGTGGTCCCACTCTCAAGAAAAGATAGCAAACCCCTAGGCTGGCATGACGGCGAGCTCACCTGTACCCAAATCCCTCCACTTTGCTATCCTCTGGCCTAAAATTCATACTACTTTCTCCAGTGGGTCCAGGAAAAAAGACCACGGGAAAACGAAAGAGTGCTATTAGAGAGTGAAAAGTGTAAGCACTGGCGTAATGGGCCTGTAAGGCCATCCTGTTAGCTGACACCACCTGGGAGAAGGCAGGCTTTGAGACACAGAGCAGGATCAGCGGGGTAAGTCCGAAGGCAGAGGTGGGTCAGGAGCTCCCTTGGCACCAGCTGCTGGCGACACTGGGGCAGGAAGAAGCAAGCCAAGGAGGTGAGGCCGGAACAGGCAGGGTGACAGCTCTGGCTCAGCCGGGGGTTTGTGCCCCAGGTGAAGAGGCAGTGGCCTCGCAGTGCTCCCAGCCCTTGGCGGCTGCAGGGGAATATGGGCCTCACTGGCCAAACTTTTTTATTTTTGGAGAAACCAACCAGCTTTTTTATATGTAAGCAACTAATTTAATTATTTTTAAACACTCATGGGCCTGCACAGTACAAGCTAAATGAAATATCTATGGGCCCCCTTCAGCTACCAAGAAAAATGAGGGAAGAGACTGCCCAGGCCGTGTTTGCTTCTGGGGCAGCTAAAACCTCGGATTGCCAGCTCTAACACAGAGTATTTAAATAGCACGAGGCCTTAATCAAACCCTTTGAGATTCACCCACAATAGTAATAGCCTCTTTGCACCTCAGTTCCCTAGCTTGACCTTGAAAACAGTTCAAAGTTCAATCCATTCTTTTCTCTTTTCCCTCTTCTTCCAGCTCAAACAAAACTAAACCACAAGTCTTCTAGGAAACTTTCTCTGCAGAGGCAGCACTTAATTCTAGAGAAGAACTTTGCCTCCATGTCATTAGTCAAGAAGGTTCCAGATGGGTTCCCGAGCCAGCAATGTTTTGAACTTGGACAGAAGCCCTGAATGACCTTGGGCAAAATATCTAGCCTATCTGATTTCCTTCTTTTCCTCATTAAGAAAATCTATTATACTGGATGGGGGAGGGGTGGAGCACAAAACCAAGAGGGCAAGATCACTCATCTTCCAGACACCATGGACCTCCGTTTCCTCCTCCATGATGTCAGGGGGTCAGGCTGCAGGCACTGGGTGCTAAGGGTCCCTGACATCACCCTCCTCTGAGGAACTCAGGCAGGCCCCCTGGCAACAATGTGAGATGGGTAACATTTGACTTCTTCAAGCTTCATCCCACCTCCCGTTACCTGATGCCTTGGAGCTGAACTCTGGATGCCCCAGGACACTTGAGAAAGAATCCTGGGTGTTTTACTAACTGATACAGCAGGGTATGCGTGTGTCTGTGTTTGTGTGTGTGTGTATGTATGTATGTATGTATATATAAAGCTAGAGAATATTATGGACATATGAACAACACTTATACCAAAAACTACATGAGAAATTTTTGCCCTTTTGTCTTTTTGTAAAGGTTCAGAATGTACTAACCCCTGATTTTACAGATCACATCCAGGACTTCATGCTGAATGTCATTAAGTGTTCAGTGTTTGGAACTGCCGGCTCATCCTGACTTGGAAGCAAGCTTATTTATTCAGCATAAAAGGAAGTATTTGAACTCACAGAGTGTGATTCTCTGCAACTTTTAAAAGCAGCACGACTGGACAGACCACTTTTAGGACAATAAGACATGTTTCTCTGTTCTGAATATTTTTTGCTATCTTAACTAAATTCTATCTATGTAGGAGCTCAACAATAAAAAGGACTTAGTTTTGGCTAATACAGGTAATAATTTAGACGACAGAAATGAGCCTGTTTTTCTGCCTAAAATTCCATCTGTTGTCTTCCTCTCCATCCAGCTGTTTAGTTTTTGAACCATTCTTTCGTGAAACTAAACATGTAAACAACATTTTCATGGATATCACCACGTCGCCTAGGTGAATAGAATAAACTCTCCCCAACCCACTCTTAGTTCTTTGCTTTGGTTTATTAGATCTAGCTGGCCTTTTGGAGTGAAAGATTTGCATAAAATCAGGCAAAAGCAAAATGGAACTGTCCTTTGCTGACTGGCAGGCCCAGATCATGGTTTCTATTCCTTTCTTTCTATCTCTCCTCAACGTTTAGCATGGTTTCCACCGCAAAAGACATGTCAGAGAGATTGTGCTTGGGAATTGACTAAGAGAGAAGTCCAGCAACTGCTTTGCGTTTAATCAAACAACAGGCAGGCTGACAGGTTGTCCACAAGCTGAACCCCCGCTGGTCCGGCTCTGGGCACATCCTTCCTGCCTCTGACCCAAGTTTCACTTGTTGCGATGGAGCTTCTTTCACAGAGACTCTTTTCAGGGCATGGTTTTGTCATGGTTCCCAACTCATCTTCCCCTCTCCAAGTGAACATGGGGTTCTCTCAGTCCCGTCCTAAGAAGCTGGATGATTCTCCTGAAGGTCCCATCCTGGCCTCTTTTTCCCCAAGCAGCTAACCATGTTGCTCATTTCTCTTTGGCTTCTCCTCTGATATTTACACCTTTGCCTGCTGTCATTTAGAAGCTGCTAACAGGTTTTTCCAGTAGTCATGTATGGATGTGAGAGTTGGACTGTGAAGAAGGCTGAGCACCAAAGAATTGCTGCTTTTGAACTGTGGTGTTGGAGAAGACTCTTGAGAGTCCCTTGGACTGCAAGGAGATCCAACCAGTCCATTCTACAGGAGATCAGCCCTGTTCTGATGGTGTTCTTTGGAAGGAATGATGCTAAAGCTGAAACTCCTTTACTTTGGCTACCTCATGCGAAGAGTTGACTCATTGGAAAAGACTGTGATGCTGGGAGGGATTGGGGGCAGGAGGAGAAGGGGACGACAGAGGATGAGATGGCTGGATGGCATCACCAATTCGATGGATGTGGGTTTGGGTGAACTCCGGGAGTTGGTGATGGACAAGGAGGCCTGGCTTGCTGCAATTCATGGGGTAGCAGAGAGTCAGACACGACTGAGCGACTGAACTGAACTGAACGGAACTGAACGGAGAAGGACACAACACAGTGAATTCCATCAAAGCTCTCTTCTTCCAAGCCACCAAGTGGAAACCAGTATCATACTCTGCCCTGAGAGAGTATTTTCTTGATGCTACACTCATCTCAACACCTGCCATAGGGATGGGTTTGGGACTGTTTTCTCTTTTTCTGTTATGAGGCATAATCTGTCATTCTTCTACCTTTATTTATGCAGCTTGGGTTTTTCCTGACCCCTCCTCTCTTTCGCCCTGGTCCCTAGACAGCGGAGCGATTAGAACATTAACGTTTGTGCCCTACTGCCGTTCCTGGAGCCGCTTCCCAATGACCCGCTGTTACCACAGGGCTTTTTCCAGGGTCCTGTCCATGATGGGCAGCTCTCAGGAAGGACAAATGCATAATTTCATTTTGTTTCATGAGACTATTGCTGGCAGTTGAACTGGTTGGCTGGTTGGAATGAATGACCTTGCATTGAAAGCCATTGCGTTTTTCCTTCTCAGAGACATCACAGTTGCCCACCTGCCCTCTGAATTCTATGCTAACGTTATATATACTTTTGAGATGCTGCTGCTCTTGGGGGAGAGATATTGCGATGCACGCACTTACTACTTTACATAGAGGTCTACCACCAAGGTTTAACTCTCTGCCAAAACCAGGTGCTGTTTAAACGTGCGATCATTTGTCAGATGTGGGGTTTTCCTTAATTTCCCCTTCACTATAGGGTTTGTTGGCATCAAAGACTCAGGGACTGGCAAGAAATTGGTTTCAGGACCCCAGTTGGAGGGAGGCAAGTGATGGGGATGCACCAAGACATTACTTTTGGATTAACTGTTGAAGTTAATCATCCATGGATATGACATATTTATCAGGACTGCCCAGGTGGTGCTGTGGTAAAGTATCCCCCTGCCAATGTGGGAGACTCAAGAAACATGGGTTCAGTCCCTGGGTTGGGTAAATCCCCTGGAGAAGGAAATGGCAACCCACTTCAGTATTCTTATCTGGAAGATTCCATGGACAGAGAAGCCTGGTGGGCTACAGTCACAAGAGTCAGACACGACTGAGCACAGCTCGTCTATCTACCCATCTACTATATGCAAGTACCGTGTGTACAAGCAGTGGAAAAAAATTAAAGAGCTGTTAAACTAGAACAACAGATGATTTTTTTTTAGGAGCCACAAATCATAGAGACCCCAAATCTCTTTGAGGAATAAATGAAAATTACCTGGAAATAGTACTTTTATATATCAGCTCTTCTCTTTCTTTTTTAAAAAAATGTTCTAAAATAGAACCATCATCAGAGGCACCAACGAAACCTGATTGATAGAGGCATCGCTTCTTGTGCTCTCCTGGTGTGAGGTTACAGAGGAGGAGGAGAGGGGAAGTGTGACCTCTTCCCTTTGTGGGCTCTTGGCCACCATATCCTGGGGATTTTTTTTAAGGGACTGAACAACTCAATCAAGGGAAGTTAACAAGAGTCAAATTCCAAAACCTAATTTTTGAGGCCAAATACTATAAAACTGGTTAAGACCCTGCCATAGAGTGGATACCCAGGCTTAGCTGAATTAAATCTGTATTATCACAGAGAAGCACTAAATAGAAGAACTGGAAAAAATTCCTACTAATGTTAAAATAGAATGAAAACTGAAAAAGTCATTTAGATTTAAACATGGTATTTGTAAATTTGTCTACAAACCAATTAATGTAAAAGTTACAAAATTAAAGTGAGCTCAGATCTTCTGGCCCATGAGAAGTTTACCATCCTAGGTATATGTTTGGTAAAGCTGGAATGGATTTACATGAGAACTGGGGCTAAGTTTTCAAAAATTTTGTCGTCAAAGATTTTGTTGGTTATTGAAAAGGGCTCTTCACCTACTGGACAGATCCTTTTCTCCAAAGCATTTCTAGCTAGAGGCAGCTAACTGCTTTCTTTCTTTTTTGCAAAGCACCTCACGTAATTTCAAGGAAACATTATTTTAGGGCTCAAGTTTATACTAATTAACAGATATTCTGAGAAGATATAAACTCCAGACATTCAGAAGAGCTTAATTCACCACATTTTAAAAAGACACTTGAAGTTAACATTATAGTTTGCAGAAGATAAATTCCTAACTCTGTCTATTTTGTTTAATTTTGCTGCTAAGAATGTCCTTAATTCTTTCAAGTGTCTGTAGAATTCACTCTCAAAGTAAAAACAATTTAAATTCACCTTAAGATAATTTAAATAAACACCACTAGAGTGTGTGTAACACTTGGAGTGGGGAGAAGGGCTGAGGGCTTTGTGAAACCTAATGCTAAACATTCAGAGTTTAAAATGACAGAACATTAGACAGTGTTTTTTGTAGTGACTGTCTTGCCTTCCCTCCCCTCCCCCACTGGACCTTGTGGCTGAGCAGCGGGAGGTTCCTGCCTTAAGCTGCAACTCTGCCTATGTGGTCTTCGTTCATAGTAAATTCTCCCAAAACTATAGAAGATGAGATCTGATGAAATAACTGTGACACTTCAACATGCTTATAGACATTTTAGAAAAATGAAAAAAGGTGCCATGAACTGAATGTGTCTTTCCCATCCAATACCCCAAATTCATTTGTTGGAGCCCAATGTGATGGAGTAGAGATATTTGGAGGTGGGGCTTTTAAGGAGGAAATTCGTGCCCATGCTTAGTCATGTCTCCAGACGCCACTGTCCATGGGATTTTCCAGCCAAGAATCCTGGAGTGAGTTGCCATTTCCTATTCTAGGGGATCTTCTCAACACAGGGGTCCAACAGCATCTCTTGGGTCTCCTGCATTGGCAGACAGATTCTTTACCACTGAGCAACCTGGAAGCAAGGAGGAAATTATAGTTAAATTAGGTGGGGCTCTCATGGGAACAGTGACAGACTTTATTTTCTTGGGCTCCAAAATCACTACAGATGGTGACTGCAGCCATGAAATTAAAAGACACTTGTTCCTTGGAAGAATTGCTATGACAAACCTAGATAGCATGTTAAAAAGCAGAGACATTACTTTGTCAACAAAGGTCCATCTAGTCAAAGCTATGGTTTTTCCAGTAGTCATGCATGGATGTGAGAGTTGGACTATAAAGAAAGCCAAGCACCAAAGAATTGATGCTTTTGAACTGTGGTGTTGGAGAAGACTCTTGAGAGTCCCTTGGACTACAAGAAGATCCAACCAGTCAATCCTAAAGGAAATCAGTCCTGAATATTCATTGGAGGGACTGATGCTGAGGCTGAATTCCACTACTTTGGCCACCTAATATGAAGAGCCAACTCACTGGAAAAGACCCAGATGCTGGGAAAGATTGAAGGCAGGAGGAGAAGGGAACAACAGAGGTTGAGATGGTTGGATGGCATCACCGACTCAATGGACATGAGTTTGAGCAAGCTTCGGGAGTTGATGAAGGACAGGGAAGCCTGGTGTGTTGCAGTCCATGGGGTCACAAAGAGTCAACATGACTAAGTGACTGAGCAATAACAACTCATGATGGGATTAATGCCCTGCTGAAAAGGAAGCTGCAGCAAATCTCTCCCCCGCTCTGTCTCTCCCTCTCCCCCGCCCCCTCCCAGCATGCATGTTCCAAGAAAGGGCCACGTGAGGACCTAATGAGAAGATGGCTGTCTGTCAACCAGGAAGAGGCCTCTCATCGGGAACCAAATCAGCTGGCACCTTGATCTTGAATTTCCCAGCCTCTAGAAGCGTGAGAAACAAACCTTTGTTGTTTAAACCTCCTAGTCTATGGTATTTTGTTATAGCAGCCAGAGCCAACTGATTTCAGAAGCCTTCCCCAGCCAGCTGGTTTTACTGACACAGCTTAGATCATGTATAATAATCTTTATGTGTAGTAGGCAGACCCTATTTGTTGATGTCAGCACTTGCCCAGAACCAAATAGATTTCTACTGTCATTGTCTTTTCTGAATACCTACTGTATGTTAGACAACGGTCAAATTCCACCTCCATGAAATCTCTCAATTTTTAGACTGTCAAAGTCTCTAGGAAAAAAAAAAATCCTAGCTTGGAATTAAACACTTGGAAAATCAGCAGACTTTCAACAGCTATAACTTTCCACACTGCTATCTTCAGCCCTCCAGGTTTACTTCTTTCATTTACTATTTGGGAATTAAAGTTGAAATCTGGGTTTCCCAACTGCTAACTTTTTTTTCTTTTTAAATCAAGACAACAATTGAAACATAAATAGCGACTAGAGTACCATATGCTAAAGGCTCAAAGGAGAGTACAAATAAAGATATTTGATATAGGAATTTAGAGGAGGGGGAAAAAATGAAGTTAAATTGCAAGAAGGAAAAAAACTGATGCAGGACTAGCCATCAATACAGCCCAGCTGAGAGACTGGACCAGAGTGGAGTGGTGGTGACTATGAATAAAAAAAAAGAAAATGAAGATGCATTAATAAGCAAGAGAGATATTCACACACACAAAACATCACACCTGAGTGGCTAACTGGATACTGAGGTGTGATCCTGGAGGAATCCAAAGTGATGGAGATCAAAACTTCAAAAATCTAAGTGACTAGAAATGTTTGTATTAACAGAGGATGGCAGTCAGAGAAAAGACCCATTGGGGGGAGGTACGGAATTGGTTGATTCTGATTTTTTGCCTGTTGAGCTTGAGATGACAGTTGTATTTATAGTATGACAAAAGGCAGGCGCTGGTGATGTCTGCTTCCCTTGCTATGGTATTCCTTGGTTCTCTGTTGGTTTTTGCACTCAGCCTCACACTGACTAGACCCAGATGTGAAGTTAACTCTTAACAAGCTGAGTAACTGAGCTTTAGCAGTTGGTTGACTAATCCCCCCTGCCCTCCTCAAAAACTTTAAAGTGGAGGCCGCCCCACCAAAATATTTAAGCAGTGCTTTGTGAAAGTGTGGCAATTTCTGCTTACACAACAGACCAGACCCAGGGTCAACCCTCCCCCCATTCATGAAGGGAAGAGCTGTCCCTCGTTCTGTTTGAACCGGAAGACCAGGAGTCATTAACCAGTACTCAAATGGAGAAGCTGGTCACCAGGAGGTGGGTCCCAGCGGCGCCTTAAGCTGAGTTTGGGGGTGGGAGCCACAATCCCTTCCCCAGATAATAAGTACCTTTCTTGAAGGATATATGTGTTTGTATATTCAGATTGCCATCATCAAAATGTTTATCTCGATGAGGCTTTGTTTTGAAGTAGTATAGATTTGCCTACTCAAGAAAATTAAATGAATCTGAATTTCAAAAACCGGTAAACCGACAAAGACATTAATTCTGTTTGACTATACTAACAAAATGCTTGTTTATTTTTTTAAAAACATCTTGAAAAGCATTCCAAACAAAGAGATTTTAATGTTTTAATTTAATACATTAGGAAGGTGCATACATACCACCTGGATACAACAAATGCCATTTTTGCTTCAGTGTTTTAAAAGGAAATTAAATGTAATATATATATTTGATGTTCCTTGTCTACCTTTTCAGCTTCCTTTCCTTTCCCTAATTTCTCAGAAGTTATTGCTAGTCTAAAATTGGCATATTTTGTCTGTGCATTTTTTATACTTTTACCAAAGGTGTATGTCTCTATGTCTATTATGTAATGTTATTTTGTATGTTTGTTAACTGCACATAATTGGCATCACATATTTATCATTTGCTATTTTTATGTATCACAATGTATTTATTCTGCCACTAGATGACCTTTAGGCTGTTTCCAGTTTTTCCCTGGAATGACCATTTTGTATATGTTTCCCTGAATGTGGGAATTTCTCTAAAGGATCTTAATAGACATGGAATTGCTGGATTTCACAAAATGTACTTCTTTAACCAGAGAGGACCAACTTACACCCAGAAATGATTACCCAAAGGACACTTCTCCCAACATCATATGAGAACTCCTAACTCCCCACATTTGTTATACTTTATCATTTGTCACCTAATTGAGACAGGATGTGACCTGGGACCCTTTACTGGAGGGTCAAATGTCCTGGACAGACATCTCCTAGAGCAAACAGAATGCAAAGAAATAATGAGGGACTGGAAAACCCTGCATGCACGCATGGCCGGGACAGTTACGAACAATAAGATGTGAAAAGGCCAAGTGCCACTTCCGAGGTGCCACGAGCAAAAGCAGGGTACCATGCTTGATCCCTGCATGCAGCACCACCAGGGGAGCAGGCAGACCATCCAAACCACCCTTTTCCGCCCGATCCACCAATCTGCCCCTGCCCTCATCGCATTTTAAGGAACCACCCCACCCTCCCCAGGTAGCGCTATGAACAAGGGCACCTGTTTTTTGTTTTTGTTCTCTCTTGCTGCAGCATGAGTCCCAATAAAGCCTTGCCCAAATTTCCCATATGGCCTCTTATCAATTTCTATCGATTCAAGAATTCAAGAGTCCAGGTCAGTAACACAATGGGTATCTTCCTTTTCATTCTCTGATAGTCAAGCTTCTTTCAAAATGGCCAAGCTCTCCTAGGTCAGCTAGAAGTTTACCTGCCTCTCATCTGCCAGTTAAGCCTGTGTTCCAGAAAGGGATGTAAGAGTCAGGCAAGGGACAGAGACTCTCAGAAGACTTGACTTGTCAGTAAGGTTTTTTTCTTCCGTGGAAACCATACAACTTTTCTATGCCTCTCTGTTTCCTTGGCCATAAAATGATGCGTAGAGGCCACCAGTTCCACAGTTATCCTCTACCCTGATACTACTACCAGGCTTTTGTTTTTGAGAACTGAAACACTGGCTGTTACACTTATTTCTGTTCAGATTCTTCTTCTTTTTTTTTTTTTTTTTTGAAATCTTATGTTGGACTGTAACATTTCCTTTTTAGGTACAGAGGTCTCTTTTGCAATAAAATGCAGATCCTGCTCCTGCTAAGCATCTTTTTCTGGGACAGGGAATAAGTTACAAAATGTTAACAACCCAACGTCTTTTAGGACTTTGAGAAAGGCTTAAATGATTTCTTTCCTGTCATTTCTTCATGACTTACTTCTTTGGGTGATGCTTTTGAAAGCACATTGGTCACTATTCGGTAAAAATGTTAAAATGATCAATAACATGATATTATTGGAAAATGACCAGATCATTTCAAAGGTGGCTGGAACGTTAAATGCCATGATCTTTATTCAAAAAAACTTTTAAAATCCTGTTTGATGCTCTTGATGTGAATAGTCTGTTTTGTTATAAAGTTGCTTTTTTTTTTCAAATAACTCATTTCAACTAATCGGGAGACAGATGGCCTCTGAAAACAATCGTTTTTAAAATAATGTTGGGCCTTCCCTCGTTGTCCAGTGACTAAGACTCTGGGCTCCCAATACAAAGGACCTGGGTTCGATCCCTGGACAGGGAACTGGATCCTGCATGCCTCAACAAAGACTGCAAATCCCATGTACTGCAACTAAGACCCAGCACTGCCAAATGAGTAAATAAAAAATATTTTGAAAAATAAAATAATAGGCTTAACAAATTGTTTTACTAGGTCTAGTAGTTTTCCAGTGTCATCTTTTGTTTTACATTAAAGAAAAAAACTCTTCTTGGTTTATTAAAAAATCATTTTTCATTAGATGGCCTCAGTTTTGTTTTAATATTTGTGCAAGCACAGTCAGATGGCAAAGTAAGCTGGCACTTCGCCTTGTGTTTATTTGAATCACTCTCCTCCAGGGTCAAACCCTAAGAGAAAATAGCCCAGAATTCTGCAGACAAGTTTCTTTCCTGAGATACTGCAGAGAAGCGATCTGTGAGATAGTACTGTTACCCAGTGAACGCAGACTGAAATCCAAAAGACTAATTTCAGCACTTGCAAAAAAAAATCAAGAGCATTTGCTTTTACAATTTCTTCTTAGCGTTGAGTTTTCCATAGAAACGTTAGCCATGACAGAGCTTTGAAACCTCCCCAGAGCCTTCAGAGAAGAGCTGACAGCTGGAATGTGAACTTAGAACCATTCTCCTGCACACCACCTATTTTTGTTTTAATCTTCACCTTCTACCATTAACAGATATTTACTTATTACACTTGGTGATATTTATATATTGATGGCACCAACGGATTAGTATTAAAACTCTCTTTTTCTGTCTTGCTGGCCTCAGATCAACCTCACTGAAACTCCTCACTTCCCTCTTCTAGCTCTGCCACAGCCCCTTCCACCTGGTGTCAGGACCCCCAGCTGCCCTACTCCAATCCATCCCACTATCCGCTGCAAGATTCCCCTTTCCTAAATTCTGTTGCATCATGCTGCTCCCATGCCCTAAAACTTTGAGCTCTCAAATACTTGTATGATAATATCCAGTCCTCTCTGCCCACCTTCAGTGACCTCCATGATCTGAAACCAGCTTCAAAGCTCCCAACCTCACTCAGCCTCATGTACCACCCCCACTGTCCCTTGTTCTTGCCTGTCCTTTGGAAATAGACATTCTGCATCCAACTCTTACCCATTTTTTCAAGGTCTACCTCAAACCATATGTTCAAATGCTATCATCTTCCTTGGTCATTCTGGTTTACAGTGATTTTCCTCCCACCTCTAAATACTTTTAAAAAAAGAAAAAAAGAGTCCCTCAGTCATGTCCGACTCTTTGCAACCCCATGGACTGTAGCCTGCCGGGTTTGTCTGTCCATGTTGATTCTCCAGGTGAGAATACTGGAGTGGGGTTGCCATGCCCTCCTCCAGGGGATCTTCCCGATCCAGGGATCGAACCCAGGTCTCCTGCACTGCAGGTGGATTCTTTACCATCTGAGCCACCAGCTGCTGCTGCTGCTGCTAAGTCACTTCAGTCGTGTCCGACCCTGTGCGACCCTGTAGACGGAGCCACCAGGGAAACCTTAAATACATAGACTACCCACTTATTTGGGTCCTAAATCACACACTCATCCTGAAAACTGATAATGTGTGAGAAAGGGCTTAATTGTTAGTACTTAATACATGGAATCATTGAGATGAAATGAACTTGAAATATCCAATTCAGCATGTCCAGAAACACAGGAAATTCCCCTTGAACATGCCCCTATCTGGCTGAACGCTGACAGAGTACTATGCCTCAAAATGTGATTATTTCACCTGTGAATCGCTCTTATAAGAAGGGGCCTCTGCTTTTTAGGGAGAAACCTCCCATTCAACCCATTCTAATCTGCTGAGAATCTCATGACTCCAGGGGGAAAAAAAGAGGGGAGTGGGATAGAATCCCCTTGCTCTTCTATCAGAACACATTCCCCTGAATCCAACTGAGATCCCTCCTGCTTTTTTTCTACCATCACAGGGCAGCTTGTTAGAAATACAGATTCATGAGCCCTGTTCCAGACCCAACTTAACTGGAAGCTCTGAGGATGGGGCCCTGGAATCTGAGTTTCCACAAGTTTGAGAAGGACTATAGCTCCCATGTGAATCGGGAACCAGCTGGCCACCCTGATCTTCGCAGACTTAAAAAATGCTTAGTGTCACTATGCCACATTTTTTCCAACGAAATCATCTCTTGTATCTCCACTTGTGTTGTTTTATTCGGCCAGCCATCTGGTCAACCCATACATTCCACGTTTGCCAATCACGTTAGGTCACCAGTTAAGAGTCCCACATGCCTCCAAATCTTAGCACTCTGAGACACAAAGAAAAGAAGCTCCAGGTGACTGCATTAAAAAAACAACAACAAAACACCAAACTTTAAAAACTGCCACATGCAGTTTAATTTCCTTAAAAGCTTAGCCGGAAAAGGTTTTTGTGGTGTCGACCCCAGCTGGGCAGGGCCGTAGTTCTGTACTTGGGGGAGGGGAGCGGGCCGAAGGAGAGCCCAGGCTGGTGTTTTGAGCGGTTGCTCGGGGAGTGTTTATCTTCTCCCTCCAGCAGACACACACTCTCAGTTTCTGGTCATGAAAGGGGAACCCTGCATTTTATAGAAAAGGAGTCACAGAAACAATGTTTGCAGCGAAAAAGAAAAAAAAAAAGGCGCAATCTCCCCAGAGGAAAAGGAACCACGCTGTTTGTCCCTCTGTAACTGAGCAACACCCCGGACGGCTGGGGCTGGCTGTATCTTCTGCGGTTTTTCTTGCTCTTTTCCGCGGAGGTTCACTTCCACCCTCTTAACGCTCCACAAGTGAAAAAGCAGGCGGGGCGGCCGCGGGCCCCAGCTGCAGGGGATCCCGGCCCAGGAGCAGCGCAGCCCCCTCCTCCAAGCCCGGGGGCCGGACGGGGGCGGGTCCAGGCGCCCGGGCGCTGCGCCCGGCAGGCGATAGAGGTCGCTGCGCGGCGGCGCGCGCTCCCAGCGCGGTGGATAACGGGGCCGGGCTGGAGGGAGAAAGGAAACCTGCCCGGGAGGCGGCGGCGGCGGCCCAGAGCGAGCGAGGGAAGAGAGTTCACTTTTGCTCGGGTGTCAGCGCGCGGCGGCGGCTGCGGGCGCTGACGAGGGCGCACCGAGCAAGCCGGGCGCCTATCTCGGGCGGCCAGGCGGACACAGCGAGAAGCCGGATACGAGCGCGCCGGCGGGGCGCGGAGCTGCGAGCCTGGCCAGCGAGGGGAGCCGCGGGGGGCGCGCCCCGGGTGGGCCCCCAGAGCCTCGCAGGATGCCCCACGAGGACCAGCCGTCCCTGCAGAGACCTCGCTATGGCTGTAAGTCCGCGGGGCGCGCGGGGATCCGCTGACTTTGGGGGGCTTTCTCCCCCAAGGAAGGCTTGGAGAAGCCGGGGGAGCCGAGTGCGCGCCGCAGAGGAACAGGAGGGCAGCGGCTGGGTGGCTGGCAAAGTTGGGAGTTGGAGTTGCAAAGGCTAGTGAACGGCGTCCCCACAGTCATAATACCCAGCTGGCACCCCAGTCCCTACGCTCTGCACACCCCACCGTGGCGCGAGGCAGAACTGGGTCTGCGCCCTGAAACACACCGAATTGGGGGTTTAGGGGTATCAGGTGAGGATCCCGCGGAGCTCCCAGCCGTTGCTGGCTCGGGCCAGGGGGTGGCGTTAGGGACCCGATTCTTCCAACTCAGAAGGGGAGGAAAGTTTGCTTGTTGTGGCTACAGGTGGGCTCCGTAAACAGTGTGCCCGCGCATTCTGCTAGTGGCAGCGTCGGCGTTCCTGGAAGGGCTGTCATCTCCCTCTACGCCGCTCCCTAGAGCTTCACCTGGGCCTCCGGAGCTGGAAGTCCTTTTCTGCTGCAGCTGAAAGGGGCACCTCCGGTCCAGTTCCTCCCATTCCCCCCTTCCCGTCCCCCGCCTCCCCTGGGCCCTGCGGGGACTGTGCGGCGCGCGGGAGGATTGCAGCGGCGCTGGGCTCCCTGGGATCCGGTTGGAACCGCGTGACTTGAATGAGACCCTGTCGGTTACCCCGCCAGGGGCTACCCGTCAGAAGGACGTTGCTTTGGCCGATCGTTAAGTGGATAGAGCCAGATTAGATCCAACCACGTGGCTTCATGTGCAGAGTTCAGAGTCTTTACCAAACATGTGCCAGGAAGTATTTCCTTTAAAACAAACAGAAAGTTGGCGCGTTCCCTCTTTCTCAACAAGGCTGATGAACCCATGGTCGCGGATCACAGGTTAATCTTTTGCCCGGGCTGGCCTTGGTGGGAGGGGTAGCAGGTTTGGGTTAAGGTGGTGGTTCCTGCTGCAAGGTTACCTTTTGTGGATCTAACTTGTTGTGAGTGCCACAGGCTTGCCTCATAAAAAGGGAGTAGTCAACCTGCTCACCCTGGCTTCTCTCCTCGCGGGCCTTGGAAGGGAACATCAGAGATGAGAAGTTTTCCCAGGTGACCTTTTCTGTGTCAGCCAGTGAGGAGTCAGCTGCGTCCTCTGTCTTCTAGGGAAATGCATTTAACACTTAACCCCAGGCCTGCCCTTTGCAGCCTGAGTTTGCACTTTGCTAAACCACTCAGAGGGCAGAGTTCCTTGAGCTGGGATGTGTTCATCCAGAGGGATGTCAGCCATCCTCAGATTGTTGAAAGTCCTGGATATGTCAAACTCCCAGAGCATCTGGCAGTTTCATTGTGTCAGATTATAAGATGGTTACAACGTATGGAAACTAGGCGAGTATGCATTGAAAAAGGGGTTTTGATGTCATATCTTAAACCATGATCTGTTCAGTATTGTGCCTCGCTAGTTGAGTGTGCTGGGCAAACGTACAAGAACGCAGTGCGTTAATGCTGCATTCCCACCCATTTCCCCGCATGAGCATCTGTGATGGCGCTTGGTTTTCATTCAATGCACCTGCGGTTTTAGAGTGCTCCTAGACACGGCTGTCAAGTAGGCTGAGATCCCGCAAGCGTGAAGAGGATTCTGTGTAGCCACTTTCTTTGTAAATCCTTGTCTAACTTTACTTATGAGCTTGATGTAATGAGTGGTGTACCATCTATTTGGAATCCTCCCCAGGAAGGCTTTCTTTGGTCACCTGGCACAGTAAAAAATGGAAAGTAGTTGCCAATTTCCAGACTTTGTGACATAGTAAAAAATGGAAAGTAGTTGCCAATTTCCAGACTTTATGACCACCCTGAACTCTTCAGGCTTTAACACAATAGCCTATTATGTCCTTAAAATGAACGCTTCTATGATTTTGATGCCAGATTCATAAATGGTGTATGTTCATGGATTCTTTTTATTCCATTAAATATCATTATTTTGTTTAAAAGGTACAACATCAGCCATATGAAACCCCAGATCAATAGCTACACTTAAGAGATCTCCTGAACTAAACAGCACTGTTTGAGATGAGTGTCTTGTTAGAGGAGGTCATTTGCTGTCACCATTTTCCTCCAAGTAGCTCTAGAGCTGAAGGCGGTATGTGTATAATGTGTCTGCCCGCTCAGTCGTGTCTGACTCTTTGTGACCCCATGGGCTGTAACCTGCCAGGCTCCTCTGTCCATGGGATTCTCCAGGCAAGAATATTGGAGGGGGTTACCATTTCCTCCTCCAGAGGATCTTCCTGACCCAGGGATCAAAGCCGAGTCTTTTGTGTCTCCGGCATTGGCAGGCAGATTCTTTACCACGGTGCCACTGGGGAGGGTTTGTATCATGCACCTCATATATTTCAGATGTTCTCTTTCATGGAGAAGTCAGAAAAGCAAACAGGGTTTTCTATTCTGTGTGAGGACAAATACCACTTAGAGAACACAGCCTGAATGCTTTTGACATGCAAGGTGTAACTCCCAGGGAGCTTACTGTGTTGCTGTGTTCCTTCATTCAGGATAGTCCAGGTACTTACTCCAATGATACTAGTGCTGGTCAAATAGTATTTGGAGCTGTACTTTTGGGTTTTCCCCTCATCAGATGCAGACTGAAGGAAGTAATTGTTCAAACTGGGGGATGGGTGATCACAAAGCAATGAGATAGTTTTCCTAGTGGACAAACAAATGGAAAAATGACTTCACAAATATATGTATATATATATTTTTATTAAATACAGTTGATTTATAATATGGTAACCTGCTGTACAGCAAAGTGATTTAGTTATATATATACTTTCTTTTTTGTATTCCTTTTCATCATGACTTATCACATGATATTGAATATAGTTCCCTGTGCTATACAGCCTTGTTGTTTATCCATATATATATATATATAAATAATAATTTGCATCTGCTAATCCTAAACTCTCACTCCCTCCCTTCCCCTTGGCAACCACAAGTCTGTTCTGTCTGTCCTCACAAATATTTTTAGTCATAGCATCATTTATATAAAATGGTGCAAGATCTAAATTCTTATATGTGTGAGGATGTTCATAGTTTATTTGAAAAATGATGTCCAGTGGAATACACCTTAGTGTTAATAGATACTACCTAATGTCAACTCTCCATGCAGAAGGGGACAGCATAACGTATTAGAATATACGGTTTCTGGCTTTCTGGGCCTTCTGTCAACACAGGACTGAAAATAGTGCTTTGGGCTTTTCACAGAAAGACCAGAGGAGAATACAGGATTGTATTTGCTATGTTGTATCATAGGGCAGTGCTTTTTCTTGTTTGTGGGTTTGGTGAGTTATGGGTTCTATGAAACCTCGACCTATACCAAGCAGGGTTCATCCCCAGCATTTAAGGATAAGCAGACTCCCTATTGGGATATATATATTCTCAATATATACTGCCTGTATATATTGTAGTAATTTCAATTCCAGTGCTGCATGTTCCTAGTAAAACATATTTTGAAACTGGTCTTTAAAAACAGCTTTTTGGTAGTTTGAATTAAGCTGTTACATTTGTTTTAGGTCTGGGCTGGTGTTCTGCCATTTCTCCTCCCCTTGAACTGACATTTATTTCAGTAATTCTTGTACAAAGTAAATTAACTCAGTTCAGGGCTGTTATGGTGTCTCTCTTCTCTACCAGGCTGAGGGTCTGTGAAATACCACATCGTGTGTTGTTCCTGAGGGATTTCTCAATGAGTTCTTCTTCAAGGTTCCCTTCTCAGACTTCTGACATGAGAGACTGCTAAAGTCTTCCTGATTTGCACATTGGCGCACTGAATTAAAACTAAATAGACTTCTATTTGATCCTTGCTTCTTCCACATTGGCCACTTCCTTTGGCAACCTGTGAAGTTATTTTTTGAGATGTTGTTTAGTCGCTAAGTCATGTCCAGCTGTTTTGCAACCCCTTGGATGTAGCCCACCAGGCTCCTCTGTCCATGGGATGTCCCAGGCAGGAATACTGAAGCGGGCTGCCATTTCCTTCTCCAGGGAATCTTCTTGACTCAGGGATAGAAGCTGAGTCTCCTACACTGGCAGAAGGATTCTTTACCACTGAACTACCAAGCCCTTTAAGACATGACTACAGAACTAAACTGGAGTATTAGCTCCCTAATACAATTCTGTAGAGGTGACGTGGAAACGAGAAGGGCGAAGCCGCTATACTAATTCAGACGTGAGTAGAACATTACAACCAGAGAGTCTTTCTACAGTCGAAACTTAATTTAAGTGGAACTTATGCTTAGCTAATGATTTGCAAATAACTTTCATGCTCTTGTAACAAACTATGATGTATTTGCTGGACACGCTGCCACCATGATCTGTCAAAAGTTTTCTTCCAGTTATTTGACAGTTTAAAAGACCAGCCATAGCAAAGAGGGGCCTTGTGACTAAGATGATTTTGCTCATCACTGATGATCCAGTCAAAGTTTAAGTGCCTCCTGTGGGTCAGTAATCAATGTATCTGTGCCAGGACTGTGGTTTTCTACCCTCTGCATGAGAAATGTTGTAAATGATCAGTGTTTCACTCTTTGCTTCTCTTAAAGAAGTGTAACATAAGCCCAGCATGAGTGTGTTTGTGTGTGTGTTACAGGGGAAGGTTCTGGCTGGTACTTTTAGTGTCTGATGCTCTTGTCTGCATGATGAGATTTCCAAATCATCTGGTGACTGGTGTGTTCTGGTGGTCAGCACTACTAAGCTTATTGCTTTGCCAGTACTGGAAAGTTAAGTTCTGAACTATTAATCTCAGGTGTGTAAAACAGGATTGAATACACCTGTGTTTAAGGACGTCCCTGGTGGCTCAGACGGTAAAGCATCTGTCTATAATGCGGGAGACCTGGGTTCGATCCCTGGGTCAGGAAGATCCCCTGGAGAAGGAAATGGCAACCCACTCCAGTACTATTGCCTGGAAAATCCCATGGACAGAGGATCCTGGTAGGCTACAGTCCATGGGGTCACAAAGAGTTGGACACGACTTCACTTTCACTTTAGGGCAGCTTGGTTCTAACAGTCTATCTGTGTTTTTCTTTGAAGAAGGAGGAGGGGTGTATGCAGTGTTGTCCTGAGATGCAGTCTGTAATAGACAAAAAAATCAAGTTCCTCCTACATGCACTAATGTTGTGGTTAAGCTTTTCAAAAGGTGCTTTCAGGTCACCAGCTGAAGTGTTCTTTCAGTATGCTTTTAACTTTAATCACATATGTCCCCAGCCCCAGTGACTTGTTTGGGAGCATTTAAGCTCGTAATTCCCAGTTTGTTGGAGACCTTAGCGTTGTTTCGGGCGTTAGCGAACCCCTTTTTTCTCGAGGGAGCCATTAGTTTGCTTTTGCCCCTCACCTTCCCACAGTATAAGCTTTTCAACAGCTCATTTTCTTTACAAGGCTAGTGTACAAGCAGACCTAGCGCCTCCCAAGTCTACACGGCACCTAAAGGAGAAACAAAGGCGATTCCACTTCTGACCTGAGTCGGGTGAGCCCTGCAGGGCAGGCACGTCAGCACATGGTGTGGAGTTGAAATTGGTGAAGTTACCAAGTGCCTGTGTGTTTCACGTGCTGTTGTTACCATTTCTTTGTTATTACCTCTGAGAGGACCAGTGGTTTTCCCTAAGCTGAAGCCCATGACACTGTCTCAAAACCGCACAGCTACCCGGTGACGGGGTTGGGGTGGGGGGGTTGGAGGCTGATGCTGCCAGACCTGTCAGTCTTTCTCGCCAGCTGTTGCCAGTTTGCCTTCTCTGACTCATCCAAGGAGGTGTCCTTCCTTCTTTCTGTCTGTTTCAGGTGTTTGTCCTGATTTTATCAAACTGCAGAAACCTGTGGCCATTTGGATAGTGTGCTCTTTTAAAAGTAGGTGGGCAGGATTCTCTCAAGTTTACTTTACTCTTTTACCCGCCTCCCCCCACCCCCTGCCCCAAGGAAAAGCACCAAAGAATACATGGGCTTTTTATAGAGTATATCCTGGCTTCCAACCATTTTATGTATATGTAGAGACATTCCATCTCATCGTGAGGCACGGAAAAGAAAGAAAGGCTTTTCCGTAATATAATGGTATGCTCCAATGATTCCAAATAGGATAATTTGTAAAACACACTTTATTACACGTTCTGTGTTAGTCGCTCAGTCCTGTCTGACTCTTTGCAACCCCATGGACTGTAGCCTGCTAGGCTACCGGCAATGCGTTAAAGTCTAGGGTTGATGAGAAATCAGACAGAAGTTTGTAGTGGGTTGACTGACGGGTGAGCTAGTGCCTTTTCACTTTACCATTCCATTCTGCTTTTCTCCCTTAAAAGGCAGAACAATGTCAGTGAAGTGGCCCAAGGTTTGGTATTGAGTAGATGAGAGTTTAAATCCTGACTTGGCCCTTAACTGCCTGAATAGCCTTGGGGTTTTCTCCTATACCTTGAAGGATGGGGTTTTGCATTCCTGTGACCGTGGCCAGTGTTCCTGGCAATACAGTTCAGTTCAGTCACTCAGTCGTGTCCGACTCTTTGCAACCCCATGGACTGCAGCATGTCAGGCTTCCCTGTCCATCACCAACTCCCAAAGCTTGCTCAAATTCATGTCCATTGAGTCGGTGATGCCATCCAACCATCTCATCCCCTGTCATCCCCTTCTCCTCCCGCCTTCAATCTTTCCCAGCATCAAGGTCTTTTCCAGTGAGTCAGCTCTTTGCATCAGGTGGCCAAAGTACTGGAGTTTCAGCTTCAGCATCAGTCCTTCCGATGAATATTCAGGACTGATCTCCTTTAGGATGGACTGGTTGGATCTCCTTGCAGTCCAAGGGACTCTCAAGAGTGTGCAGTCCTGGCACATAGTGCTAAACACATAGTGGTGATTTCAATAATTGAGTGCCTGACACGTACAACACATGTGGGATGAAGGAAAATGGTTACAGCTTTACACTTCATAAGAGAGTCTGGAAGTTGAAGAGTAATGCCTATACTTTTATTGGTGTATTTCCAAATTCCGTGGACGTGAAGACACAAGTGACGGATTTGGATGGGGAAATGGGATGCCTCGTGAAGGGTGTGACCACAACCTTGAGGGAGGTCAGGAGGAAAATGGAAAGGCATTCCAGTGGGTCTGTTGTGTGGCTGTTTGGTGGGGTTGATGTTTAGGTGGTGTGGATAGGTCCTGTGGAGGGAGGGGTAGCCAGAGGGGAATTTATCGTGGAAGGCTTTATTTGTAGGCAACAGAAGACAGTTAGTGCTGTCTTGAGGAGAGCAGCTTAATCTAGTCTCTCCCTGAAGAATCTTTTTGTTCTTGGAGAGTTTCCATTAGGTTTTATGGCCAGGTGACCTGGTGAAGTGGGGGATGGTGTGAAGGTGGGTGTGGTTGGAACGCACAGGGCCTGGAGCAGCAAGAGGGTGGGCGAAGTTTGGGGACGTGTGTGTTTGCGTATGTGTTGGGGGGGTGCCCTCTCTCTCGTTGCTCAGAGGCGCCTTCATTGCGCTTCTATTTTTACTGGTCAGGTTTGTCATATAGCTTCACTTAGGGTGGACGTAAATCCCGATGATGGCTCTGGAACTGGTGGCATCCAGTGAACCCAACGAGAGGTAGATCTGGAGCCTTGCTGGTGCCCAAGAGATTCCAGCCAGGTAAACAGCTAACGCTAAACGATTTCAGAAGGCAGATTCTCTGAATTCTCTGAAAACAGGTTTTTTTTTTTTTTTTAAAGCGAATGTAGTTATAGCCAGGCAAGGACCTTGGCAACCAGACTATCTGGGGGTAGGGCTTCTTCCACCTCTCCCCAATTCATACAACTCATCCTCCCATGACTTAATGATAATTTTTCTTATCAAATTTCTCTGCAGATTTAGGACATCCACAAGATGAACATCTCAATTTGAAAGTGGCAAATACCGTGTCTCCAGTTCATTAGCAGGCCCTCCCGTTTGACACCGCTCTCCCTGGACTCTCGCTTCGTTTTAGTCATGGGTTGTGCGTGGCCCTTCTCTCCAAGGTGCCCAAAGGCACTGACAGCTATTTCTGTGGTCAGTGCAGTGGTTTTCCTGGCGTGGCCGCAGAGCATCCCCGGAGAACCTGTGGGAAAGGTGAAGTCCCTTCCCCACCCAGACCTTCTAAGTTGTTTTCCACAAGCCCTCCAGGCACTTTTGATGTAACTTCAGATGCACTGGTGCTAATACACCGATTACCCTTTGCACAGGGCTGGCAGGTTTTGTCAAGTAAGTAAAAACACATGAGCATGTTACTGAACGCTATTTACAGTATTCCTTGTGTGTTTGATTCTGAGCACACACAAGCACCACATACAAACCCCAGCATTGATTTCTGTCCAGGCTTGTGTTTACTGTATAGGCTCTGTTTCAGTATGGCTTTAAGGTTGCTTTTCTCCCTTCTGGGAAACAAATGTGATTTAGATGATAAAGTCCCAAATCTCCACTGACTAGGAGATTAAGTGACGTCAACTCCCCAGAGATTCCTAGGGGTAGGTGGTGCTCTCTGGAGAAGGCTGAGTGAGCTGGATAACCTGCTGTTGTGTAATAAGGAAGGTCTCAGCCCTGGCCATTCTGGACTGCAATCCTTGTAGGGGTGGGTGGGGCTGGACAGTAAGGCTTGGAAGATGTCTTCTTCTTCTGTTTTTTTTTTTCCCCCTCCAGGACAACTTAAAAGTGTTTTTCATTCATTCCCAACTTTGAGATCAGTTGAGTATGTTAGCAGAGATACTGTTTGATAGGAATTAGTGCATTCAGACCGTGCCCCCATTACAGGAAACTATTGGTCTGTTTTTGTTTTTTTTTTTTTCCGCTCTTGATTACAGATAGGACAGTCCTCTGATTTTTTGCTTAGGATCCCCAAAGAAGATGACTTTTAATTGTTCGCCTGTTCCTGTTCCTCCTGAATCTCTAAAGAAAGACATTTTTATGTCTTTTTTTATTTGCAAATTGAGGTGTATTTGTTGTTGCTCAGTCACTAAGTCGTGTCTGACTCTCTGTGACCTCGTGGACTGCAGCACTCCAGGCTCCCCTGCCCTCTGCTATCTCCCCGAGTTTGCTCAATTTCATGCCCATTGAGGTGGTGGTGCTGTCCCACCATCTCATCCTCTGCTGCCCCTTGCTCCTTTTGCCTTCAACCTTTTTCAGGTAGAATAGTTCCTAATAATTTTGCTTCACTTCTCTTATTTTATTGCCTGATTGTGAACTCAGTCTTACGTAATGTTAAGGCATTTCCTTAGTCATCTTCTTATAAATGGACTTGATTTGCAGCAGATCTTTGAAATACTTAAGTAATGCTTAGGTTTAGTACCTAACTGGTAACCTGGAATCCTGGTACCTAGGAAGACACTCAGACTATATTTGCTGTTACTACAGGTTTTGCTTAAAGTTTCAGCATTGCATTGCTGGTCTGAATGAGTAACTTGTTTCTATTATCTTTAGTTAAATTAAAGGTAATCTCAAGAATTTGACTGCCAGGCAAGTATTTAATGTTGAGTTTAGACCTGCCTTCACCCTCTGTGGAACCTAGGCAAGTTACTTTAATTTCTCTGTGCCTCCGTTTTTTCTCCTGTAAAGTGCCGATGGGAAAATGCGTGCTCAGAGGGTTAAATGATTTAATGCTCTTTCAGAATGTGTCTCCATGGCATCAGCACTTGAATGTCAGGGAGGGGTATTGCCCTCATCTCTGCTGCCTCTTGCCTGTCTTCCCACCTCATTGCCCTCATTTCAAGTTAACAGAAAATGGATTTAAAATCTTGACTCCGTGCACATTTTTTAAAATTTACATATAATTAATCCAAACATCCTGTGCTTTCTTGAATGTATAAACTCACGGAAAATAGTTATCTCTGTGGAGGTGGAGTTGGTCTGTCAATTTGGAGACCAGATTCTTCTTCGTGTATACTAAAAACAAACAAAAGCAAACCTAACATGCTCTATTGTTGAATGTTAACAGATAAAGTTGGATGACGGGTTGGATTTTTGCACTGCATTTTTTTGTCATCTTAAAAGTGATTGTAGAATTGTCACTAGCATACCTGAGTGAGGGATTGTCGCTCTGCAGTTACTCGGTATCCTGTTATCCCCTTCAGGGTTAAGTTGATCATTGCTGCGGGTTGGAGAGCCCAAGCGTTCATAACAGTGTTGAGATAGGAAGGAACTGCTTGAAATAAGTGTTAATCTGTATGCCTAGTTCACATTGTGGAATCTGACTTCAGTGAGAGGGTCTTCCAACCTTCTGGTCAACCTAGTGCTGTGGGGATTTAGAAGAGGGGTTGAGGAAGAGGAGGAGGATATGCTGCTTCATTAGACATCCCTTACTGCCTCTAGAAGGATAATGAAGCTTTAGATTTATGGGTCTAAAGTTGAAGTGAAGCTCAACCTATGGGCATAACTGGAATATTGGAGGCCTTGGATGTAGAAAATCTTGGCTGCTTCTTGTGTGTCCCCAGATTACTCATTCATTCTGCCTTCCCTGCTTTCTTCTACCAGTTTTTGTTTTGTTTTGTTTTGTTTTTTCCCCATACCAATGTTTCCTGTTGACCCTTCTGTATTAGAATTAGCCAGACTTGACTGCTTCCTCCCTGGGTCCTGGGGTATGTCCATCACTTCCGCATTCTTTGCCTTGGCCTGGGGCTGGCCAGGCAGGCTTCACAAGGTTGGGGTAAGAAGTCAGTCACATCGTCAGCTTCACGGAATATGAGTTCTCCTTTCACCCACTCCCTAAACTCTGCTCCCCTCCCCATATCAAATCCAAAGCCTTGCTCATACTGAACCCTTAGAAAGTTTTTCCAAGAAATGATCATTACACAGCCGATACCAGTAGGCTCTTCGTTTTGTTCTGTATCTATTAATGAGTTTTATTTTCCAAAGGAAAAACTATTCATTTAAAGAGAATGTATAAAGAGACAGTCACCTGTCCACAAGAACCAGGGACACAAGAACCCTTTCCTTGCTTTGGCTTTGCTTCTGGGGACAGTTTCAGAGTTCTCCTCCTCCGTTCTGCAATAGAATATACGCTGTTGTCAGTTTGAATCGGCCTACAGTTTGGAGGATTGTGCTTACGTGTTATCCTTCAAAGTAGGCTCCGATTGTAACTCTTCACATTTGACTAGTGAACTCTGAATAAGAAATGGGGCTTATAGTGTGCTTCTATGTAGTAGTTTTGAAATCTCTGCAAATGTGTACCTTTGATCTGTTGAGCAGGACAAACAGATCCAGCAACCAAACAGGAAGACAGACTTAACCTATGTACTTGTGAATACCTCTGGAAGGTTATGCAAACATTTTTTTAGAGGTTGCCTTTGGGGAGAGAAACTGAGGGCAAGGGTGAGAATGAGAATGGCAACCCACTCCAGTATTCTTGCCTGGAGAATTCCATATGGACAGAGGAGCCTGGTGGGCTACAGTCCATGGGGTTGCAAAGAGTCAGACACAACTGAGCAACTAACACTTCACTGTGAATCAAGAGTGAAAGGCAGGGCCGCTGGGATCATTTGGGACTGAAGAAATGCCCCAGGGCTACTCAGTGTCAACAGTGGGGCACCCTCTTAGGTTAATTGCACGTCTTTTGCTTGTTATACATGATGTATCACATCTCAGTTTAGAGCTCACTAATTCCTAGCTGTCAACCTCACTGCCCATTATAATCTCCAGGGGAGCTTCACAAAGAAAACACTCTTTCTCTGAATCCTGTGCCCTAGATGTTCTGTTTGTTTTGGGGTAGAGCAGTGGCATAGATATTTTTATTTTTTATTTAAAGAATCTTTGAACCCTCAAAACCACAAAGAACAATGTTTTGAAAGTCCATCTCTTTTCCGTGCTATCCACATCTTGCCGCACTATTGCGTCTGCAGTCTGACAGCTTAGCGCTAAATACCTCACCCCATCACAGGCCAACAACAAGAATATTCTCTTCCACAGCCCCCTCCTCAGTACCGCCAGTACCGTGCCTTCAAGTCCACCGTCCACTTTTAAATTCTACATGAAGATTCTCCTCAGCTGAACTTAATGGCCTTTTTGGGGGGAGTCGGGGGGGATCCAGGGTCTGGTCACGCTTCTCATGTTTGTTTCCTCTGGCTGTGATGCCCGCAGCCCATCTGTCCCCACCAGCCTTGCCCATGCTGGCATTGTGCTTCTGCTCCCTATCAGTTCAGTGACGTTGAACCCCCTAAGAAGCACAGGCGCATTTCCTGGCATGAATGCCCCCTGAGTATCAGTGTTGCCCCCCCAGTGCACCAGAGGCCCACTGTGCCCACCCTCTTACTCCTGGTGATGAACAGATATTTTAAAAGATCTCCACAGGAGGTTTCAGGGTGCAACCAAGATTTGAAATTCATTTAATTAATTAATACCCCTTTCTGTGTCCGTGCCTTTGCCGTAAAATACACTAGTTAAAATTTACTGTTTTTAAGTGTCAGGTCAGTGGTACTAAGTGTGTTCACATTTTTGAGTAACCATCACCAGAACTTTTTCATCTTCTCAAGCCGACACTCTGTCCCCCATTAGACAGTAACTCCCTCATCCCGCCTCCTCCCGCTGCCTGGAGCTCACCTCTCTCTCTCTCTCTCTCTGGTTTTGACTACCCTGGATACTCCATATAAGTGGAATCATACAGTCTATTTCCTTTTGCAGCTGGCTTGTTTCACTTCGCTCAGTGTCCTCAATATTCATCCAAATTGTACCATGTATTAGAATTTCCTTCCTTTTTAAGGCTGAACAATATTCCATTGTACATACATACCATATTTTATCTGTTCGTCTGTTGATGGGCAACTGAGTGGTTTCCACCTTTTGGCTGTTGTGAATGACGCTGCCGTGAACACAGGTGTACAGGTGTCTGTTGGCGTCCCGGCTTTCATGTCTTTTGTGTGTGTGCCTAGAAATGGGATTGCTGGAACCTGCGGTACTTCTCTGTTTAAATTTTGGGGGAACCGCCCCACATTTCTCACTTTTCAGCTAAGTGAATTGAGGAAGCCTCAGCAGGGTCACATATCTTCGAGTTCAAGGGAGAGCTCAGTGAGAATGCAGGCCTCTAGGCTCCTGTTCGGATCACCGCCACAAGGGCACGATTGGGTCCTTGTCTTCTGCACAGGGGATAAAGACCAGTGTTTGGCTGGGGCAAGCTTTATTTCTTTGCAACCTCAAGTGGAATGCAGGCCAAGGGTTCGCATGTAGCGTTTCATTTGCATTATGTCTAACTTTTAAGAGAGTGTAGTTTTTGATTGATAATTTAAATAGTATTAGTCCATAGACAAGAGGCTGTCTTTGAGCTCTGTAAGTAGTGGATAACTGGTTGCCTCCCTGGGATGTGTAGGATTTTTAAAATAGAATATTGTTTTATTTTGTTAACCTGGCTCCTCCAAATACCGTTAACCCTTGAACAACACAGGTTGAAACTATCTGGCCCACTTGTACCTGGATGTTTTCAAATAGTACATATTGCTGCAGTACACTGTCCTTGGTTAGTTGAATCCATGGATACAGAAGGGCCGACTGTGAGTTACATGTGATTTTTCAGGTGCAGAGGGTTGATGCCCTGATACCCATGTTGTTCAAGGATCAACTGTATTAGCTGTGTGACCTGGGGCAAAGTCATAACTTCCCTGATTCATGCTGTTCAACTGTAAAATGGGGATGATAATAATAGTCAGACTTGAATGAATTAATCTACATAAAAATTCTGTGTCTGGTACCAAGAAGGGGCTCACTCAGGGCAAGCAATTAATGTAACATTTCTTATCAATTTCAGTGATGCTATTTAGATAATTGCAATCATCCTTGCAAGTATTATCTGGAATGCTGACATTTTTTAAATGAGTTATGACTATTGTACTAGACTTGACGTCTCCATTTGGCTTTCTTGTGGCTAGCAGACAGCGGCTTCTAACTTGGTGATTTTTACCCAGAGTGGGAGGTGGCAGGAACCTGGGAGTAAGAGGGCTCTAGAACAAGTATGGGCTGAAAGTAAGGGGAAGTGAAGTGAAGTCGCTCAGTCGGGTCCGACTCTTTGCGACCCAGTGGACTGTAGTCTACCAGGCTCCTCTGTCCATGGGATTCTCCAGACAAGCATACTGGAGCGGGTTGCCATTTCCTTCTCCAGGGGATCTTCCTGATCCAGGGATCGAACACGGGTCTCCCGCATTGCAGGCAGACGCTTTAACCTCTGAGCCACCAGGGAAGCCCGAAAGTAAGGGGAAGCCATTCCCTAAGGGCCAGTGTCAGTCATTTTTATACACTGCTAGGACCATGGAATCCAGAGAAGGATCTGGCTTAGGTGGAGCCAGGACTAGACAACTTGCTGTTTTGGGAGACTGGTCCTCTCTTCTGTCTGGTTGGAGATGAGCTGAGCATTACAAGTAGTCTGCCTCTGTGTAACCAGGTTGCTGTGTTTCAGCAATTAGTTTGGAATATGTGCTGAGTACCGTTTATGGACTTCCTAGGATTATTTAACAAGAGAAAATGTTGGCTTTGCAGATTAGCGTGGAAAGATCGAAACTTGGACAGTCTTATTTCAATGGAAGATCCTGATTTTAACCCTGGTCTCTGGTTGCCATGCACAGTCCTGAGAGAGATATCTCCCATGGTTTTTCGTGCCTGCGATAAGGGGACAGGACCACGAGAGGTGGGTGTTGTGTACGGTTCTAAGTGACCAGTTTCTACCTTTTTTGGTCAGTTTAACCTCTAATGATGCTGAGACTAACAAATACACGGGGTGCTTGTAGGTGTCAGGCACGACTCTTGAGCACTTTCTGTGAATCACCCAATTTAATCCTCGTGACAACTCTCTGAAGTTGCTAATATTATCCCCATATTACAGGTGGGAAAACTGATGTTCAAAGAGGTTAAGTAACTTGCCCAATCGCCCACAGATAGTAAGTGGCAGAGTCAGGGTTTGAACCTAGGCAGTGTGCCTCCTGTACCTGTGGGTACAAGTTAAAAGGTCAGTCTCGCACACTTGGGTAAAGCATTATCTTCTGGGTAAAGCATTAGCTTCTGGGTAGAGCATTTTCACCATTGTACTAGTTTCCTTTTGTGACGAATTAGCACAAACTGTGCGGCATAGTACAACAGACATTTATTGTCATAATTCTCTAGGCTAGAAGTCTAAAATCAAGGTGGTGGCTGGGCTACACTCTCTCGGAAGGCTCTGCTGGAGGGTCCTTCCTTGCCTCTTCCTAGCTGCTGCTTGCTGCCAACAGTCTGTAGAGTTCCTTGGCTTTTAGGTGTATCAGTCCAGTCTCTGCTTCCATTGTCATATGGTGTTATCCCAGGGTGTCTTTTCTTTTCAGCCATTGGATTAGGAGCCACACTAATCTATTGTGACTTCATTTGAATTTATTGCATCTGC
Source organism: Oryx dammah (assembly GCF_014754425.2). Lineage (NCBI taxonomy): Eukaryota > Metazoa > Chordata > Mammalia > Artiodactyla > Bovidae > Oryx > Oryx dammah. Next base: position 1,417,513 of record NW_024080603.1, on the reverse strand, counting down.
AAAGATCCCATTTCCAGAGAAGTTCACATTGTGAGATTCTGGGCAGAAATGAATTTTGGGGGGGATACTGTTCAACTGCTCAACCTGATATAGCCATTACATTTGGACAAAGGAAGGATTTCACACATATGAATTTTTTAGCACAGCTACTTAGGCTAGTTGTGAACAGTGATGGGTAGGAAATTCCCTGGGGTTCAAGTGGTTAGGATTTGGAGCTTTCACTGCTGTGGTCCTGAATTCAATCCCTGGTCAGGGAACTAAGATCCCACAAGCCATAAGTCATGGGCCCCCCCAAAACAAACAAAAAACAGTGACATGTACGGCCAAGAGAGGCAGTGGGTTAGTGGGGCTGGCTGGTGCCTCTTGTTAAGTCCATGCTTGGTCATCACCAAAACTGAGATGTCATCACGAAAACAGATGAAAGAAGGAAAAGTGCAGAAGAAGCAGAGATCCAGGAAAGGATTTGAAGCATCAGAAGGCAGTGGTGCTGGGATGGGCCCTCCCTAGTGAGAGACAGACAGCAGTTTATCACCACATGGTTTAGGAACAAGCACCTCATAATGACAATTTAAACCCTCTCTCAGTGACTTAAAATCTATTCAGTGCATTCTGAATAAGAGAGCTGGGAAGCATGTGGCTCTTCTTAGAGATGTTTCTGTTGCGTTTACTTTGCCATGCCTGCAGGTTTAGCAAACAGGTAAGCAGAAAATAGGCTCATTTAGAAATCCTTTGATCAGGCTGGATGGCTGAAACATACATCACTTCCAACATAATTTCTGTGGCAATGAGACTTTCTGACATAAATCCATGATAAGTTTATGGATATCCACTTCCTTTCTGCTTTGACCGATAAAAGGTCAGAAGTACAACTTTGGAGCTTATCTGTAGACTTTGTGAAGGGCGTGTACATTGCTTTAGGTATATTTATACCCCTCTGCCTTCATCATTCTTGTCTGCTTTTATTTTTCCCTTACCTGACTTCATTTCTTGGTATTTATACATTCCCCACCCCCACTCCAACATAACTTTTTGTTAACCCGCTCAAATCCTTTTAGGAAGAAAGCAAGATGCAAGTGAAGTGTTCATTTGATAAGTGAGCCCCTTGGGCCGGGGTCTGCCCTCAGAAAGGTGACTTTCTGATGGGGGACATGGCTCAGTGTCTCAGAGCCCTGGCGCTATCCCACCCACCAGTTAGCTCTCTGCAGAATGGGGAAGCAGTGGTACCCATCTGATGGCATCATGAGAACAGAATGTTCATGGGACGGCAAATGTAAAGCACTTAGCATAGTAGCTGGTATATAGAGAGAGCTCAGTGGGTGGGAAAAGGAGCATTCCAGAAGAGGGGGTAGTGTGAACTGAGCCTCCCCGCACCCCCCGGAATAATATGCCTCATCACATGTCTGCGGGACTGATTAGAGGGAGGAGAGCAGAGCGATGGAGTGTCCCGACAGCGAGGAAGTCAAGGATTCTTAGATGCTGAAGAGGTACCAACAGTTGGACCATTTCTGCTTCTTCCTCCTCAGCATTCCTTCTCATCTCTGGTGACCCCAAGCCCGTGCCTGCCTTGCTGTTTCATCCCCTGTATTTGATCCGTCTGAAGTTTATACTGACTTGGAGCAAGCTTGTTGACTGATTCCAGCAGAATTCCAGGAGAGGCTTGAAATTCATAACCCTGGTGGCCGAGACAATTTTGGGAGGTGGATTCTTCATTAGAATTTCACCGCTTCAGTTTCCTTTTTCTTCCCCATCTCCTCTATTTACTACCTTCTGTTACACATGAACTTTTGTAGTCTGAATAGCAGACAGCTGTTAATGGTGTTATTGGAGAACCACAGACAACCTAATATAAACCGATTTTGAGTGATGTGGAGGAATGCTTATAAAATAAAGTGAGTAGGCAGGACACACGATAGGGAAGTCAGAACTTAATGCCTATGGGGGATAACATGGGAAGGAAACATATCGCGTTGTTAACAGTTGTTTTAGCTGGCACTGTTTCCCGCTCTGTGGTCTTCATTTTTTCCTAGAGAGACGCTGTAATCATTAAAAATGGGGGTGGGGGGGAACTCCACTGTGTTAGTTTTCATATGACCCCTCTTGACTGCAAGATAAGTTCTTCGCCGTCTGGACTTCACTGACTTGGGGTGATACCCTCTGGGGTAGGAGCTGTTGGTGTCAGAGAATGAACTCCAGGGAAGCACCTTGCTGGCCTGGGTTTTCTGCTCCTTTTCCCCGATCCTGTGGGGCTCCAGCCAAGCATTTAGGACTCGTGGGGTCAGTGCCCGTGTCCCACACGGAAGTAGGGCATCTTTGCGTGTCCTGGTGTCAGGAGCTGGGGGGTGGACTGAGTCTGAATTGGAAATTGTTGTGTAACTCCCTTCGTGGGTCAGATTGGGAGCAGGTTTTCCCATGGTCTGTGCCAATAACCTTGCTCTTAAGACCCTTGAGTCATAAGATGAGAGCGTGGATGCCCAGTTCTGGGTTTCCCTTCATCAGCGTCCAGTCGTGTCCAGTGGGCAGAATTTTGGTCAGCTGGCGCATCACCAGTGAGGGCCAAGTTAGACATAATTGCGCCTGGGCTTCACTTTCAGGTCTGTGGCTTACTGTGCTCTGCAGAAGCATGCCAGGCCTGGAGCTTTGTTCTCCCTGGGAATAGCACGCCCTAGAAGAAAGGTTACAGTGTAATTCATCACCCAAACCTAGACACCTTTATTGGGGGAGTGGGGGGAGGGAGGGTTCCAGTCATTATGTCAAAGCCTCCCATGTCAGCTGGGCCATTTCTGGGCAAACCAGGATGAATGGTCCCCTGGTCAGCAGGATGGCTCTTGATCTGTTCTGTGAAATGAACTTCTCTTTCCTAGACAGAGTCTTCGCAGCAACCCTTGGAGGAGACGGGAAGCCAAAGCTGTTGGAGAGGATGCCGGGGCATTCAAGAAAAGGGGAAGCAGGGAGCCTTTTCAGGAAAGTTGAGCTAAAAATAGAGCACTGCCATTCAGCAGTGGCTGGGGCACTTCAAACGCTGGGGTCCCTGCCATTGTTTCTTTTCTTTGCATTCCTTGTGAGTCCCGGCTCCTTTTTCCTCTGCGTTATAAAGGAATCAGTCTGTGTGCCGACTCGTCTGGGATGCAGCCCCTTTAATGCATGGAGGAGCTGGACCAGAGGCTCACTGAGCTCCGGCTCGCTCTCACAGCCTGCGATTTTATAATAGATGGTCTCAGGCTGGGGCTGCATGGCTAATGAGCAGGGGACAAGCAGGGCCCTTCCTGCTGAAAGCCTGGGGCCCAGCTCCCCATCCCTGGCTGTCACTCACTCAATGGCTGGCTCCTCTCAGAGCCCAGGGTGGAAAACCTCTGAGTGAGGGGAGTGCAAGCCTTTGACTGGAGAGTGGGTTTCTTGATGAGGCGAGGAGTAAATGATGGGGTAGCGAGAGGGGAGAGGAAGCAACACTCCAGATCAGCATCCCCCACCTTTTTGTTTCCTGGAAGACAGCTTTTCCATGGATGGTGGTGGGGGGTGGGCACAGGGTGGGAGGGGAGGATTTCGGGACGATTCAAGTGCATTACCTTTCCTGTGCACTTTATTTTTATTATTATGACATCACCTCCACCTCAGGTCAGCAGGCATTAGATCCCGGAGGTGGGGGACCCCTGCTGTAGACAATCCCATAGGTCAGCGTTTCTCACCTCAGTACTTCTGGCCTGGACCATTCTTGGATGAGGAGGCTGTTTCTGTGCCTTGTAGGATGTTCGGTGGCATCTCTGACCCACCAGCTGCCAGGATTGTCCCCCATCCCTGGTGACAGTGCCACGGATCTCCAGGTATTGCCAGGTGTCCCCCTGTTGAGAATCATTGCCGTAGGTAAAACAGCAGGACTGTTTTCTAGATGTTTCTTTTTTGCATTGCTGTGTTTTGATCTGGCTGAAATCCCACCTTAGGCTCTTATAATACCATTTACTGGCCCAGTTAGCATTTGTGGTGGTGGGTGGTGATTTAAAATGAAATAGCCTCACTTTCAAGCTACGGGATTTGGCTCTGAAATAAAGTGAGCTGAGCTCTCTTACCTCCCCTTTCAAGAGTCTGTGAATAATGAGGTCTTTTTGCTGGAAATGAGATTATGCTTTTTTTCTCCATTTAAAACAATTCCCCCACCCCCACCAAATTTCTACCATCTAGTGTAACAGGTTTTCACTAGTTTTCTGGTGTAATGTAACTGACAATTACGTTTTTCACGAGGGCTCTCTGCCTCAGCCGTTCTGTCACTTTCCAGCGCACGTTCGTCTCTGAGGATGGAGTAAGGCTGGGATTCAGGGGGGCTGGGCGGGACCTGAGATTCCGGATGTCTGACAAGCTCCCAGGTGACGCCTGAGTGACTGGTCTGTAGCCCACACATGGAGTAGTGAGGCTCTAATGAGCACCGGCTCTTGACAGTTAAAGCAAAACTGGCAGATAGATCCAGGAGGATGCCAGAACACTCTGAGCGGGGGCAGCCTAAGATTTTGGCAACCTGCTGCCCACAGACCTTTCTGTTGAGGGATGGGATTGGCGGAGCCAGTCTGCAGCTTTGCAGGCTGTCAGGCAGCAGGAGGCCCCATGCTCCCAGCCTCTTACCTGATGCTGTGAGAAGCGATTTAACAGGACAGCCCAGGACAGATGGCTGCACCCCCTGAATCGGCACTGGAGGGGCAAGCCAGCTCCAGAAAGGCAGCAGGTGGGACCAGGGTAGACTCCACGCTGTTGGCTGGCTCCCTGGGTGGGTCTGGACTGAGCAGAGAGAGTCGCACAGGAGAGTAGCCCCTCAGAAGGGCTTGGACGCCACTTCCCAGGTGCCCAGCTCTGCAGGGAGGGTGGGCAGCCAGGTACACGCTCTCCTGGTGTGGGAGGCTCTCCCAGGGTCGGGGGTGATGTGACAAGCAGTTGGTGCTGCTCTGGTTATCTTAAAACCATTGTTTCTGCAGGTCTGTGAGTGGGAGGTGGTTTTGAGTTCTGTAGGAAGTGAGTAAAGCATTTCAAAGTGGTGATGGATGCAAAGGACTGTTTGTACCCACTGTTCTGTGTCAGGAGTGGAATTTCGCTATCAGTCAGCAGGTATACAGCATTGTCTTTACATTGCTTATTAAACCAACTTATTCAGAGAATTATAGAAGTAATTATCCTAGCAAAAAAACCTGAAACAAACAAAAAGGCAAACAACCTTTAATCTCATTGCCCAAATATAACCACTGTGAGGGTATTTAGACATTTGTGTTTCTCGTTTTTATTCCCTTCTGTATCTGTTTTTATTTTTTAAATAAAAAATATGTTATTTGATGTGATGTTAAAACCAGTTAGTATTTCTGATGAAGGATGTTAAAGTAAATTTGTGCTATTCATAATTTTTCAAAACTAGAATGACAGTCTGTGAAAGTCTTTGTGGGAGAACTGAATTGAGCTCTTTTGCTCTCCAGAAGTCCAGAGATCCTGAGTAAATCTTGAACCCCAAGTTTATTGGGGATTTGCATCTGAATATCTTTGCTTTAGCCGAATGAATGCTCTCTCTCTGTCTCTCTCTCACACACATACACAGGCTATTTTGATTGTATAGGGTTTTAACACATTTTTTAGTTCTTTCCAGCATCTCTCCAGGAATAGAGAGTAACTTTCTCTAGTTTATATATGGGGACAGGAGAGTTACAATGATTTAAAGAATAATTAGAGGTCTTAGTTCAGATCTCAGTGTCTTTTAGGCTTGTCTTTACAACAAGCAGTAATAGAATAACAAGATTTGGGTTGCAAGGATGGTCACCCTGCCTGAGTTAGGCAGGCAGACCTATATTACACTGACTTATTTATATAGTTCTCAATAACAAATCACCCCAAAACTTTATAGAATAAAGCTACCACCGTCTTATCATGGTTATAGACTCTCCGAGTTGGGAATTGGGGCAGGGAACCGTGGGGATGTCTTGTCCCAGCTCCATTTGCTAAACCAATCAATAAGCCTCAGTGAAAGCCTCAGCCTTTTGGGGGCCACAGCTGTCTGGAAGCTTCTTCCTTCTCATCTATGGTACCTGGGTTGGGGTGACTCCAGGACTGGACTCAGCACCCACATGTAGACTCTCCATGTGGCTTGAGCTGCTCCGAGCACGGTGGCTAGCTTCCACAAGAGAGGATTCCATGAGACAGAGAGGAAACTGCGTGGACTTGTACCACCCAGCTTCAGAAGCTGGACAGCATCACTTCTGCCTGCTTCTATTGGTCAGAGCCACTGTGAGCCTGCCATATTCAAGAGGATTCAAGAGGTGGGGATTCAGACCCCGCCTCTTAATAGAAGGAATCAGAATGTATGGCCAATTAAAAAAATAATAATAAACTAATTTAGCCCATACTACATCATGGCACTGATTCAACAGAAAATTAACTTGAGTAGAAGTCAGCAAAACTATAAAACAATGAGCTCATTGTAAATGGGGTGAGGGGAGACGAGCTGTGTATATTGTGAACAACTAATGAAAATAAGTGAAGTCAGTAGAAAGATTGAAATTAACCTAAGTACCTAGCAACTGGGGAGTGGCTTAAATAAACTAAAAACCTATTTATACTAGGAATACTGTGCAGCTTTTAAAATAAGGTAGCTCTGTATGGACTAACATGGGAGTATGTCCATCTATTAAGTGAAAATTATTTACAGAAAGCCATGTATTCAGTGACCCATTAATATTTTAATGTAACATGTATGTGTTAAAATATAGGAAGCAGTCTTATAGGAATTGCACCAAACTGTTCATGGAGGTTTCTCATGGGGATGAGAATAGGACTTGGTTGATTGTTAATGTGAAGGAGAACTTACTTGTTACTCTCTCTAGTTCTATGCTATTTAAATTTTTTAATGAGTTAAATATTCCTATATTGTTCTTAGGAGTTGCTATGTTGAGATTTTAACTTTTGAACTATGTGAAAGTTAATTTGGTAAATATCTATAAGTCAGGAGAGGGAATTGCTTTCTTCCTGGGCCTGTTGTTACCTCTTACCTTCCTTGAATTTTATTATATGACCATCTACAGCAGGTATGGTATTTGCACAAGTGGGCATTAGTCTGCTTAGCATGCACTGTAGTTACTGGAGAGGTTTGAGAGAGGCAGTCTTTTTGTTGTTGTTTTGTCTTGCTTCTCTTCTCTTGACTGAGAAGTCTCCTTGGTGACGGTACAATTCCTGAAACGCATGGTAATTCCAAGTGACCTTTGCATAATGGCTTTAGTAGAAATGAAGAGTAGACATGTTCATGTTGGGTTGAAACATTTAAGCTTCTGTTATTTCCCAGATGGAATCAACTATGTTCATATAATCAAATTGGGGAAATTCATTAGCCCTGGGAAAGATTTATGGCTTTAATGAGATTTAAACTGATCTAAATCTGAGCTGATATTCTGAGGTGGGTATTTTTGTAGCATCCCGTACCTCTCAGGCTCATAGAACAAGGATGGAGATCCATGTCTGTATTTTAAAGGGATAAGCCCTCTACTCATTTTCTGTGTTATGCAGTAGTTGAGTCCTGCGTCAACAATGATATTATTTCAACTAGTATCATAATGAGAGCTAGTGAGAGTGACTTACGGTGTGTTGGTGACTGAGCTGTGCCCTGGCCTGGCAGTAAATTCGGTGGATCCTTCCTGCCCTTGTGAGGCAGTTACTGCTGACAGAGACATCCGAGAAGTGGTTAGCAGAGGACTGGCCCGCAGTAGCTTGGTGTTTGCCCACTCTGCTCCATCACGCTCAGTGCCCTGGAGGCAGGCCATTGTGGTAGTCATGTGGGCCCCTTGCACTCTGGCTTTGGGGAGATAAGTTACGGTGCTTATTTGCTTTGTGCTCTCTCCTTCCCCCGGCTCTGGGTGGAGGCGGTGCTGGGTTCCTTTGCTGTAAGCCCTTAGTTCCCCGTTGGGGATACCTCTCCGGCTGCTGTTGTTGCAGCCCAGTTCTTGCTACAACTACTCCCTCCTCTTGACCCTTCAGACCCAGGGAAGTGATGGCTCGCTGATGTTGCTAGATTCCAGGTACCCCACAGTCTTTAGCAAATAATACTTCTGTTAAAGTCTTCTCAGCTACCTGTTTGAGTACCATGTCTTCCTTCCTGTACCCTGACTCATCAGATGACACCCCATCTTACAAATGAGGAGGATGGAGGGTAGAGATCTGTAAAGAACTGGGATTAGAATCCCTGCTGTTTTATGGTACAGCCTGATTGTCAGTGCTTTGCTATTTGCCTGTAGTGACTAGAAGATTCTCATCGTTCTCCTCAAATTAAGGAGAAACCCGAGGGAGAAAAAGTGTGTTTGATAAAACTGTGGGGTTGTGAAGTTAACAATCTAGCTCTTACACATTTAAATAAATGGCATCTTTAGTTCACAGTCTTCCATTTCTTCCCTTTGCAATTTCCACCAGGATCATTTTATCACCCAGGAAGGAGAAATAATGAAAGCAACAGAACATTCAATTTGCCACCTTATTTCCCTGGTTTGACTCAAGTTGACTGCTAGTTGTTTGTGAAAATCTTTGCGGACCAAGTTTCTGGGTATTTCAAAGAAATACGTGATTGAGTTGAAGAACATTCCTAAAGAGGCAGCTAAAAATGTGCTCAGTAATGACAGCCAAGTTGGAATGAACATAGAGCTTCTCAGGTGGCTATTTTGAAAGACAGAGTATTGATTCTGTGTGTGATCTCTTGACTTAACAAATACCAAAACGTAATCATGTTACCCAAGTCTCATCCCAGTGCATCCTGACTCTGTATTAATTTCCTTGACCTGCGGAGGACCTCGAGGCTGACTAGAATGACCAGGCTTGAGGGCAACCGCCCCACCCCACCCCTTATTGCCTGAACTCGGCTGTCTTTGCGGCAACACAGCCTAATAGTTACGAGCTAAGTCCTCGAGCCAGGCTCGTTGGTGCCAGTTCAAGCTCCACAAATGACCACTCTGTGCTTTAGTTTTCTCATCATAAGTGGGAATGGTAGTGCCTACCTCTCATAGCTCTTGTGAGGCTTAAACTCTGTGAAGGGCTTAGAAGAATGTCTAGCACAATTTCTATGAGCTCTGTCTTGGTGAGTTTGTTTTTTATTACTGTGATCATGACTGTCGTCATCTTCACAGTTTGGGACTCACATTGAGTTCTTCCTCTCTGTGATTACATGTATCCAGCACATTTCAGTAAACTTGTTTTTTTACTGGGAAGAATACAGAGATTAATTCCCTGAAGTGCCTACTTTTGACAAGGTTGTGTCCAAGTCATGGACTATGAGGAAACGACCCAAAGGAGGAAGAAGGAATTACAAGCCTGGTATGAAAGGGAGCATGCTGGGAAAAGAAGGTACCACTCAAATAATGCTGCTTCTTACAAAGCCAGTCCCTGGGGTCTGGTGAGGCTCAGATGCGTGTTTTGGCTGGTTTCTGTGGATCAGGTGTTAACTAGCCAGGTACCCTTTGTCCTTCGGCCGCTACCTTTTGTGCCTCTGTATCTTCACTTGCAAAGTGTTGTTAATACTTGTTGCCTCTCTAGTTTCTGGTTCACTTGGTGGACCAAACTATTTCAGACAGACAGTCCTGTGTGTGCCACAAAGATGGAGGGTATTCAAAGCCTGTGTGTTGAGTAGGAGTTGCCTCAGGATGGTGTGTGTGTGGAGTGAAGCTCAGGCCTAGGAAGGGTAGGGAACTGCACCCAGCCCTCCCTGCATTAAACTCCAGGAATCGAGCAGAGCTGTTCCACCCAGAAAACAGGGAGTGGCAAAACTCTACCCACTGGCGAAAAATGGGGTCCCAAAACCTGCCTTCCTCATGGATGAAGTTGTTGAATTCTTAGGTATGATCTGAGCCATGGACACCAAGTTGTCTAAAGCCAGTGGAGAAGATGAAGGGAGCTGTAGGAAGGGATTGGACTATAAGGCCTTCCTTGATGATGTATTACTCTATTTGTCAAATTTTCTGTAGAGGCTATTTTTTTTTTTTTGATAATTTCATTTGTTTCTGGTATTTTTTTCGTTTTTGGTTGTGCTGTGTCTTCGTTGCTGCTTGCGGGCTTTCTCTAGTGGCAGCGGGTGGGAGGTGCTCTTCCTTGCAGGGCATGGACTTCTCACTGCTGTGACTCCTCTCGTTGCGGAGCATGGGCTCTCGAGCTCAGCCGCAGTGGTTGTGGCCCACCGGCTCAGGTGCCCCGCAGCATGTGGGATCTTCCCGGACCAGGGATCGAGCCCGGGCCCCCTGCGTTGGCAGGTGGATTCTTAACCACTGGATCACCAGGGAAGTCCCTGTAGGGGCTGTTGTTCATTTTCTTCTTCCCACCCTTCCAGTGAAAATAAATCTTATGGTTTGACTTATTAGAAGAAGTCTTTCTTAACTTCAAACACTCTGATTCTCTTGAATGAAAATAGTATAACAGTAAAACTCTTGTGACATTTATAGTCTTTGCCATAATATAGACCTATGGATTGACTTAAGCCTCTGACTAGCTCTAAGCAAGCTGTGTGTGCGTGGCGGAGGGTTGGGTGGGGGTGGGGAGGGAGGAATGTGAATCCCTTCTCACACGAAGTAAATGGACTGCATGGTGTCACTTTTGAGTCACTGGGCAGGTCTGAGAACACACCTGGCCACTTGTGCTACCGTCACTTGGGGTGAAGAGTTTGCACATTGTATGTAAACACCTTCTCGCATTTCCTCACCCAAGTCACTACTCAGCTATAGCCCCTCTTGTTTCTCTTAAAACTGTCTAACAATATGATTACAGGAATAAAGACTGAATTCATGCTGCTTGAATCTAAAGACACGTGCAGTGGAAGCTTAAGTAAACCACATCCTGACTGAACAGTTTTTTTCTGCAGGGACTGTTCAGGGAGAATCACTATTTAGAGTGAGAAGACATATACAAGTTAATAATTTCTGGAGTTTTAAATCATCTGCTCCATGTAGAACCTTATTTCAATATAACAGGTATGTGACTGGAAGCAAAGGTTTCTGTAATACATGAACTTGAAAGATCAACTGTGGTTCAACTTTGTCCTCTTGTATATATATAAGGGGACTGAACTATTTGTGGAAGAGCATGTGGTTTAGAACCACAGCTGAATCTGAGCTGCCTGGCCCTAGAGCCTCGGGCAAGTCCCTAGCACTCTGAACCTTGTTTTCAGTTCAGTTCAGTCGCTCAGTCGTGTCCGACTCTGCGACCCCATGAACTGCAGCACGCCAGGCCTCCCTGCCCATCACCAACTCCCAGAGTTTATCCAAACTCATGTGCATTGAGTTGGTGATGCCATCTAACCATCTCATCCTCTGTCGTCCCCTTCTCCTCCTGCCCTCAATTTTTCCCAGCATCAGGGTCTTTTTCAAATGACTCAGCTCTTTGCATCAGGTGGCCAAGTATTAGAGTTTCAGCTTCAGCATCAGTCCTTCCAGTGAACACCCAGGACTAATCTCCTTTAGGATGGACTGGTTGGATCTCCTTGCAGTCCAAGGGACTCTCAAGAGTCTTCTCCAACACCACAGTTCAAACGCATCAATTCTTCAGCGCTCAGCTTTCTTTATAGTCCAACTCTCACATCCATACATGACCACTGGAAAAACCATAACCTTGATTAGATGGACCTTTGTTGACAAAGTAGAACCTTGTTTTACTCCTAGGTAAATTAGGTCATCTGTCTAGAGCAGTTGTTGGTGAAGTTTAGTAACTCCGTGTCAGACCACTAGCACAAAACCTAGTCAATTAACATATAAATGCCAGCTGCTACAGAACCCAGTATTCCATATCTGAAGTACACCTAGGGCTTTGTCACAGAGCAGGTGATCAGCTGTAGGCTTGATGGCTGAAGTTTTAACACATTGATTGGACAGACTCTAATTTTACGAGATATAATTTATGCTGCTGCTGCTGCTAAGTCGCTCCAGTCGTGTCCGACTCTTAGCAACCCCATGGACTGCAGCCTACCAGGCTCCTCCGTCCATGGATTTTCCAGGCAAGAGTACTGGAGTGGGGTGCCATTGCCTTCTCCATATAATTTATGAGATACTTGTATAAAATTTTAATCTCTTCGTGACACTTTAAAAATATTTTCAAAGTTCCTTTGGTATTTTTTCCTTATATGTCAGTTTTTTAAATATAGATACCAAATTGAATATAAAATTCAAAACAGATATAAACAAATAAGAAAGGAAGCTCTTTCTTATAGTAGATGGCTTCAAGATAGAAGGAATAGTGGAGTTAGAAAATCCTCAGCAGATACTGCCCTTGGTGGACAAAGTTTTCATGAGGAAAGGATATTTACATAGTCACAAAGTGTCTCCCCTCAAGTCACTTACTTATCACAAAGGGAAAAAGAGTGAGTATTCGGTGGAGAAACCTGGCGTACATCATCTTCACCAGATGATTAAAGGCAACGTCACTTGTGCAGAGTCAGACACGACTGAGCAACTTGGCACACTCGCAGGCACACATATTGAGACAAACCAACATCAGTGCCTCCTGATCTGAGTCTGTTAAAAGCGTACAGTGTGAGTTTTGTTGTCTAAGTGCCAGAGGTTCACAACCTGAATCAGGAGGAAACATCAGACGAATCTGGTGGATGTTCTATAGAATTAATGGTTGTAATCCCATCAAATATAAGATCAACAGAGACAAGGACTGATAACAGTTCCAGATACAAAGAGGGTAGAGAGACAGGGCAGCGCAATGCATGGGACAAAGAGAAATCTGTAAAGGACATTATTGGGACAGGGGGTGAGACTTGAATATAGACTGTGGATTGGATGGTCGTGTCATATAGATATTAAATTTCCTGATTCAGATAATTACGCCAGGTTCATGTAACAGAATGCCCTTGTTCTTAAGAAATACGCACAAAATGAACTATAATGAGAAGGAAGGTAAAGAAACCATAGCCCAGGGCTAGAGGGGTTCACATTGGTCATGATGTGCTCAGCTCTTTAGTTGGCTTTATTCTTGCCCACTGTGATATGGAAGAGGTGTGCAGAATGCTGACAGTAAGGGAAACGCATTTTCCTTGAAAAGAGGTAAAATACTACATACACTTGAATGTCATACCTTTGGATGGATGAATCACAATGTGTGAAGAACTGGTGGGAACTCTAGAATGGTGTTTGAGACCTGGATGTGATCTTTATTGACCTATTAAGTACTTTATTTCGATTTTTTTTTTTTTTTGAGCAACCTCCAAGTGGATGGGATTAGGATAAGAGTATTTTAAATATTTGGAAGTGTTTTTATATAAATTAAGCTAATATTAAGCCATTAATACTATTAAAGAGACGATAGATTTAAAAGCACTCCCATTGGGCAGATAGGAAGTAAAACCCAGAGAAGATTAAGTGACTTGCCCCAGGTGGTTTCTCCCAGACTTTGAACTTTCATCTGTATGACCTCCTACAGTTGGGTTCTTTTATAGACCATAATTCTGTGTACTTTCTAGGAATAAAAGAAAGTATCAATATAAGAAATAGAAGAAAGAAAATGTCTCTGTTGTAGGTTAGCAGTAGTTTTTGTTTTGAAAAGAAAATTAGACCAGAGAGGTGCCTTTGCTACTTTGAAATTTTTGGGTTCTGTGAAATTGCCTCTTAGGCCAAATTCAATTTAAGATCTGTTCCTGTTAATCGGTGAGGGCTCTGGTGTCTTTAGGACTCTCCCAATGATCTGCTTTTCTGTGCCTGTGTGAGTTGATGGGTGACTTCCCCAAACCCAGCTCTCTGTCTTGCTGAGAAGCAGCTGAGCGGTGGTTTAAGGGTGAGGTGATGGAGCTGGAGCGTCAGCTTGAATCTCAGCTCTGCCTCTTGCCAACTGTGCATGCTGGGCAAGGATAATGATGATAACAATGATAATCCTCAGAAGACTGTGAATATTAAATGTGTTAACATTTGCAAGGAAATGAGAGCAGTACCTGGCATAGAGAAAGTGCCATGTAAGCATTTGTTTTCAATCGTGATAAGATATACACAAATGTACCTTATGTACAAACCTTTTTAAACTACACAGTTCTTTTACTATGTGCATTCATACTGTTGTGTACCCATTGCCACTGTCCATCTCCAGACCTTTTCCAGCTTCCCAAACCCACCCTGTGCCCATTCAACACTAGCCCTGCCTTCTCCCCTCCCTGCAGCCCCTGAAAACCACCACTTCCAGTCTCTGTGATTCTTGACTAAATACCTTGGCTCATGCCAAGTACATATTTAGAAGCAAAGAACTTTGGGGGTTTACATGCCGGAGTGTGTACAGAACAGGTTTGCTCAGTGTTATCTAGCAAATTGGTATAAATTACCTTCCAAGGGCACTGGACAACTTGAATGTCAAACAGAGCTGGAGCATCCAGCTGAAAAGCAGCCCACCCCTGAAAAATAGATGTGGGAAACCAGATGGAAGGAGAAAGTTCTGGTTTCTCTTTGCTCCGCACTTTTTCCTCCTGACATGCTCCCCTGCTTCAGGAGCACAGTGGCAGTGGGTCTGCAGGCGCCGATGGGCTAAGGGGGTCAGGTTGTTGCGGATCACCGCAAGGCATGGTGATATGGGGCAGAGTCAGACTCCAGTGCTGCAGGAATAGTGGGTGGAGGGCGTCAGAGGTCGAGATGCTTCCCAGGCATGACACCTCCTGTTCAACAGGCAGCTAAGCGTGAGCCAAGCTGGCATTGGCGTGGGTACCCGGTGCCTGCAGGGTACACATCTGCCTGGAATACCAGTTTCACTAAGTTTCGAGGTGGGGACTCTTATATTTTAAATACTGAACCACAGATCAGTCGGGGAGTAGAATGCAAAATAGATGGTTATTTTTAAGAGCGAGTCTGAAATGAGACTATTCATGCTTTTTGGGCTTTGAGCCATGACCCTGTATACCTGTCTTTATCCCCAGTTCTTTCTGTGTGTTTTTTTCCCTTCTGCATCTAGGGTTATTTCTCTGCAGAATAGCTCATTAATGTGCAATGCGGGAAGCCTAGGTTTGTGTGCAGGTCAAGAGAGGAGGGCTCAGAAAGGCAGGTCTGCCTCTCCTGAAAGCAGTGTGCAGCAAGGAGTAGACGATGCAAGACTGTGCTCTCCACCCTCAGCTGTGGTCCAGGACAAATGACTCAGCTGCTCCGGGTGTCCATGTCCGCATCTGTAAAATGGGACTCACACTAGTATCACAGGATTCTTATGGGTTGGTGCCGGGGAAAACTGTATCATGGAAATTTCTCTGGGGCCATGGAAGTTTAGAAGCCAAAGCCTCCCCAACTGCTTCTCCAGCCCCTCTGCTTATCCCTCTTCTAAATCATTTGTGTAGCAGGGCTTCTACTACACAAGACTCTTGGGCTTCTTTCTTTTCTTTCTGGACTTCTTCTCTCTGCCTTTCCTCCTGGCGCGCCACCCTTGTGAAATCAAGAGAGGGAAGGCTGGCTTAGAAAAGAGTTTGGAGTTGCCCAAGGCCATTCCAAAGGAGCCCACCTCAGCGGGCAAGCAGCCATGTGTGCTGCTCAAGGCTCTGACGTGTGGAGCCTTCAGAATGGTAGTGGATGGACGGAGCCCTGGGGGAGGGAATGGCAAAGCAAGGACGCTGAGGAGCAGATCTAGGGCTGTCTCCTGAAACTCCATCCCTGCTTCCCATGGATGCAACTCTGCACGTTCCAAGAAAATGCACTGTTGGTGGCTCAGAATACCAGTGAACTGGTGAAATGAGGATCTTGGTTTGACGGTTGTTTTATTTTTAATTCATAAAATTATGTATTAATTTATTTTTTATGGCTGTGCTGGGCCTTTGTTGCACAGCACAGACTCTAGGGCGCATGGGCTCAGTAGTTATGGTGCCCAGGCTTAGTTGCCTCTCGGCATGTGGGATCTTAGTTTCTGGACCAGAAACGGATCCTGTGTCCCCTGTATTGGCAGGTGGATGCTTAACCATTGGACCAAGTCCCTTGAGTATTTAAATTAACAGTCATTACCGTGATTGAAGTCACAGATTTGACAACTGATGTCCGATGAGCTGTATGTGGAATTACATATACAGTTACATGTACCTGCCAGGTGGACTTTGGAAAGAGCTTTTATCAAAAGAGCAAAACTCTGCCCAGCTCCTGAATGATGAGCTGTCATCTGGTCTTACCCCTGATAGCTGTACAACATCCTGGCCCGTCTCCCTGTTCCTCTCCTTAAAAAGTTCGGATTTAGAAGGCTGAGGGACTGGGGAGGAATGGAGACTCGGAGAGCTGAGGAATGGGACCGGAGACAGAGCACGATGATGCCTCTTGAAATTGCACATGCAACTTGTTAGCCTTCTTGTCTTCCCTAGCTGTGTTTCCGCTCCAGCTTTCTCTTCCCTCCTTGATCAGCTGACTTCAGACTTGATCTGGGAAACTGGCTCTGAGCAATCCTAACATTGAATACCCTCTTCCCCTTGGCTTTTCTTTTCTTTGTCCTGCCATTGGTTGCTCCTTTTTCCAGAGGTTTTCCCAACTTCTCTCCAATGCTACGTGTTATCTGTTAGACAAGCCATCTGGGGCATAGGATTCTTTCTCACACGTCATCCAGTGTCTTCCCTGTGCTCCTGATGTGCTCTGCGACTATTTAACCACGTTAGAGACTTTGCCACTTACCAAAAGAAACACATTCTGTTCTTGTTGTATTTATTGGTTTTAATTACAAGCCACTTGGAAGGCGTTTGAAGACTGCATCTCTATAATTATCTGCCAGCACTTTGCACCTAGTGGACCAATTGCAAGAGTAAATTTCCATCCTCACTTGGCTTCATAAATGTGGATGTGTCTGCTGCACAAATGCTAGCAGGGTTTTCCTCTCTGGAGTGGAAACAGTGACTTAATTCTGAAATTGTATTCAGGTCCTCTCAGGATCTAGTGCTGGTACACAGTTTGGCTATCTCCTCTGTTGCATGTGAGACCTGTGGTGCCAAGACATTCACATGTAGAACAGTGATCCAGTGCCCAGGCAGAAAGGAAATGCCAGGGAAGATCAGTTATTCTTTTAAGTCTGAAGCAGAAGAACATGAATTATGTTTAAGGTGGTAACTGTCCTGGCTGCTGTATAAAGTTTTCAGAGTTTTGGGCTAAAGAATTGTAATTTCTAAAAACCGTGGTGTCTTTCGTGGTGTTTATAGGCAGATGCACTTTTAAAATCTTGATCCTTGTACTTTTCTGTGAGCAGTAGTTCTATGTGTTGGGACAAAAAGCACCCAACAAGCCAAAACCAAAATGTTTTCAGCTTTGTTGCCCAAGTGGGGTAAATTCTTTCCCACAAGAGAGACGTTCCCAGGGTATTTCACCCACTTTCCAAGTAGCTTACAAAATCATGGTTTGTATACATTCTCTTCAGCCTGCAAGCTCGACACTGGCTTCACCCCCTCTTGCCAACTCCACTCCCTTCCCACATTGGCCATTCCATTTCCTCCTACAGCTCCCTGTATTGTTGACCTAAAAGAATAAAAATATGTTTGCTCTAATATAATAGGGTACCTCCAAAAGTTCAGTAAAAACTAAATCGAAGCCAAGAGTTTGTTTTAAATACAAACCAGCTCTGTAACCTACTAGCTCTGGGGTCTTGAGCAAATAGCTTAGCCCATTTAAGACTTAGTCGAGTGGAGGAAAATAATGCTTGTCCATCTATCTGATGGGGCTGGGACAGTCATTTGAGCTAAGTGATGTGGTGCTGGTTGTTTGCAGTCGCTCAGTCGTGTCAGACTCTTTGAGACCCCATGGACTGTAGCATGCCGTGCTCCTCTATTCTCCACTCTCTCCCCGAGTTTGCCGAAATTCATGTTCTTTGAGTTGGTGCTATTATCTAACTCTCTCATCCTTTGCCTTCTCCTTCTGCCATCAATCTTTCCGAGCATCAGGGTCTTTCCCAATGAGTCGGCCCCTCGCATCAGATGGCTGAAGTGTTGGCTCTTCAACATCAATCCTTCCAGTGAACATTCAGGGTTGATTTCCTTTAGGATTGACTGGTTTGATCTCTGCAGTCCAGAGGATTCTCAAAGAGTCTTCTCAAGTGCCACAATTTGAAAGCATCAATTCTTTGATGCTCAGACTTCATTATGGCCCAACTCTCATATCTGTAAATGACTACTGAAAAACCATGGCTTTGACTAGACTGACTAGTCAGTCTGGACTAGACTAGCTTTGTCAGCAAAGTAACATCTCTGCCTTTTAATATGCTGTCTAGGTTTGTCATAGCTTTCCTTCCAAGGAGCAAGCGTCCACAGTGATTTTGGAGCCCAAGAAAATAAAATCTGTCACCATTTCCACTTTTTCCCCTTCTGTGTAGATGACGTCTATGAAACCAAAGTGCCTGACTGAAGTCCCGCTCTTTGCTCGTGGCGTCATCTGCAGCACTTGATGACGTCTCACAAATCCAGTATTCCCCAAGCCCTTAATGTGTGAGCTGATGCTGACTTTCATACCCCATTTAAATGCCATTAAGACCTTCTTGTTCATTAAAACTAGCCTAAACTGCTTTCATGGGGTCGCAAAGAGTCGGACATGACTGAGCGACTGAACTGAACTGAAACTGCTTTAGCCCAAAGTCAAGTTGAAATGTATTCTGCAGCTATGACTGTGTTGGCAAGATACCTCCATTTGCATAGTATGATCCACTAGAGAGCTGAATTTTTGGCATGCTTTAAAAATTGACTGTCCTGAATCATGTGTTAATTCACACTCACTAACAAACAGCATATGCTTGCATTAATAGTACCCTTCTGTTCTCCATCCTAGCCTTCTAATTGCGTGTTTTATTAAACTCCTCTGCCAAATATATGTGTAGATTTAACGTTCGCTCCTCGTATATCCTGCAACAGTGGGATACCTCCGTGCCATTTTCCTTGTTCGTTACACAAACTTGACTTCATGGAAGCTGGCGCAGGAAGGGGGTGCCTTCTGGTGCCGGGCCATGCGCCGTTTCCACCTCCACCATCTGAAGTCACTGAGTGAATTGGCTCCTCTTTGCTGGCTTCCTTGTCCTTCCCCCGAACCAGGCTCTTCTTCATCCTGTTCGTTCTGTTGCCACGCTGTGCTCTTGTAAAGCGTGGCCGTGGTTCTCTTCTATTCAGACTTACAGGGCTTCGTGTCGCAGAGGTTCAGCACCGCCTTCGCTCCGTCCTCCATCTCTGGTCCCCTTTGTCCATTCCTCTCACTTACCTCTTTCCCTACCTTCTCCTTGGCTCAGCATACCTTCCAACAGAGTGGGGCCATGCGTCATCTTCCTCTCTGCTGTCTTTGAACTTCTCTGTGTGTGTGTGTGTGTGTTTCACACCATAAAGCTGACTGAGTATCCAGCACAAATTTTAATCTCTGTGATCCCTTTCTTGATGCTCAAATGGGTCAACTAGGTGCATGAAAGTTATCTTTCTCAATGGAACTGGCATGAAGGCTTATTCCTCATCATATTTTAAAAATCTTTATGTAACTGAACATTGAAACAAATATAATCCTTTCTTATTTTTGATATAATTAAAGTAATACACATCAGCGGGGTAGAGTATTTGGAAAATGTAAGAATCAAAGAGTGAAGGAAGAGCTCTCCTTTTGGAAACAAATGCTTTAGCATTTTGATATTTCCTTTTAGGATTCTTTCCCTTATTAGAGTTTATATAATTATTATAGCAGTATATAGACACATGTATATATGTATACAGTATGTATATATGTGTGTGAAATTAAAATTGTGCTTTTAAAAATTTATATAGCTTCAAATACATTCAGTAGGCAAGTTACATGGGAGACTGAGGGGAAAATTGAATATGATCAATTATCCTTGGAAAAACTATCTGATTATCGGTTATCTTTACTATACTTATGTTTATAAGTTTTATATCTTATATAGCATCACCAGCTCAGTGAACATGAATTTGAACAATCTCCAGAAGAGAGTGAAGGACAGAGGAGCCTGGCATGCTGCAGTCCATGGGATCGCAAAGAGTCAGACACAACTTAGCAACTGAACAACAACAACAGACTCATTTAGTAATTGATTACACAAGAATTTAGCCACTAAATAGTTTGAAATATACATGAGGAAAAAATGTTTCCAAAAAACACTCATACAACAGCTTCATGGGGTTAAGTGGCATTATTCCCATTCTATATATGGGGACACGGGGTATGACAGTGTTACAGGTGCCCAGAGCACTGCTCTTCCCTCTCAGCCACACCCCTACTAAACAATCGAGTGTCTTTGAGGAGGGATAAATTAGGAGGTTGGGATTAACATATAACCATTGCTATATTTAAAATAGATAACCAATGGGGACCTCCTGGATAGCACAGGGAATTATAGTCAATATTTTATAATAAGCTATAAAGGGAAAGAGCTGACTCATTTGAAAAGACCCTGATGCTGGGAAAGATTGAAGACAAGAGGAGAAGGGGACGACAGAGGATGAGATAGTTGGATGGCATCACCAACTCAATAGAGATGAGTTTGGGTAAACTCCGGGAGTTGATGATGGACAGGGAGGCCTGGCATGCTGTGGTTCATGGGGTCGTGAAGAGTCGGACACGACTGAGTAACTGAACTGATGAGGGGAAAGAATATGAAAGAGAATTTATATCTGTATAAGTGAATCACTGTGCTATAACACCTGAAACTAACATGATATTGTAAATTACCTTCTTGTTACTGTTTAGTCACGAAGTCATATGGACTACTGTAGCCCACCATGTGCTCCTCTGTGCACGGAATTTTCCAGGCAAGAATACTGGAGTGGATTGCCATTTTCTACTCCAGGGGATCTTCCCAACCCAGGGAACCAACCTGTGTCTCCTGCATGGGCAGGCAGATTCTTTACTGCTGGGCCACCAGGGAAGCCCTGTAAATTGGCTATGCAGTGAAGTGAAGTGAAGTCACTCAGTCGTGTCTGACTCTTTGCGACCCCATGGACTGTACCCTACCAGGCTCCTCTGTCCATGGGATTTTCCAGGCAATAGTACTGGAGTGGATTGCCATTTCCTTCTCCAGGGGATCTTCCTGACCCAGGGATCGAACCCGGGTCTCCCGCATTGTAGACAGACGCTTTACCGTCTGAGCCACTTGCAAAATGTCATGAAAATCAGGCATGATTGACAAGTTAGATAGAAATTAACCTTTTGTGAGGAAAGAGGAGTAAAATGGAGATGGGTGTCTCAGAGAAAACATGGTAGATTTTCTCAAATGTGTTCTCAGCATTTGTTGACCATATCATTTTGCTTATGACGTGACATAGTGGTGTCATTTCATTTTTTGTTGGTTTTCATTTTGCTCTTGTTACAACCCTTGCATTCCTAATGTAGTCTAACTTAGCAATACTGAATACTACCTTACTATTTTTTCCTTTGCTGGACTACATTTGAGGTTTCTACATCTCTGAGAAATAAGCCTGTAATTTTACTGTCTGTACTTTCTCAAGATAATAGCGTTAATTTATATGGTTTCCAGCAGGGAAAATTGTGTTTTTTGTTGTTCAGTCCCTAAGTTGTGTCTGACTCTTTGCAATCCCATGAACTACAGCACACCAGGCCTGCCTGTCCTTTACTAGCTCCCTCAGTTTGCTCAAACTCAAGTCCATTGAATCAGTGATGCCATCCAACGATCTCATTCTCTGCCACCCCCTTCTCCTCCTGCCCTCAGTCTTTCCCAGCATCAGGATCTTTTCCAATTAGTCGGCTCGTCACATCAGGTAGCCAAAGGTATTGGAGTTTCAGCTTTAGCATCAGTCCTTCTAATGGATATTCAGGGTTGATTTCCTTTAAGATTGACTGGTTTGATCTCCTGGCTGTCCAAGGGACTCTGAAGAGTCTTCTCTAACACCACAATTCCTAAGCATCAATTCTTTGATGCTCAGCCTTCTTTCTGGTCCAACTCTCACATCCGTACGTGACTACTGGAAAAACCATAGCTTTGACTATGCAGACCTTTTCCCACAAAGTGTTGTTTCTTTTTAATACACTGTCTAGGGTTTGTCATAGCCTTCCTTCCAAGGAGCAAGTGTCTTTTACTTTCGTGGCTTCAGTCACCATCCGCAGTGATTTTGGAGACCAAGAAAATAAAATCTATCACTGTTTGCACTTTTTCCCCATCTATTTGCCATGAAATGATGGGACCAGATGCCTTAATCTTAGTTTTTTGAATGTGTAGTTTTAAACTGGCTTTTTCACTCTCCTCTTTCACCCTCATCAAGAGGCTCTTTAGTTCCTCTTAGCTTTCTGCCATTAGAGTAGTATCATCTGCATATTTGAAGTTGTTGATATTTCTCCCGGCAATCATGATTCCAGCTTGTAAGTCTTCCAGCCCAGCATTTTGCGTGATGTACTCTGCATAAAATAAAAGTCATGTAAATCTATCTGCTGATTAATGAGATATCAGTAATAACCATCAATAGCACCCTCAGAACAGTCTAATGGCCCCTGGGCCAGTCACCAAACATTTACATACAGGGAGGCAGTGGCACTTAGGAAGAGTAGAACTGGAATCCAGAGATTCCAGAACTCTGGAGTCAGGGTTGTTCCAGCTCTGCCACTGAACTGTCCTTGTGATGTTAGGATTACCTAAGCCTGAATGACCCAACCTCTCTGCATCTCTTTTCCATCAGAAGAGTGGAGATTCAAATTCCTGTCTTAAAGGGGGATAAGCGATAATATATGTAAAGTATCTGGCATGTGGTAAGTGATCATTACGTGTTAATCCCTTCCGTCTGCTACTTTCATGCATGTATCACGAAGCACGCACACGAGTGAGAGAAATATAGCATATGCACCCGAATTGGAAAAAAACTCAGCCAAGAAGCTGTTTTGTTTTCCTCCGCTTACCTTTGAACTGTTTGTGATTAATTTTTTCTTTTCTGCTAGTAGTCAAGGAGAAATGAGTCCAAGCTTCCCTATTCTATTGTCTTCTAAGACTCCTAGCTTTGTGGCCGTATTCTCTGATATTCTAGGTCATTTGGAATAGTTTGAGAGGATAAGGACAGCGGGTTCCCAGGGACTGACTTCTCCTTGAGAACAGCCCAGGAGCCATCATTATATATAACCTGCTAAGTCTGTTTAACAGTTGTAAAATATCATTCCCATGAAGTATCAAAGTGTAAGTAAATATGTTCATTAAAAATGTTCATTTTCTATGGAAAGCAGGGAGAATCATTTTAGGACTAGTTGTAAATTGGAGTGTTTTTGCACTGACCATCTTAAGAATAAAAAATTCATATCCAAGTGAGATAAGTTGAATTCCTTTCCCCTCCTTTAAAAATACTAGAAGCTCATCTAGGCTAAAGATTTTTATAATTCCTTCTGTAATTTTAACAGTCAGGGTTAAAAAGTCTACATTGTCTTTGGAAACTTGATACTCCATTCTTCCTTACTGAAATCTGTGTAGGAGCAGGTAGAGAGCAAATGCAACTTTCCCTGTGCCTATTTGGTAGCTAAAGAGGTGGTTTTGTCCCCAAATGTTTTTTTGCTTTTCTAATTGACTACAAAATACCAAATCTAACAATCATTGCTTTTAATTTTTTTCCCAAATTGAGCAAAGTCCCAGACAGACCTGCTCCCGCCCCGCCTCCCAGACTTCAGGTTGGCCACCTCTGTGTATGGATCTTAACATCTTCATGGTCTGCTTTGAGTTTCCACGTTATTTAAAATAGAAAAAAAGACATTCTTGGTCAAATTTGCACAGTGGACCAAAATTAATTTTCTTCCCATGTGCGAGATGTAGAAGTAAGGTCCTGTTCTGAAAAGTTGTCCTGGGTTTTGAGATCTTGGGCTTGTTAGAAACAGATTGGCATCTTAGGTGCTCAAGTATGATCACATCC
This sequence comes from Oryx dammah, assembly GCF_014754425.2. NCBI lineage: Eukaryota > Metazoa > Chordata > Mammalia > Artiodactyla > Bovidae > Oryx > Oryx dammah. The sequence continues at coordinate 1,393,737 of NW_024080603.1, read as the reverse complement.
TTGGGAAAAGCTTGGCACCTTTTGCATCAAAGTGGGATCAAATAACTCTTTTTCATATGTTGATCTTAAAGCTATATATACTTAAACTGTGTTTGCAGAAAGGGATAAACGTTTCACAAAGCCTGAAATGTTTCTCATTTTTCTAAGAAATTATGATGAAAAAGCTATCTAACTCTTCTGAGCCTCAGTAACCTCACTAGAGGGCTTCCCTGGTGGATCAGTGCCAATGCGGGAGACCTGGGTTCAGTCCCTGGGTTGGGAAGATCCCCTGGAGAAGGAAATGGCAACCCACTCCAGTATTCTTGCCTGGAGAATCCCATGGACAGAGGAGCGTGGTGGGCTACAGTCCACGGGGTCACAAAGAGAGTCAAACATGACTCAGCAACTCCACAACAAACCTTACTGGAAAAAGCACATGGGTAGCTCATCAGAGACCCTAACACTTAGGAAACTGTAGTTTGTTGGTTACCCTTCTTTCCACTAGGAAATTCTTGTAATGCTGAACTTGAAGATTTAGGGCTTTCTGGGAAGTGGCCACAGCCCCTTACTGCCATGTGTACCTTGAATATCCTCTGAAGTTGTGTGTGGATTTATCACTCTGGAGAGTCCTTAGAAATGGCTGGTGCATGAGAAGTTCCAGGGTAGGCTTCAGATTTGTTCTCCCTCCCTTGAGATCCGAACAGTATGGCCATACTGACATCAGGGCTTGGACTTAGCGGGACTAAGCTTGTAAGGATGTGGTATCTCTGTCTGTCAAGCACAAAACTGCTGAGTCGCTCCAGTTGTGTCCAACTCTTTGTGACCCTGTGGACTGTAGCCTGCAGGCTGCTCTGTCCATGGGTTTCTCCAGGCAAGAATACTGGGGTGGGTTAGCTCCAGGCTGAGTGCACACCAATCAGCAGACTTTACTAAGCACCTACTATTTACCTGGCACTTGGTAGAGATGTGGAGATGGATGAGCTGTGAGCCTGTGCACTCAGGGTCTCATAATTTTCATGGCTTGGTGAAACTCTCAATGTCTATAACAGGTAGGATGGCAGTCTCTATTGCTGTTTCAAATTCTTAGTGCCTGGGAATATATTTCAGGTTGCTAACGAGTTCAACCTCAGGTTTGCCTGTTTTTCAAAAGAAACTTCAGTTTAGGGAAGTTTGATCATGTGGTCCTTTAAAACTTCAGATTAAGTAGCTGTGAAATACTTCAGGAAGCTGGTAGGAAGCCAGAATATATCACGGGTCAGTTTACTCAGTATCAGCTTACTAGAAATCTCAGACTTGGGGTTCTCTCATTTTTGGTATCCCACCCCTTTTCCCAGTTTTAAGGTTTCAGAATCAGTCCTCTTCCTTGGGGTATACATTTCTGGTAGCCATTCTCTAAGTCCTGAGAGTGAGGATTTACCCGTTTAGGTGAATCTCCCATGTCAAGGCTTTGGGTGTATCACCTAGGTGAGGGCAGTCTTGTCTCTTACAGGATGGGTCAGTACACATTTGAATTGAATGATATACCTGAGGATATTGAGAGTTCCTTACAGAAATTGAGTCACGCAGAATAACAGTGTGTCCATCAAACACTAAATTGTGGCATGTTTCTGCGAACTGATGATTCATATCATATTCTCAATCTGTTTTTCCTTAGGTAATACCATTTTGTAAAACGGAGGTTCCCATCCCTGGTTTTGTGACTCTTGCTAATGCTCCCTGCAGTATATCCCCACTTCTCTAAGCATCCTGTAGTTATGCCAGCAGTCGGGAAAGAATCTGCCTGCAATGCAGGAGACCCGGCTTTGATCTCTGGGTTGGGAAGATCCCTTGGAGAAGGGAATGGCTACCCACTCCAGTATTATTCTTGCCTGGAGAATTCCAAGGACTGGGGAGCCTGGTGGGCTACAGTCCATGGAGTCAAAAAAGAGTTGGACATGACTGAGCACTAACATTTTCACTTTCAGTTGTTTAATAAAAACCGCATGAGGGACTTCATGTGTTGTTCCCTAGAACAGACTGGCACAGAGCAACCACTCTAATATTTGTTGAACAAATGAATACATTTTAACGCAAAGGAGGTGGTGGCCTTGGTCTCCCGTGTGAAGGGGCAAGTAGAGTAGCTGAAGTGAACACGTGACCATGCCAATTCCTTCATGAGTCAAGACGGTCTTGGTCTATTTTCACAGTGGATTTTGTGGGTGTTCTTCGAAAAATAAACTCTTTAGGGTTCCTTCTGTTTCTGACTTCATAGTTCTATTTCAAAAGCTTTTCTACCCACTCATTCTGCTCCTTAAACCTCTGAATAAACCCTATAATGTTTAGAAAAGGCAGAGGAACCAGAGATCAAATTGCCAACATCCGCTGGATCATCAAAAAAGCAAGAAAGTTCCAGAAAAACATCCATTTCTGCTTTATTGACTATGCCAAAGCCTTTGACTGTGTGGATCACAATAAGCTGTGGAAAATTCTGAAAGAGATGGGAATACCAGACCACCTGACCTGCCTCTTGAGAAACCTGTATGCAGGTCAGGAAGCAACAGTTAGAACTGGACATGGAACAACAGACTGTTTCCAAATTGGAAAAGGAGTACATCAAGGCTGTATATTGTCACCCTGCTTATTTAACTTATATGCAGAGTACATCATGAAAAACACTGGGCTGGAAGAAGCACAAGCTGGAATCGAGATTTCCGGGAGAAATATCAATAACCTCAGATATGCAGATGACACAATTGTTATGGCAGAAAGCAAAGAAGATCTAAAGAGCCTCTTGATGAAAATGAAAGAGGAGAGTGAAAAAGTTGGCTTAAACCTCGACATTCAGAAAACTAAGATAATGGCATGCGGTCCCATCACTTCATGGCAAATAGACGGGGAAACGATGGAAACAGTGGCTGACTTTATTTTGGGGGGCTTCAAAATGACTGCAGATGGTGACTGCAGCCATGAAATTAAAAGACACTTACTCCTTGGAACGAAGGTTATGACCAACCTAGACAGCATATTAAAAAGCAGAGACTTTATCAACAAAGGTCCATCTAGTCAAGGCTATGGTTTTTCCAGTAGTCATGTATGGATGTGAAAGTTGGACTATAAAGAAAGCTGAGCTCAGCAGAATTGATGCTTTTAAACTGTGGTGTTGGAGAGGACTCTTGAGAGTCCCTTGGACTGCAAGGAGATCCAACCAGTCCATCCTAAAGGAGATCAGTCCTGGGTGTTCATTGGAAGGACTGATGTTGAAGCTGAAACTCCCGCTTTGGCCACCTGATGCGAAGAGCTGACTTATTGGAAAAGACCCTGATGCTGGGAAAGATTGAGGGCAGGAGGAGAAGGGGACGACAGAGGATGATATGGTTGGATGGCATCACCGACTCAGTAGACATGAGTTTGGGTAAACTCTGGGAGTTGGTGATGGACAGGGAGGCCTGGTGTGTTGCGGTCATGGGGTTGCAAAGAGTTGAACATGACTGAGTGACTGAACTGAACTGAACTGTGATTTCCATAGAATGTGCTTGCTTTGCTATCTTTTAGCCAGTGTTGGCTAACATTACAGGAAGTGTTTTGTGAGTTGCTAATACTTCAGGAAGTAGTTTTTCATGATATCCTGTGTTTCTTAGTGTTCAAGGCAGCAAGTAAAGATGAACTTTAGAGGAAGTCTCAGTTAATCAATTTAAAAGCAGTTTTGAAGGCACTTGAGTGCTCTTCCCTTGGGCTTGACAGTGACAAGGCTCTTTCAGCTTCAGCAGCAGCAGCGTGGTGCTGGGCAGAGAGCAGGGCCAGGGTACTGAGGGCCCTCAGCTGCCGCCCCGGCTCCACCACTGACCCAGCAGTGACCATGGCCGTCCCTTCCCCTGGCTTGACCCTGTTCTCAATTGTAAGAAAGAGATAACGCCTATCTTTCAGGGAGATGATGAAAACCACACAATAATACGGAAAAGTGCTTTATGGGTGGTAGTGTCATGCTTAAGTGTATTTTATCAGCTCCGTGAAGGCTCTTTAAATGGCAGGTTTAGTATCCAGGCCTGTGTCTCTTATCAGAAGTTGCTATTTAGTAAATGTTGAGTAATGCAGAAATATTTGCAGGCAACCTCTGTGGCCCAGAGAGGTCTGCTTTTGTTGTAATTAAGACGTTCTCACACTCGTAACCTTGGCGTTCACTTTGGCACAATAGGTCATGAAGCTTTGAAGGAAGGTGAAGTTGAAGTGTGTGTGGTTGGAAGAGGAGTGGCCGGGGATGTGGTCCAGTGGGCCAGGTTAGGAGGGAAGTGAGGAATGTGTAAAATGTGCCATGAAGACATGCAGTTTTTGCTTTGTTCACTGCCCCATGTCTGGTGATCTGACTCTTGGTTGGCTCATAGAATCTGTGAATTGAATGTTAGTCGAGTGAAGTCTACAGAATGGTGCCGTATTTCCTTCATCAGTGACCACATCCCTTATTCAACATAAATGGGCAAATAAGAGTACCCCAAGTAGATATTTTAAAGCCTGTTTATTAATTTCCTGAAAAGAAGATGATTTGTTCCTCAGTGCTTTTATGGAGTGTGCAGCCTCTGCGGGGAGGTGTGCTGACACCTTGAGGACACATGCCTGTCTCGTAGGATTTGCTGTTAAAGCCGTGGAGGAAGCACCGGCGCAGAACGCAGGTTCATGGGCACAGGAAGGCACACAGCGAGGCCGGACAAACCCAGACCTGAGGGCTTGGAGCAGGGAAAGGGCCACGTGTGGAGAATGGGTGGCTCATGCTCAGAACCCTGACATTCTCTCATGGTTTTCAGGGAGCAGTTTTTATGGACAGAACTTGGGGTGAGGGCTAAGGGGTATGTGGCTTTCTTCTGATTGGTTGTTGATGAGCTACTAAGGCGGTGCTTCGGGCATCTTGTTCTCTGCCTGAAGTTATCATCCACCTCTTGAGTGAGGGCCTTAGTTCTGCAGAAGAACTCAAATATATTGTTAAGCATATTCCTTGAAGAGAAACCAGGATCCTGCCCCATGGATGCATTATTGATTGATTGCTCCTTTTTTTCTGCTTCTCCTCCATTCCCTGATTACTGACTGTTGGAATCTGTCCTTTGGTACTCAGGGAAGGAAGGTCTAGGAGGCTGAAACCTCTTCCCCGCAAACAAAAAGCAAAGGACATGTAAAGGATGTGTCCCCAGGAGGGTCCCACAGGGTCCTGCTCAGTTTTGGTACCAGAAGAGAGGACACTGTGAATAGAATCGATCAGGGGAGACTTTGGGAAGGAAGTGGTCCTGGAGTTTAACCTTAAAGATGGGTAGAATTCCATCAGCTATGGCCAGTACATTGTAGTAGCAAGGTAAAGCTTTGTGGCGAGTGCGTGTTTTAATTCAAATATTAAGTCACATCTTCTCCTTGGGCGGTGACCTCAGAGTTTGAGAGCTCCCCTGTGGCTCTGGGCTGGTGGGATCTTGCATGGCTTATGGAGGCAGCTGGGGGGCAGAGGCCAGAGCACAGTCCTGCTGGTGCTTCTCGCCTCCTCCTGGGTGGGCTAGTTGAGGCCGGAAGGAAGGTGGCAGAGTGCCTCCTTTTGAAGGTGACCCCTCCCTGACCCCCAGAGGAGGGTAAAATGAGCAGGTGGACTCTGACTAGGAGTTTGCTATTGCTTTCAAGCTTTTAACATGTGTGAAGGTACCAAAACATGAAAATATCCTGTCAGAAGTGGGAGGCATTCTTTAGATGGAAATTAAAATAAGAAACTAGTAATCATGGGGTGTCCTGGGAATTAACTCTTAGGATCAGTGGAGAGAGAGGACTAGGTGATGAATGCGGGCATGCGAGGTATCCTCTAAGGCAACCCCTAATGAGGAAACCATAATTTTGAAGTATATTCTTTTCATCCCGAAAAGAATATACTTAGCCCACTTTGTGAAGGTTCGCTGGAAAGTGGTCGTTCATGTAGGGGAGGAGAGGAAACATGTTCTCTTCCAGAGCTTTGTTCTGTAGGAAATGAAGATCCATCGAAGGTTTGAAGACAAAGAATAGCATCAGTAGGACTGTGTGTTAGAAAGGAGCTTCTGGTAACAGTGAGGAGAATAGGCCGGGGAGGGATGTTGTTGTTCAGTCGCTAAGTCATGTCTGACTCTTTGCAACCCCATGGACTGCAGGATGCCAGGCTCCCCTGTCCCTCACTGTCTCCTGGAGTTTGTTCAGATCCATGTCCATTGAGTTGGTGATGCCATCCAACCATCTCATCCTCTGCTGTGATCTTCTCCTTTTGCCTTCAATCGTTCCCAGCATCAGGGTCTTTACCAGTGAGTCATCTCTTCACATCAGGTGGCCAGAGTATTGGAGTTTTAGCTTCAGCATCAGTCCTTCCAGTGAATATTCAGGATTGATTGCCTTTAGGATTCACTGGTTTGATCTCCTTGCTGTTCAAGGGACTCCCAAGAGTCTTCAAGCACTACAATTCAAAAGCACCAATTTTGGGGTGCTCAGCCTTCTTTATGGTCCAACTCTCACATTTGTACCTGACTACTGGAAAAACCATAGCTTTGACTATCTGTATAGCTTTCGTTCCAAGGAGCAAGTGTCTTTAAATTTCATGCCTGCAGTCGCCGTCACCAGTGATTTTGGAGCCCAAGAAAACAAAATTTGTCACTGCTTCCACTTTTTCCTTTTCTATTTGCCATGAAGTGCTGGGACTGGATGCCAGGCTCTTAGTTTGGGGAATGTTGAGTTTTAAGCCAGCTTTTTCACTCTATTCTTTTAGGCTCTTTAGTTGCCTCTTCTGCTGTTTCCTTTTCTTCCTCACCCATAAACAAAGACATTGCCTGAAGTTCTTTACTTGCTTCCCCCCGCCGCCAGACTAATATTTCTAGCTCTAATGTCTCTGCTCTTCATTTGGGCAAACGGCTTCTCAGGCTGTTTGCTCAAAGGTAAAGTGCAGTAGATTACATACCTGCCTCAGAGAGAGTCCTGAGACTTAAATGAGACACTGCATACTAAATTCTGCCTAAGCCTTGAAGGAAATTACGTGCTCAATAAGTAAGCATCGAGTACATATTCCCATGCTTATGATATTCTGTCTTATATATATATACGTGTGTGTGTGTATATTTTATATATGTATATTATATATATATGATTATACATATCTATATCCACATATTGATGAAAACACAGTCTCCCCTTTCTTTTGAAGTCTTTGAGGATTTGGTTATTATTTTTAGATCTTAAGTGTTGAGCATTGTACTTGCCCAAGAAGGGTTCAAATCTTGCTCCTAATTCCTTTTGCCTGCCAGATTGATGTTTCAGGTGCCTCATTAGTTGGGTGTGTGCTTGCCCTTTCTTGGGGAATGGATGAGTGACCTTCATATCCTCTCTTCTGCTTGGGAGTGAAGTGAAGTGAAAGTTGCTCAGTCGTGTCCAACTCTTTGCCACCCCATGGAGTATACAGTCCATGGAATTCTCCAGGCCAGAATACTGGAGTGGGTAGCCTTGCCCTTCTCCAGAGGATCTTCCCAACCCAGGGATCGAACCCAGGTCTCCCGCATTGCAGGAGGATTCTTTACCGTCTAAACCACAAGGGGAGCCCAGGGGTCCCATTTAATAAACGGCTGATTGGAGCTGGCGACTGGGGAACAAGAGAGCAAACACTGACAGCCCTGCCCCCTTGTGCTGCTTACACACACTGTCTTCATTAGATGAGAAATCTAACCAACGAGAAACCAAATGCATTTTACAGCCATCAGAATGGACGCTCAGGACCGAAGAGGGAGAAGTGAAGTCGCTCAGTCGTGTCTGACTCTTTGTGACCCCATGGACTGTAGTCTATCAGGCTCCTCAGTCCACGGAATTTTCCAGGCAAGAGTACTGGAGTGGGTTGCCATTTCCTCCTCCAGGGGATCTTCCCAACCGAGGGATCGAACCCGGGTCTCCCTGTCTGCAGGCAGATACTTTACCGTCTGAGCCACCAGGGAAGCCTGAAGAGGGAGAAGGGGTTTTCTTTTTATGAGAGAGGAGTGTTGTCCCGTAAATAGGCAGCCAAGACTTAGCTGATGGGACTGTTGGCGGCTGCCGGGTGCTGTTGAGGCCGCAAGCAGAGGAAGTGCAGTCAGGAAGCAGGGAGGCTGAGTCCTCTACAGAAAAGTGGGGCTGGCGTGTGGCAGTTTATAAACTAGGCTTGGAATAAAGGGTGTGGACCTGAAGACTCTGCTCCCTGGCTGTCTCCATTGCATTTTTCTTTTGGATACCTGTTGACCATGAAAGCCTTGTAAAGGCTGAGAGATAAGCAAGGGAGGAATTTTAGTGACTTTATCATCTGTAAAATAGGATTGGGGTTGAATGAGATGCCTCAATCCCCTCTAGGAGTGGGAAAACACAAGTCCTTGCAGATTCTTTGTTCCACCCCAAAATCTCCAGGACAATCTGATTCTCTGAGCCACTGGACCACTTCTCCAAGCTTGTTGAGGACAGTTACTGCTGATAGACCATCCTCTAGTTGGTTTGAGGCTGTCTAAACCCTGTGGTGTCACATCCGTGAGGTCTGATCACTATTCTCTTTCTGTTGTATAATGTCCATGTATTCTTCAGAGGGCGGGAGGAGAAGGGGTGACAGAGGATGAGATGGTTGGATGGCATCACCGACTCCATGCACATGAGTTTGAGTAAGCTCCGGGAGTTGGTGATGGACAGGGAAGCCTGGCGTGCTGCAGTCCAGGGGGTCACAATGAGTCAGACACGACTGAGCAGCTGAACTGATACTTCAGTATTGCAGTTTTTGCTAGAAATAATATCACATTGTAAGATCCAAAGGCAATTCTCTTTCTGTGGTTGATGTTTCAATACTTCCATCTCAGTGTTCAGTGTTGAGCTGCATGTGAGTCTTTTCTAGTTGGTCATCTCATGATTTGAACACTGTTCTTCCAAGTGATGTGATGTTATCCTCTCCTTCCAGCTATTGTAGATGATGAAAGACTCTCTGCAGAGGAGATGGATGAGAGGAGGCGGCAGAATATTGCTTATGAATATTTGTGTCACCTGGAGGAAGCCAAAAGGTAAGAGTCAGACTTAGTCTATTTGTGCCCCTTCTCTTAGAGATGAGCTTTGGATACTATATTTTTAATAACTCATTTGCAGCCTTGTTAGTACTAAGGTAATGGGAGAAGAATCAACCTGTGTGTTGTCAGTGGAAGAATTGAGAAAAAGTTGCTCCCACAGCCAATATCAAGGCACTAGGGAGGCAGCTGTTCCTTTTTCTTCCTCAGAGCCTCCCAGGAAATCTCTTAGAAAATTACAGATTATTTCAAAATTTCTCATCTCTCTGGCATGGATGTTGGGGGAGCTGCAGAGACTTAAACCAACTTCCTTTTCCTCAGAGTGTCCTCAGATCTTTTTCCCAACCCTACCCCAGTGATTATAATTATCACTATTATTATTAATTACTGTGTAATTATATATTCCTACATGCCCACAGCATGTTGGACTGAAGTCCATTGCTCACTAAGGTAGAGAGCAGGTTTATGACAGCAGTCTCCTTTTTAACTCATGGGTGTGTGATCACTGAAGGTATGTTGTCTCTGAAAATCGCACTGACTTTTTAGATTACAAGGAAATGTTGGCTTCTCCAAGGAGAAAGTGAAGATAAAGAAAGTATTTACACTTAGGCCTCTGTATCAGGGGAATCAGCACTTTGTCCTTTGCTGGGTACATACTGCAATGCCCATATGCCTTGAGGTAGATTCTGACTTAATGCTTTGCACTGTGTTTAAGCAACAGTATTGCTCCATGGACAGATATGTTCCAGCTCTCTTACCTCTGTAGAAAATAAACATGAAGTTGATGGTCGTTGCAGCTAATTATCTCTGATCACTTATAAATAGCTACCTACAGAGCTCAAAGAATGAGGATTTTAATCAGTGCTTTGTAGAAGAACATCCAGTGACACACGCACTAAAAAGGGGGTTTTCCAGGATTGTTGAATGTTTTCACAGTGCCTCTTAGTTCTAAGCTCTAAAGGCTAAGTTTTAAAGGTTATTTAACATGTCTGGAAGTTGACGGGTTGCAAGTCACTGAAGACTCACTGTATGTCTAAGATTATTAAAAACATGCTTTTAGCCAAATTGTGGCTATAGTTAGATAAGGATAGGGATTCACAGACATTCAAAATAAGCACACTTTCAGTGAAAAAGCTTCAGGAGAGTTAGTGGAAACTTCCTCCTGATACACACTTTGAGTTCTAAGTTTTTGCCTCCAGGAGACTAGAAGTGGGGAGCAGTGTCACGCGAAGGAAAAGGTGTCCGACTGGAAGTCAGTAGACTGGATTTTCTGGTTTCAGCTTCATCATTTCTGAACTCTGTGACTTTGGACAGGTCGACCCTATGGGAAGTTCAGTTTTGTCTCCTCTCTAATGGGATGATAAAGATGTTACCACTACCTGCCCTACTTACTTAATGGGTTTTTTTCCCCCTAAAAATCAACTAAGAAGGTTGTAAGTGTTCTTTGAAGTGCCAGTCAGGTGTACGGTGATAACAAGCATAGTTTTCTCCTGAATGTATCAAAGTGATATCAAGATAGCTTGGAAGCTTGTCATATTCTTTAGTGTTTTCAAAATTATGTACTTAAATTTTAATTTCAAAAAGTCAGCATAACAATCAGCCCAAGTTCTTTGAAGAAAGCTTCCTTAGGAACAGTTTCATTGAAAGAATAAATGTAAAATACACAGTTTTTCCTTTAAGATGGTTTTCCTAAATTTATCTTGCAAGTAGAGATTTAGAGGTAGTATGTATTTATGAATCTTTTATTAATATCTGAACACTTCTTATGTCTTTCTGGGAAGTTGGTTTTTGGTTATGGAGTATGTGAAAATTATGTGGCTAGTAATATGTGTGCTGTGATTTCAGAAAGCATAGTGTACAGAAGTCTGGCCCTAAACTCAAAACATAGATGGAGTGAGTTAGTCTCTGTTCAAAAAGTTATTTATTTGAGAGAGTTTACTGCCTGATTCTCTTACACTGTTAATGCATTAGGAATTTATCTTATTGGATGTATTAAAGTGTGTACATGTGTGTGTTCCTGTGAGTGTAGTTGCTTTAGGATATTGAATTTCTATTGAATGGTGTACTTAGAATGTGAAATTTTAGCCAGGAACTGTTTCTTGTTTATTTCAGTTGAACTGACTTTGGTGTATTTTAACTAGAAATGTGTTGGGTTCTGTATTTTTGCCTCCATTTTTTCTTTCCAGAGGTGAGAACTGGTAGGATATTTAGCTTATATGTCCTGTAACTCAAAATTTTTTTAAAAATCAGAATTGTTAGAGTCCAATAGATATATCTTCAATTTTAGTTTTAGTAATTTCAGGATTCTGTGATTGTTACTCTCAGACCATTTAAAAGTTGCTTCATTCAGAGGGGATATCACTGACAGCCTTATAGAAGAAATAAAAAGGATGTTGATGGAATGTTATAAATGATTATATGCCAATGGATTGGTTAACCTAGATGAAATGTATGGTCTTCTAGAAAGATGAAAACTACTAAAACTGACTCAAGAAGAAATTTTGAAAACTAAATAAATGTAAAACAAGTAAAAAAAAAAATTGAGTTAGTACTCAAAAAAACTTCGTATTCTTTCAAAAAATGTAAGAGGAGGAAACACTTCCTAACTCTTTTTGTTGAGACCAGTATTACTCTGATACCAAAACCAGACAAAGATACCTCAAGAAAACCATAGACCAATATCCTTTATGAATACAAATACAAAAATTCTCAACAAACTCAAACTGAGTTAAGCAACATATGAAAAGGCTTAAATACCACCAAGTGGGATTTATCACAGGAATGCAAGCCTAGTTCAACCTAATAACCATTTGATCAAGACAATTCAACAGGGGGAGAAAAGCAGTCTTTCAACAAATGATCCTGAGACAGCTGGATGTACACAGGCATAAAAATGAATTTAGATCCCTACCTCACACCATACAAAAATTATATTAAAATGATTTGTTATGATAATTAAAATGTGTAGACCACAACTATAAATCTCTTAGAAGAAAACAGAAGTAAATTTTTGCAACCTTGAGTTTTTGAGAGAGTGGTTTTTGAGACAACACCAAAAGCACAAGCCCCGCCCGCCCCCAGAAAAAGATGGGTTAATTAGACATCATGAAAATTAAACCTTCCTTAATTCAAAGGGATACCACCAAGAAACTAAAAAGACTACCCATGGAATGGGAGAAAATATTTGCAAATCATATACTTAATAGTGACTTATATTCAGAATATATAAAGAACTCATAACTCAACATAAAAGTAAATAGCCTAGTTTAAAAATGGGCCAAGTTTCTGAATAGACTTTTTTTTCCAAATAAGATACACAATGAACCATAACAACAGGACAAGATGCTTAACATCAGTCTTTAGGGAAATGCAGTTTAAAGCTACAGTGAGATACCATTTCATGCTAGGATAGCCATAATCAAAAAGAATTGTTTGCAAGAATGTAGAGAGATTGGAACCCTCATACATTTGTTGGATGTAAAATGGTGGAGCTATTTTGTAAAATAGTCTGGAAGCTCCTCAAAAAATTAAATACAAAGTTACCATTTGGTTCAGCAATTCCACCACTAGGTATATCCCCAAGAAAATTGAAAACCCATGTCCACATAAAAACCTTCACACAAATGTTCACTGAAGTGCTGTTATTCATTAGAGCAGAAAGTAGAAACAACTCAAATGTCCATCTAGTGATGAATGAATAAACAGTCATCTGTAGAATGAAGCATTCTTCAGCTATAAAATAAATATGAGCAAATCAGATTTAATAATATATAAAAAGAACTATATGAATCACAACCAAGTGGGGTTTATCCGAGGTTTGCAAGGCTGGCTCAGCATTTGAAAGTCAAATTAAATGTGGTCCATCACATCAACAGTCTAGATAAGAAAAATCATGTGATTATATCAATAAATGCAGAAAAAGCATTTTGACAAAATCCAGCACCTATTTATGATAAAAACTCTTAGGAAAGTTGGAATATAGGGAAACATCCTTAACTTGAGAAAGACTGTTAACAGAAAACCCTACAGCTAACATCAGACTTCTTGGTGAGAAGCTTACAACTTTCCTACTAAGATTAGGGGCAAGGCAAAGATATTCCCTCTAGCCACGCCATTTCAACTTTATAGTGGAAATTTTAGCTAATGCAATAAAAGAAATAAAGGAAATAAAAGCTATTGAGTTTGGAAAGGAAGATAAAAACTATCTTTGTTTGCAGATGATAAGATTGACAGTATAGAAAACCTGAAAGAATAATAAAAGAATCCTGGAACTAATAAGCCATTAGAGAAAACTTGCAGCATACAAGGTTAACATATAAGTCAGCAGCTTTCCTATGTACCAGCAATGAACAACTAAACACTATTTACCTTAGCACCCCTCAAAATGAAATGTTTAGGTATCAGGTCAGTCGCTCAGTCGTGTCTGACTCTTTGTGACCCCATGGACTGCACCACCCCAGGCTTTCCTGTCCATCACCAGCTTCCGGAGCTTGCTCAAACCCATGTCCATCGAGTCGGTGATGCCATCCAACCATCTTATCCTCTGTCATCCCCTTCTCCTGCCTTCAGTCTTTCCCAGCATCAGGGTCTTTTCCAGTGAGTCAGTTCTTCTCATCACGTGGCCAAAATATTGGAGTTTAAGCTTCAGCATCAGTTCTTCTAATGAATATTTAGGACTGATTTCTTTTTAGGATGGACTGGTTGGATCTCCTTGTAGTCCAAGGGATTCTCAAGAGTCTTCTCCAACACCACGGTTCAAAAGCATCAATTCTTTGGTGCTCAGCTTTCTTTATGGTCCACCTCTCATGTCCATGCACGACTACTGGAAAAAACATAGCTTTGACTAGACAGACCTTTGTCAGCAAAGTAATGTCTCTTCTTTTTAATATGATGTCTAGGTTGGTCATAGCTTTATGTTTAGGTATAAATTTAGCAAAATATATACAAGATTTATATGAGGAAAATCACAAAAGTCTGATGAATGAAATCAAAGAACTAAATAAACTGATAGTCCATATTCATGGATAGGAAGATTCAATATTGTCAAGGTAGTTCTTCCCAACTTGATCTATAGATACAATGCAGTCCTACTCAAAATCCCTGAAAGTTATTTTGTGGATATCAACAACCAGGTTCTAAAGTTTACAGGGAGAAGCAAAAGATCTAAATAGCCAACACAATATTGAAGGAGTACAAAGTTGGAGGAATGATGCTACCTGACTTCAAACTTAATGTAAAGCTGCAATAATCAAGACAGTGTGGCACTGGTGAAAAAAATGGGCGAATAGATCAGAGGGAAAGGACCGAGAGCACAGACATATACCCTTGTAGATACAGTCACATGAACTTTGACAAAGGAGCAAACCACCACAGTGGAGCAAAGATGGTCTTTTCAACACATGGTGCTGGGACAACTGGACATCCACATACAGGCGGTGCGTCTAGACACAGACTTTGCGTGCTTCACAGAAGTGGGCTCAGATGGATCAGCAGCTGCTGCTGATGCTAAGTCGCTTCAGTCGTGTCCGACTCTGTGCGACCCCATAGGCGGCAGCCCACCAGGTTCCACCATCTCTGGGATTCTCCAGGCAAGAGTGCTAGAGTTGGGTTGCCATTTCCTTTTCCAATGCATGAAAGTGAAAAGTGAAAGGGAAGTTGCTCAGTTGTATCTGACTCTTCACGACCCCATGGACTACAGCCTACCAGGCTCCTCCATCCATGGGAGTTTCCAGGCAAGAGTACTGGAGTGGGGTGCCATTGCCTTCTCCGCAAATGGATCAGATGTGCGTGTAAAATGCAAAACTGTAAAACTCTGAGAAGATGATAAAGGAGAAAACCTAGATGAACTTGAGTATGGCAAAGGCTTTTAAGACACAGCACCAATGTCATGATCCATGAAAGAAAGCATTGGTAAGCTGGTAAAAATGAATTTAATTTTAAATTCATTAAATATAAAAGTTTCTGCTCAACAACAGACATTGTAAATAGAATGAGAAGACAAGTCACAGACTGGGAGAAAGTATCTGCAAAAGACATACCTGATAAAGGAATGTTATCAAAGATACATAAAGAACTCTTCAAGCCCAACAATCAGAAAACAACCTGAATAATAAAGGGCGAAAGACATTAGATGACACCTCACCAGGGAAGATACACAGATGGCAAATACACATAGGAAAAGGTGCTCCACATGAGATGTCATCAGGGAAATGAAAAATAAAACAACAGAACACCCCTACACACCTACCAGAATGGCCAGAATCTGAACACCGACAACACCAAATGTTGCCAAAGATGTGGAATGCCAAGAACTCTTGTTTGTGGAAACGCAAAATGGTGCAGCCACTTTGGAAGACAGTTTCTTGCAAAACTAAACATTCTCACCATTTGTTGTTGTTCAGTTGCTAAGTCATGTCCAACACTCTGTGACCCCATGGACTGCAGCATGCCAGGCTTCCCTGTCCTTCACCATCTCCTAGCGTTTGCTCAAACTCATGTCCGTTGAGTTGGTGATGCCATAGAAACCATCTCATCCTCTGTTGTCCGCTTGTCCTCCTGCCCTCAATCTTTCCCAGCACCAGGGCCTTTCCCAATGAATCCGCTCTTTGCATCAGGTGGCCAAAGTATTGGAGCTTCAGCGTCAGTCCTTCCAATGAATATTCAGGACTGATTTCCTTTAGGATGACTCGTTTGATCTCCTTGCAGTCCAAGGGACTCTCAAGAGTCTTCTCCAACACCACAGTTCAAAAGCATCAATTCTTTGGCTCTCAGCCTTCTTTATGGTCCAACTCTCACATCCATACATGACTCCTGGAAACGTATGTCTAGCTTTGACTATCCAGACCTTTGTTGGCAAAGTGATGTCTTTGCTTTTTAATATGCTATCTAGGTTTGTCATAGCTTTTCTTCCAAGGAGTAAGTGTCTTTTAATTTCATGGCTGCAGTTACCATCTGTGGTGATTTTGGAGCCCAATAAAATAAAATAAATTCTTACCATATCATCCAGCAATTGTGCTCCTTCTGTTTACCCAGTGGAGTGAAGGCTCTGTTCACACAGAACGCTACACAGGGATGTATATAGAAGCTTTTTTCTTAATAGCCACAACTTGGAAGCAACCATGATGTTAAGTTGGTAAATGGATATATGAACCTTGGTACATCCAAGCAGAATATTATTCAGCACTAAAAAGAAATAAATGATCAAGCCATGAAAAGTGTCAGAGGAGCTTTACATGCATATTATGATGTGAAAAGTGCTTATCTAAAAAATCTACATACTATATGACTCCATGTATATGATATTCTGGAGAAGGCAGAACTGTGGAGACAGTAAAAATATCAGGAAGATGAGTATGGGAGCACAGAGGACTTTTTAGGACAGTAGGAATACTCTGTGAGATACCACAATGGTAGATGAGTGTCAGGATGTGTTTGTCCAAAGCCATAGAATGTATAGAAACAAGAGTGAACTTTAATGTTACTGTGAACTTTGGGTGGTTGTCAGTATAGGTTATTTTGTGGATATGAACTCGGGTGATTGTCAATATGAAAGTGAAAGTCACTCAGTCGTGTCCAGCTCTTTGCGACCCCATGGATAGACAGTCCATGGAATTCTCCAGGCCAGAGTACTGGAGTGGGTAGCCTTTCCCTTCTCCAGGGGATCTTCCCAACCCAGAGACTGAGCCCAGGTCTCCCACATTGCGGGCAGGTTCTTTACCAGCTGAGCCGCCAGGGCAGCCCAAGAATACTGGAGTGGGGAGCCTATCCCTTCTCCAGGGGATCCTCCCAACCCAGGAATTGAAGCGGGGTCTCCTGCATTGCAGGCGGATTCTTTACCAACTGAGCTACCAGGGAAGCCTGATTGTCAATATAGGTTCATCAATTAGAGTGAATGTTCCACGCAGTGGGGGGGGATGGTGATACTGTGAGAGGCCTGGGGCGTGTCTGGGGGCAGGGGATATGTGGGAAATCTCAGTACCTTCCCCTCAGTTTTGCTGTGAACCTAAAACAGTAGTCTTCAAAAACAAAGAATGAAGTATTGCTACATATTTACAGCATGGGTGGACCTCAAGACTTTGCTGAATGAAAGAAGCTAGACACAAAGGGCCACATACATTGCTGTGATTCCACTTGTATGAAATGTCTAGCACAGGCACATCCATAGAGACAGAAGGTGACTTGTGGTTGCCTAGGGCTGGCAGGGTTGAGGGGTTTGGGGAGTGATGCTCATGGTGTGAGTTTCTTTTTGGCCAGGACTGAAATCTTCTAAGATTGATTGTGGCGATGGTTGCACAATGCTGTGAGTGTACTAAAAACCACTGGACTGTTTTTAGTCAACTGAAAGAGTCAAATGTATGTAAATTGTATTGCATTAAAGCTCTTGTTAAAGAAAAGTTCCCTTGCTCTGCCTGGCTTGGAGAGGTCCTTAGAAAACTGTGAAATACAATTAAATGGTATTTAGCAGATAAAATGCACATAGAAGGTACTCCAAACACACATGAGATGTCTAAACACTATTCATTTTTCAGATTTTTCTTTGAAGCATCCATTGTGTACAAACAGGCAGAATAGGGTCACTTTGGGAGATGGGAGCTCAAACAAACTAATAACATTTACTCGAAAAAAGCTCACTGCTGTGAGGTTAAAGCTTTTACTCACGGGTTTAAAATTCTGTCCTTCATTTACGTTTGGGGTATTCATCTCTCTTTGTGAGTGCATAGGTATCTCCCCATATTTAGCCCCCATCCTCCTAAATCCGCCTCATGTATTCATGTCTCTATTCCACCATCATTCCACTGCAGGCTTCCAGCATCACTTGCTAGATTACTGTGGTGGTGTCTGATTGGTTTCCCCACTCCTTTGGTTGCTTCAGTCCTTTATCAGATGAATCTTTTCAAAATTCTGATTAGTTTAAAACCTTCTAGTGGTTTCTGAATACTCTGAGGATGAAACCAAACTCCTCTGGGGACTCATAGGCTCTGCATAGTCCAGTCGTTATGCATCTCCTGTTTCATCGTGGGCCCATTCCCTATTGCTGTATCTTCCAGCTGCACTCACCCCCTTTCATTTCAGCGTTCTGTCCTACCCAGGATGTTTGCACTGTGTTGATCCTGTTTCCTCTTCTTTATCGAGTGAGACTCTGCTCTGTCTTCAGATGGTGGTGGTTGTTGGTTTAGTTGCTAAGTCATGTCCGATTCTTGCGACGCCATGGACTGTGGCCTGCCAGGCTCCTCTGTCCATGGGATTTCCCAGGCAAGACTACTGGAGTGGGTTGCCATTTCTTTCTCCAGGGGATCTTCCCAACTCAGGGATTGAACCTGGGTCTCCTGCATTGCAGGCTGGTTCTTTCCTGACTGAGTCACCGTGGCAGCTCACTCTTTTCAGGAAATCCTTCTCTGACATCCCCATCTGAACCTAATAACCCAGTTACAAGCTCTCAGTGACATTGTGTCTCCTCCATATTTGAATGAATTACTTAGTGCCCAGCACTGAATTTTTGTAACTGATGAGGGTTGATTGTATTCTATTTCCTGTATGTTTTAGTTCTCCTAGAGGTAACAAGTAAGGTATGAATTAGATTCATGGTAGATAGGATTATAGATGATTGGCTAGACTGCCAACCTGGAGGTCAAATTTGGTATTTGTCTTAGTGGAAAATTCTCTATTACAATCAGATGGTACAAATTCTTCCTGCCCTATATGTGACCTGCTGAATTATGTGTGCCTGCGTGCCAAGTTGCTCAGTTGTGTCTGACTCTGTGTGACCCCCATGGACTGTAGCCCGCCAGGCTTCTCTGTCCCTGGGATTCCCCAGGCAAGAATACTGGAGTGGGTGGCTGTGCCCTCGTCCAGGAGATCTTCCCAAAACAGGGATCGAACCCAAGTCTCTTAGACCTCCTGCACTGACAGACAAGTCCTTTACCATTAGCACCACCTGGGAAGCTCCTACTAAGTTAAAAGGCTAGCAATTCTAGTTAATTAAATGCCACCACAGTAAACTAGAAGATATCCAGAAAAGGGTAGAGGGTATTTTTCAATGAATGAATGAAGAGAGGAAGAATAGCTTGTGTATTAAAATGATTGTGTGTGGCTTAAATTTTTGCTCATAGTTTATAAAATTCTGAAGTCTGTACATATAGATTTCTTAAGTTTAAGAAGTTAAACTCAAAAGTTTAAGAAGTTATTAGTATTTTGAGACAAGTTTAAATGACTAATATTAATGGCAGTGAAGGGAAAATGAAAGACATATTTTTAGAGCATATCTCAAAAAAGAGAGATGATTCCTTTATGAAGTGGCTCTTCACTCCAGGAGCTATGTTTCTGTACAGGCTAAAGGATTTAGATGATGTCTTGGAGAGCTAACCCTAACTTGTGTCAGGAGGCAGATGTCTGGCATATGCATTAGCTATCCATGACTGTGCAACAGATTACTCTTAAACCTGGTGAGTTAGAACAGCAAATAGTTATCTGCATTTTGTGTGTGTCGGGCTGCATTTGGGAGCATGTGGGATGTCATTTCCCTCACCAGAGGATGGAACCTGTGCCCCTTGTAGTGTAAGTACCGACTTTTTACCACTGGACTGCCAGAAACGGCCTTATCTCACAACTTTTGGGAGTCGGGAATCTGCAGAGCTTCCTGGGTCCCCTGATTCTGGGTCCCTGTGGTCCTCTTAGGATTCTAGCAGGGCAGACCCTCTTCCAAGCACACAGGTTGTTTCGACGGCATTCACCTAGTCCTCCTGTGCTTTGGCCAGAGGCTTCCCTTGCCCTCCGGGCCCTCCCTAGGGCAGCTAGCCTGGCACTAGCTTCCATCAGAGTGAATGAGCCAGAAAGGGCATGTACAGTGGAAACCAGTCTTGTAACCTGTTCTCAGAAATGACGGCCTGAAGTTTGCTGTATTTTATTCATTAGAATCAAGTTACTAAATCCATCTTGTGTTCAGTGAGGGGAAGGATTACACAGATGGATGAATTCAAGAAGGTGAAGATCACTGGGGGGCCCCTTAGACGCTGCCTTCTCCAGGGTATGTGCATAGCCTTTTGAAACTGACCCCAGAAAGGGTACTTTGGAGGGGGAGGATAGATTTTGTTACTGTCAGAAACCGAGTTGGGACTTAGATGATGATTTGGTCTAAATGATTATGGTACCAAGATGATTTATGCTTTGATTTTGGGGAATTGTGAGCCATTTTAAACTAAGCTGTACATTCCTCTACCATATTAAATAATATTATATGGATTTTTAGGTTTTCTTTTTAGGTAAGCCCTAAAAGCTAACTTGATAGCTTCTTTGCTATGTGAATTTTGCTGGCGTGGGGTTGTGCAGACATGCACAGGCTTTGAAAGATTCTCTCTGGTGCCAGAACATCTCACTGTTTAAAGGAGTTGCTTTTCCAAAAGAATACTGCTGAGTAGATTTCATGTTAATCTCTGCAAAATACATTTGAATATATTTGAAAATAAGTCTATTTTATAAACTTCAGTTCTTTAGTTTTTTAGGACAACTGTGCAAAATTTAAGATGGTAGATTCTCTTTGGGGATTGAGGAAGGAAATTCAGCTGGAGCTGTTATGAAGGTCAGGAAACGGAGAGGGAATCTTGGCAAGAAATGGAAAGGGGAGTTTGCAAATTGCAGTTGAGCAAGTAGTTATGAATGGGGCTGCTATTTTGTTTCCCAAGAAAAGTTCCTGAAATATGATATTCCTTTTTTAAGGAAAAGAGAAAAATGCATACAAATCTTTTGCCGTGCTTACTTTTTCTGTCTTACCTCTGAAAATAAACAAAGCAAAAAAGCCTTGCCTCTGTGATGGGCTTGTTTAGAAATATTATCTTCAAAGAGCTCTTTCTGTGAGCTAAGCTGTTCTTTGTATTAGCGAGTCTGGGACAGTTTTGTGTGTGCCCTGGAAAGGAAACAAAACACGGGTGTGATTCCTTTTGTGTCAGTGCTTACAACTCAGATACCAAAAGGACACCTCATGGATTAGATCAAGCCTCTAGTGCTGGCCTTACCTAGTCGTGAGCTGGAGAATCAGCTCTGAAAGGAGAAATGTTGCAACTGTTGAAGCAAGAGAGAGCCTTGAGTAGGCGCTTGCTTCACTCTTGAGTATTTATGATTACATACTTTAAGAAAGCAAGCTCCGAAGGTTGGTGATGGGCAGGAGAGCCTGGCGTGATGCAGCCCAAGGGGTCACAAAGAGTCAGACACGGCTGAGTGACTGAACTGAACTGACTTTAAGAAAAAGAATCTTTGGACTAGAGATGCTTTAGAGAATCCCCTGGACTTCCTCTGCACTTTTGGACCTTACTTTCTTTATTCCTAAGGATGCTGTCCATGACTGTGTTCATAAGCAAAGCTAATAGGAACTTGGAATTGGGAGGGCAGGATCTTTCTTGGTAATCAGCTTATTAAGAGACATATTGCTGCTCTATACAGAATGTTAATGAAATTTTAAGGAATTCTTAATTGTATTTTCAAACCATAAATAGCTTTTATGTTTCTATGGTAATTCTTCCTTCCTCCTTCATCCTCCTCATTCTCTCCCTGGCTTTACCCTCACCTCCACTGTCCAGGGGGACAAGATGAAGTTGCTCCATGCAGTGGTTGGCAGGCTAGTGGGATGGGAGCTGGGGGCAGGAGCAGCTGCATTGAGAGTAGGGGCCCTTTTCAGGGTCTGTCTTCTAGGAGGGGAGGGCCTGCCTCTGAGGACTGATCTGTCTGGGGCTGCTTTCTAACCAGCTGACCTCAGAAATCAGGCTGGAGAGACTCAGGACCTTTCTGGTAGGCCAGGACTGGTCCCACCAAGGCACATCCTAGAGGTAGAGAGAGGGAGTAACCTGTGAGAAGAAGGGGGTCGTCAGGGGTAGCCTGGGAGACACTGAGGCTCAGTAGGATGTCTCCGTGGAAGCTCCCTCCCTGGAGAAGGAAATGGCCAGCCACTCCAGTATCCTTGCCGGGAAGATCCCACGGACCGAGGAGCCGTGGTCTTTGTGGCCACGGGATCACAGAGAGTCGGGCACGACTGAGCGATTGATACACACGCGTGGAAGCTCCCTGGTGGCTCAGACGGTAACGAATCTGCTTGCAACGCAGGAGACACGGGTTCTATCCCTGGGTCGGGAGGGTCCTCTGAAGAAGGAAATGGCAACCCACTCCAGTGTTCTTGTCTGGAGAAGTCCGTGGACAGAGGATCCTGGCGGGCCACAGTCCGTGGGGTCACAAAGAGTCGGCCACAACAGAGCAACCAACACCGGAATGGAACCGGAGGAGTCAGGGTAAAGGCAACCCTGCCTACCAGGGTGTGGAGCTGGCGCTGGAGACTCGGGGGCTGAGGTTCAGCTGGGCGGTGTCCAGGAAATGTGGAGCTGGAGTTGGAGGCACAGACTTTAAGGTTGTAAAGGGAGAAGCCGAAGGCTTTGACATGTGACTGGATTTAGGGATCAGAGGAGCTTGGAGGTCAAATGCCTTGGGGCAGATGTAGGCTTATCTGACTCAGCAGGATGCATTGTGTGGTTGCTATCAGCCAAGCCCAGGGTTGGGACCTAGAGCTGGGAGACTTTTTTGCTTTTAATTTCACATCTTTTGTGTTCTAGCCTTAGGTATATCTTGGAAAGGTGCCAGTCAGGTGTGATCTGACAAATGAAAGGATACTTTCTCAGAGCACGGGTATTTTTTAAATACAAATAATCAATATGAATCTTCTCCAGACAAGGGGAAGTTTAGCAACTGACATCTGATCCCAGAGTTCACATTTGGTTCTCAGGCTTTTGAAGTTGGAAAGCTGGGAGGTATCTGGAATTCTCCATGGTCTCAAACATTCCTTACTGCAGGGGTTATCACACGGAGTGTCCAGTCACCAGGCATGGTGCCCGGAGCACTCAGTTTACACAGGGTTATCCCCATTTTATAGATGGAGAAACTGAGCCCTGGAAGAACTTAAGTAATTTTTCTAAGGTCGTGATCAGCTGGCGACATAAGCTGTATTCCAGTTCAGATCTGTCTGACTTCAAAACCTGTGTGCTTAAAAAAACGAACACTGTCTCATGTCTTTATTTCTTAATGTGTTTTGATCGTGTCTTCACTGCAAGTTCAAAACTTTGGTTTGTGTGATCTTGGTTTCTAGGTTCTATGTGGACTGACTTTGTTCTCACTCTCGATCACTTCTCACTATCTGAGTTTGGGTAGAATTATCAAAGTATAGCCATTGTCTCTGTGTTTTCCTTTCTCTTTCTCTTCTTTTCCCTTTTCTGTTGGTGGCTTGCTTGTTTTAGCTGTGACTACTGCTAGTCCTCTGTTCTGGGAAGAATTGACCTAGTGGTCTCCACCCCTTCGTCCTTTACTTTTCTCTGTCTCTCTTCTATCAGTCTTCTTAAAGTCTTAGTAGGAATTTACACTTTTCGATGGTGTAGATTTTATTCTCACTCAGGATAGTTTGATGCATCTTTCTTCTTGGTTATGTCTGGATTCTACATTCAACTCATCAGTCGTCGTCTTGGTTCTGCCACTGTTTTGACTGGTTTGAAAGAATGCTTTGCTTTTTTTGTTGAGACATCAAAAGGTATGAAGAGCCAACACCACTGAGGTCTCTTCTTCCTGTATGAACCTCCCCACCCGAGGCTGCCTCATGCTGTGACGCTCAAAAGTCAGAGAACAGTGTCATCATTCAAGAGACAGAGGGACTCCAAGCAAGGCCCGTGGGGGCCAAATAACTGCACAAGCTTGTTACAGAATGATTTTTTTTTTCTTCTTGCATTTCTAAGACAGTCTTCCATTGCCTTTTGGGTCTGAACACTTTTGTTTTCTTCCAAGAGTGCAAATCCTGATTTTGTATACAGGGACCCTGAGGTGCAGAGAAGTTTGTCAACTCCCTATTCTATGGTAGAATTAATGGCAGATTTGAGATTAGTATAAAGATCTCCTGGCTGTTGACAACTCTTTTCTCCCATGATTCTAAGTCATGTTAATCAGAAAAAGTATTCATTGAAAGTTCAGTGGTGAAATACATGGAAATAAAAATGAATATTAAACTTGTTGTTTGGTAAATTCAGGTTTTTTTTAGTGAAACATTGAATTCTTAGTATGGGGGAATTAGCTGTGTGTATATTTTTGTCATATATCTTTCATTTTTGCTAAGAAACTTGAACCTGTTTAGGTGCTAGAATATGAATTCAAGAATTCACAGTTCTTGTCTATTTCCATACTCTCCTCTTTCAGTCTTGCTTGGCTTAAGTGTTGATTGATTTTTTTTTCCCTTCAAATAATTTGTAATATCTAGCTGTTCCTGCTTCTGGCATTTCACAGGGTGAAAGTGGAGGCAGCTCCATCATCTGAGTGAGAGAATGAGTTTGGACAGTGATTCTAAATTCAGTTACCACTTACATTGGGGTCACAGAGGTATGCGTGTAAATTCAGGCTTCTGAGGTTTGCTCCAGGCCCTGTAAATCCATCCGTGGAGTCTGCATTTTAACAAACCACTCAGGTTTGGAAAAGACTCTGAAAAAGAATATATATATGTGTGTGTGTGTGTGTGTGTGTGTGTGTGTGTGTGTGTGTGTGTATGGAATCACTTTGCTGTACACCTGAAGCACTGTAAATCAACTATTCTTCAATAAATAAACAAATAATTTACACAACAGATTAAGAAAACCAAATCACTCAAGTAAGGTTGATGTGCACTGAGGTTCCAGGATTACGCTCTGATCTCTGGCCAAAGCAGCTCCAGCTTTCCCAGCCCTGCCCAGATGTAAAGAACATGGACATCCTTTCCTCTGATCAGATGGGAAGAGGAAGTGTATTGGGGGTTGTCATCTGCTGATGTGAGACGGTTGGGAGAATAGTGGAGTAAAAACAGCTGCTATAGAGAAAGTGATCGTGCATCAGCCAGGGTTGGAGAGAAAGCCTGGGCAGTTTTGAGGAGCCAACTGAAGTTCTCCATTTTCCCCAGAGAACCAATCAGCGTGTTACTGGGAAGTTTTCCAAGATGAGAGAAAATGGACGGGGTAACTAGGCTCAAGGACTGGCATGTTGGTTCTGAGCAAGGCATAGAAAGAGGGACCTCAGGGTCCATGTGAGCATCATTGACATTGGGTGGCCTTGAGGTCCCAGCTCATCAGGGAGGCTCATGAAGGCAGCATGGGTAAAACGGAGGGCAGTTAGCAAGAGTCACAGAACCATCTCTGATGAGAATGAAGAAAGTGAGAGTGTCAGTCCCTCCGATCTGTCCAGCTCTTTGCGACCCCGAGGACTGTAGCCCGCCAGGCTCCTCTGTCCATAGGATTCTCTGGGCAGGAACACTGGAGTAGGCAGCCATTTCCTTCTCCAGGGGATCTTCCCGACCCAGGGATCGAACCCACGTGCCTTGTATCTCCTGTGCTGGCAGGTTGTTTTTTTACCACTAGCGCCACCCTTGGAAGAAAAGCTATGACCAACCTAGACAGCATATTCAGAAGCAGAGACATTACTTTTCCAACAAAGGTCCATCTAGTCAAAGCTATGGATTTTCCAGTGGTCATGTATGGATGTGAGAGTTGGATCATAAAGAGGATGAGTGGCTTAGGATTGATGCTTTTGAACTGTGGTGTTGGAGAAGACTCTTGAGTGGTCCCTTGGACTGCAAGGAGATCAAAGCAGTCAATCCTAAAGAAAATAAGTCCTGAAATATTAATTGGAAGGACTGAAGCAGAAACTCCAATACTTTGGCCACCTGATGCAAAGAACTGACTCATTGGTAGAGACCCTGATGCTGGGAAAGACTGAAGGCAGGAGGAGAAGGGGACAACAGAGGATGAGATGGTTGGATGGCATCACTGACTCGATGGACATGAGTTTGAGCAAGCTCCAGGAGTTGGTGATGGACAGGGAAACTCGCCAGTCCATGGGGTCGCAAAGAGTTGGACACGACTGAGCCACTGAACTGAACTGAGTACCACCTGGGGAATGAAAGGCAGAACCTAAAAGAATCAGGAAGTGGAGAAGTAGGTAAACAGAAAGCCACAACCAGAGGTTTGGAAGTCCACCTCTTAAAGGTGGAGTGTTTCTGGGTAGTGATAAGCTCCAAGGTGTGGTGGGGCTTGTGTGCAGTGTAAGTAGAATGGCGGTGAAATACTTAGGTAGAGGAGGAAGTCTCTGAACTGTGGCTTTGGGTGTTTCCAAGATCATCCACCTTCTTAAAGCCTCCAAGCAGAGGTGGCTGTGGGAGGTACACAGTGATGGTATCAAGAAAGGAAAGTCCTGGATTAGGAGGGAGAAGAGTTGAGGAATGAGGTTGGGGGAGAGGTCTTATAAACAGAGATGATGGACATGGCCTGGAAGCAGGTTCAGCAGGAATGGTAATGAATGACCCTCCCTTTCTCAGTCCTGCGAGTTAAGGAAATTTGGGGAACCGCCGTCTGCTGTCCATGGGGTCACAAAGAGTGGGACACGGCTTAGTGACTGAAGAACAGCAACATCCCTGGTTTATGAGAAGTGGTACTGTGAAGGCAAAGCCACGTGGTCATTAAGACAAGTAGTGGGGAAGGTGTAAACAGAAAGTTGAGGCTATAGGAGAATTAACGTTTTTATAACAGGTTGAGAGTTCCAGAGAACTGGAGTAAAGGAGTATGTATAAATTAGACTAAAATAGATTGGGGGTGTGCATAAAGAGGACTGCTTAGAAGAACTCAGACAAATGACTCACCTGAAGCCTTTCGTCGGGGGAGTCCTTCCCTCCTGGGGTTTGCCTTGGGTCCTGGTCCAGCTCCAGTTGCCCTCATCAGATTGACAGTTGATGGTGACTAAGCAGCAGTGCTTTGCCAACTAGCCGGAAACTCCTCGAGGAAGATGTTCTTGCTCTCAATAGCCCCCCAGGCACAGGATGAGGTGAGGTTGGTGTACCTGCGTGAATGATGCAGTGATTTCAGGAGTCCCACCTTGGGTTTCTTCTCCAGTGTGATTTGGCCTGGAGGAGCCTTGTGAGGGGCACCAGTTCTCTGTGTTAAATAGTTCTTGGTGATAATTGATTTGCATTTCTGAATTGTATGGGTCCCCTTGGGAAACACCCATCAGTTGACTGTGCCTGGGTATTTTTTCGTGAAAACGGTGGTTCCCCAGTGGCGACACTTGTGTTTGATCTGTTCATGTGCCGCACCTCTTCACAGTTCTGCATTCTCTGGGGTGGGGTGCTGCTCACCTTTCTGTCTCCTGAGGTGGTTTGTGTAGTGGCCGCTGTGTTCACGAGGTGATGGGATGGGAGTTTTAAAGGCCTCTGTGCAGATAGAGCTCTCCAGCCCTGATGATGCAGTCTGCACCAACAGATTGAAATAGACCTTTTGTGGATCAGCACTGCCTACCATCCAAAACACACCAGCAAGGCAGACTTGAGGATGAATTAGCAAAGGTTCAGCAAACATGAATGATAAATGGGCCTGCTTAGAAGTCCAGCGGCTACATCAGACAAAATAAATTCATTCGTGTCGTGTGGAGCTGTGTGTTGGCTTTGAGACTCAGATAGATGATAAATAAGGGGTAGATGGAGTGTTATTTTCTTGTTTGTGATGTGCCTCCCAGGCTGGATACAGACAGAACAAAGGGGACATGGGCTCAGAGGCTGGCAGGGGTGGGATGGGTTGGAGAAGGTCAGGGTTTCTAGTTCCCACATTAAAAAATCAATGGAAACAGGTGAAAGTAACTTTAACATATTTAACCCAACTATATCTAAAATATCATTTCAATATACAATCAGTGTACAAAGTATTAATAAAATATATCACTATCTTTCTTCTCCCCAACATCTCAGTTCAGACTAGCTCCATGGCATATGTTCCGTAGACACGTGGCCCTGGGGCCACCACATTAGACAGGACAAGCTCTGTACACTTGGTGCTTCAGTCCTTGGAGGGAGGTCAGTGTGTGGGGGCGGGGGGGTCCTGAAGGAACTTCTGACCATGACAAGTGAAGACAGGAAAAGGTGCAAAGGTGTGCTGTGTACAATGGAAGCAAAGGAAAGCTTTAGCAATGGAGGATTCCCCAATGAAGTGAACTTGACATTTTCTCCCTTGGTTTCCTTCCTGCATTCCCATTTTAAAAATTGAAGTATAGTTGGTGTACAATATTATCTGAGTTACAGGTGTACTATATAGTGAGTCACAGTTGTAAAAGGTTATATACTCTATGCTTATAAAATATTGCCTGTATTCCCTATGGTGTACAATCATCCTTGTAACTTGTTTTATACACAATAGTTGGTGCTTCTTAATTGCCTTCCCCTAGCTTGCCTCTCTCCCCTTAATCACTAGTTTGTTCTCTTTATCTGCAAGTCTTTTTTTGTTAGATTCACTAGTTTGTTGTATATATATACACACACACACACACACACACATATATATATATATATTTTTTTTTTTTTCAGATTCCACGCATAAGTGATATTATGCAGTACTGGTCTTTCTCTGTCTGGCTTACTTCACCTCCACATTCCTCCGTTTTGTTGCAAACCCATATTCACATTTAGAGCAGCAATGAAGTTGTCAGGATACTTATAAGGATACTTGGTGGCATGCGACGAATTCTTTTCTGGTGCTTTTAGCCCCGGTGCAGACTGAAGTGACTTAGCAGTAGCAGCAGCAGCAGCTGCCTCACCGTTTCCCAGAGTGAGCGGATAATATCACGACAGCTGTGAGGGGGAGAGCTGGTGGAGGAAGAAGGGTGATGTCCCAGCCCCTTGACTTCAGCCTCTGCTTCTTCCAGTCTCTTGCTTTGCCCATGATGTTAAGTAACCAAGATCGACACTGATAAGGTGGTGATTGGAAAGTCACCTGTTAGTCAACAGGCCTCTCTGTTGGCAGCAAATCCATGGTACTTTTGTCCTTGTCTCATACTTAATGAAGAACTTAATGATGGACTGTAACAAAATTGGCCACCTTATTTTTAGGGTTAAATTAAGACCTGTCCACAATGCTTAATATTACAAGGTGATGGAGGGAGGAGGTAGAGGTTAAAAGAAGTATGCAAGAGATAGTCCCAATACTGACATTTTAATACCTGGAGATAGAAACAAAGTCTCTACTGTTAAAAAGGCCAGGAAGGATGCTGTCTTTCTATCCAGGCCAACATTTTCTAAATTTTTTTTTAACAGGACAAGTCATTGTGTATAGCTGCAGAAGCAACAGAAAATAGCCTCTTAGTTATCAGAGCAGCATTAGCTAAATAAAATGAGCGGACTCAATGTTTAATTTGGCCTCAACTGAAAGTCATTTGTGGAGGTGACATGCTGACTTTGTTCTTCTCAGTGTATGAACGAGAGTCGATGGCTTTTCATTAGTCCTGGTTCTCTTAGCACCTGAGTGACCTTGAGCAAAGCACACTCTCAATGTCTCAGGCTCCTTATTTGTGAAATGGGTCCCGGCTACCAGTCGCACCTACATCATAGTGTTACGATGGGAAAAGCAGGCTGAAAGTCAAGCACTGTATTGGTGTAAGTTATGAAGTGTTGAAACACGGAACAAAGTACCTGGTAAATGCCATTGTTTATTACAAAATATTTTCAAGGGTAGGAACAGCTGTGAATCAGGCATCCCAACTTAATTAGCCAAAGAATGTGTGCCTTCAGCTGCATTTTATTGATGCTGTTTGCAGATTTACTTCCTATCTAGCCTAAATATAGGTGGGATAAGTTTGTGTGGGGATGGATGATTATGTCTGGACAGCCTCACAGTGGAATCTACCTTCTGTAAATAGTATTCTCAGTACCACATACAGGCCCCTCTTTTATAGCAGCGGGAGACTAGGAAAGTGCTTTTTAAACCTGGAAATAAACATCTGGTGAATTATACTTTTTCACAATAAAGCATCCATTGAGGAAATACTAATGTTGGCAGAGCAAATCCAGTTTTTAAATATCATTCTTATGAGATATGACAACCCACTCCAGGATTCTTGCCTGAAGAATCCCACAGACAGAGGAGCCTGGGAGGCTACAGTCAATGGGGTCGAAAGACTCAGACAGGACTGAGCGACTAACACTTTCACTTTCTATAGGTAACTTGGGCAGCAGGGAAACCAGATTTCTTCAGGTCAGGTGCATATAAAAGGCTGCATGTTTCCTCCTGGCCACCTGGAGCAGTGTAGCAGGATAGTACATTTTCTGAAATCAAGCTCATTTAGGCTCAGCTCCCCTACTGCCCTGAATCAGTACCAGTTCAGTCGCTCAGTCATGTCTGACTCTTTGTGACCCCATGGACTGCAGCACACCAGGCTTCCCTGTCCATCACTAACTCCTGGAGCTTACTCAGACTCAGGTCCATTGAGTCGGTGATGCCATCCAGCCATCTCATCCTCTGTCGTCCCCTCCTCCCGCCTTCAATTTTTCCCAGCATCAGGGTCTTTTCCAGTGAGTCAGTTCTTTGCATCAGGTGGCCAAAGTATTGGAGCTTCAGCTTCAGCCCTGTAGATAGTGATAGGTGGGCCCTTCTCTTCTCAGGCCCCTGCCTTAATATCCTCTTATGCCTGTCCCAATGCCTCTTCTCCACCTCAACCCCCACCCCCTACCTGCCGAGCGGAATTGAGGGGTTAGGCAGAAGACTCCAGATTGATAACTCCTTAGCCCCCCAGAAGCCTGCCAGAAGGAGCCACAGGATAGGCAAGGATCAAGGGAATAATAATAATAAAAGCTTTGGTGTTGTGGTTACTTAATTAAAGTACCTGGGAGCTGCAGTGTGAGGGGAGGGGAGACGCCTGCCTGACACTGGGATGTCAGGGTGCAAGTTCTTTGAGGGCAGAGGCCATCTCGTTGGTCATGGTTACTTATTTCGTCACTCTATTGGACACCTGGTTTCCAGCAGATTCTTGTTGAAGGTGTGGTGTTTAAGAGGACTTCCAGCTCCAATTCCAGATATTCCATTGGTTGGTTTCTTGCTTTAAAACCTAAATGTAAGCTTAGTTTAAAAGAAAGAAACTCCAGAGCGGAGCATGTAATTTCATGTGCTATGAAGGCTTCAGGGCGTTGCTTCAGCCAGGTGCCAACATGTCCTTGGTTGATAGGAATAATCTAGCCCAGCTGTCCTTACAGATGTGGGAGGGGCTGGTGTCAGCCTGGCTCTGGAAAGCCCCTCGGGTGGGGAGGGGTGGCTCCAGCACTAACTGGTCTCCCTCCATCTGCTTGATGCTTTCCTTCCCAGTTCTGAGCTCTGCACATTTGTTCCTTTCCAGAGTATTCTCCCATCTCCCCTGGTAGGCATCTCTTCTGCTCCACTCTGGGAAGCAGTGGATCCATGTATCAGGCATGTGCATGCAGGCTAAGTCGCTTCAGTAGGGTCTGACTCTGTGCAACCCCATAGATAGCAGCCCACCAGGCTCCTCTGTCCACAGGATTCTCCAGGCAAGAACACTGGAGTGGGTATAAAGTGCTCTTAATTTTTGTTTTAATATCTGTTTAGCTGTACTGAGTCTTAGTTGCGGCACGTGCAATCTTTAAGTGGTAGCATGTGGAATCTTAATTCCCTGACCAGTCGGTCGAACTTGGGTCCCCAGCATTGGGAGCGTGGAGTCTTAGCCACTGAACCACAAGGGAAGTCCTATGCTCTTAAATTTTTAAAAATTGTTTGGATCCCTGCCTTTCCTTTAGGTAAGGAAAGGTAACATGCTGCTGGTCAAAGGGACCAGAAAACTAATTTTCAGAGCCCAGTTCTCCAGATGATGGTGTTTCCTGTGTAAGTATCTTTTTGTGGAGTATTTTGAGCCCTTTTGATGTGTAAAAATTTATTAAATAAATACACACAGAGACATGTGCAACAAGACCCTGTCTACAACAAAACCCTATATGAAGTAGGTTTGAAATGCTTTTGCATTAGTGATAGGTTCTGATTCCCTGTGGTGTGGTAAGGAAAGAATACTTCTTCTGCTACAGCTTAGTTGCATTAAGGAGTAAACAAATCTTAGAGTCTTCCATGTAAGAAAGACTACCTCGGCTTCCTTTTTGTCCGACATCTTAGCGAGGCGGCAGTGGTTGCAGCTGCTCTCCGGGCTTCGCTATGCCGCCCAAGGACGACAAGAAGAAGAAAGATGCCGGAAAATCGGCCAAGAAAGACAAAGATCCAGTGAACAAATCTGGGGGCAAGGCCAAAAAGAAGAAGTGGTCCAAAGGCAAAGTTCGGGACAAGCTCAATAACCTAGTCTTGTTTGACAAAGCAACATATGACAAACTCTGTAAAGAAGTTCCCAACTATAAGCTTATAACTCCAGCTGTGGTCTCTGAGAGACTGAAGATTCGTGGTTCCCTGGCCAGAGCAGCCCTTCAGGAACTCCTTAGTAAAGGACTTATTAAACTGGTTTCAAAGCACAGAGCTCAAGTGATTTACACCAGAAACACCAAGGGTGGAGATGCCCCAGCTGCTGGTGAAGATGCATGAACAGGTGAGCTGGTGAAGATGCATGAACAGGTCCCACCAGCTGTACATTTTGAAAAATAAAACTTTATTAAATCAAAAAAAAAAAAAGACTACCTCGTATTAGTGTTTGCATTTGGTTAGTTCTTAAAGCCCTGAGTGGTGTCCTAGCATTTGGAGTTTTTACAGAAATCGGTTCTTGGTGTAATACAAGCGCCCACTGGGGGTTGAATGCTTCCTCTGCCTTTGTGGTCAGAGGAGAAATGGGCAGAGTTGGGTGTCAGAGCAGCTCTGGGTGGACCCCTTAGCCCTGAGCGCCTCCCTGTCCTCTTCGGCTTCTGCTCAACCCTGGTCTTGACTCCAGTGAGGCAGCGGGTGTACACTGTCAAGCACCTTCTGTTCACTGTACCTTCTGAATTGGGCCATGCAGGAGGCTGATTGTTTCCATTTGTGTTTTAGATAACTAGCACACTTAAAGTACATTTTAACCTTGAATCTGTAAAATGTACCTTGAGTATGTTAAATATCATCTGGCTTCCCAGTTGGCTCAGTAGGTAAAGAATCCTCCTGCGATGCAGGAGACTGCCTGTATTGCAGGAGACTCAGGTTCAATCCCTGGCTGGGGAAGATCCCCTGAAGAAGGATATGGCAACCCACTCCAGTATTTTTGCCTGGGAAATCCCATGGACAGAGGAGCCTGGCAGGCTACAATCCATGGGGTTGCAAAGAGTCAGACACGACTGAGCGATTAAAGCACTACCAACCTTGAAAATCTTAATTTTGAGTTTCTTAAGCCTAAATGGGAAGATTTATCAATGATTCTTCCAGGATATACACTTTTTCTGGTTTTAAGCTTTGGTGGTATGATATTTTTATGAAAATTTGGCCCTTAATATTTATCATTATTATTTTGGCCACATCTCGAGGCATACAGGATCTTAATTCCCAGACCAAAGATCAAACTTGTACCGCCTGCACTGGGAACATGGAGCGTTAACCACTGGGCAGCCAGGGAAGTCTGGTCCCTAATATTTAGGCTCATCATTTTCTCCTCTCAAAAATCTAGACAAGGCCAAAGTAGCAATGGTTGCTACGGTAACTCTGGAGCAATTGAGAATGTGTACTAATGCAAAGACCAATGTACTTGAAGGGCAGATTGCTTTTAAACACAGAGGAAGAATTAGCTTTGGAATAAAGACATTCTGCTTAATCTTCATGGAAAAAGTTGATAAGGACTAGAAATACAAAAGGTCTATACTTTGAATACTTTATCATGGGAGTTTTAAGCTATCTTTTAAATAAAATAAGTCTCATACGATTACATGTCCGTCCTATACAGGAGTAGTATCAGCTTAGATTCTGCTCAGGTCTATGAAGTGTAGATTTACAACGCAGCCCAATTTATCCCTCCATCCATAGCATTTTACCCGTAAAAGATCAGCTTACCTTAGTTATATTTCAGGCTTATATCAGTATTCTGTTTTACATTGAGATAAACTCATATTTTCCCCCTGTGGCTCAGTTTTCAGAATATTAGATGCTTCTGTTTATCTTTGGCTTAGTATTGCTGAACACCTATCAAATGATTAGGTGAAAATTTCCTAAATGAATATTTGCCAGTTATCTGAAATTTTGATGTATTACTGATCTTGATAGTACAGAAGAGTATTACAAGTCAGTTTGTTTGTTTGTTTGAACAGGCATTCCCCTTACTAGAATGAATGTTATCACAGCCTTAGAAGTGACACCCATTTAAAAGAAGCTAATGATATATATGAATATCATATAAAAGATGACTGAATTTAAACTTCCTCCAAAGTAATATGCTATTTTGCCACTGTAACCATTTACAAGCTCAGTTATAAGTGATAAGTGAGCTGTTCCCTTCTGTTCATTGTTTTCCCTTCTCGTACAGGTCTCAAGCATATTTTCTATCAGGCTACTAATCATTTAACCTGAAAGCTCTCTGGAATACAAGATGTTTAATTTTTTACTTAGGCACAAGGTTTTATCTTATTGAGTGCTTACTCCATACCAAACACTGTTCTAAGCACCATGAATACAGTGGTGCTATTTTTATTCACCATGCCCAAACCAGTAATGCTGAAGAAGCTGAAGTTGAACAGTTCTATGAAGATCTACAAGACCTTTTAGAACTAACAGCCAAAAAAGATGTCCTTTTCATTATAGGGGACTGGAATGCAAAAGTGGGAAGTCAAGAAACACCTGGAGTAACAGGCAAATTTGGCCTTGGAATATGGAATGCAGCAGGGCAAAGACTAATAGAGTTTTGCCAAGAAAATGCACTGGTCATAGCAAACACCCTCTTCCAACAACACAAGAGAAGACTCTACACATGGACATCACCAGATGGTCAACACCGAAATCAGATTGATTATATTCTTTGCAGCCAAAGATGGAGAAGCTCTATACAGTCAACAAAAACAAGACCAGGAGCTGACTGTGGCTCACATCATGAACTCTTTATTGCCAAATTCAGACTCAAATTGAAAGTAGGGAAAACTGCTAGACCATTCAGGTATGACCTAAATCAAATCCCTTATGATTATACAGTGGAAGTGAGAAATAGATTTAAGGGCCTAGATCTGATAGATAGTGCCTGATGAACTATGGAATGAGGTTCGTGACATTGTACAGGAGACAGGGATCAAGACCATGCCCATGGAAAAGAAATGCAAAAAAGCAAAATGGCTGTCTGGGGAGGCCTTACAAATAGCTATGAAAAGAAGAGAGGCGAAAAGCAAAGGAGAAAAGGAAAGATGTAAGCATCTGAATGCAGAGTTCCAAAGAATAGCAAGAAGAGATAAGAAAGGTTCTTCAGCGATCAGTGCAAAGAAATAGAGGAAAAGAACAGAATGGGAACGACTAGAGATCTCTTCAAGAAAATTAGAGATACCAAGGGAACATTTCATGCAAAGATGGGCTCCCTAAAGGACAGAAATGGTATGGACCTAACAGAAGCAGAAGATAATAAGAAGAGGTGGCAAGAATACACAGAAGAACTGTACAAAAAAGATCTTCACGACCCAGATAATCATGATGATGTGATCAGTAATCTAGAGCCAGACATCTTGGAAAGTAAAGTCAAGTGGGCCTTAGAAAGCATCACTACAAACAAAGCTAGTGGAGGTGATGGAATTCCAGTTGAGCTATTTCAAATCCTGGAAGATGATGCTGTGAAAGTGCTGCACTCAATATGCCAGCAAATTTGGAAAACTCAGCAGTGGCCGCAGGACTGGAAAAGGTCAGTTTTCATTCCAATCCCAAAGAAAGGCAATGCCAAAGAATGCTCAAACTACCGCACAATTGCACTCATCTCACATGCTAGTAAAGTAATGCTCAAAATTCTCCAAGCCAGGCTTCAGCAATACGTGAACCGTGAACTCCCTGATGTTCAAGCTGGTTTTATAAAAGGCAGAGGAACCAGAGATCAAATTGCCAACATCTGCTAAATCATGGAAAAAGCAAGAGAGTTCCAGAAAAATATCTATTTCTGCTTTATTGACTATGCCAAAGCCTTTGACTGTGTGGATCACAAGAAACTGTGGAAAATTCTGAAAGAGATGGGAATACCAGACCACCTGACCTGCCTCTTGAG
Organism: Oryx dammah; assembly: GCF_014754425.2. Taxonomy (NCBI): domain Eukaryota; kingdom Metazoa; phylum Chordata; class Mammalia; order Artiodactyla; family Bovidae; genus Oryx; species Oryx dammah. The sequence continues at coordinate 1,357,771 of NW_024080603.1, read as the reverse complement.
AAACCTGTATGCAGGTCAGGAAGCAACAGTTAGAACTGGACATGGAACAACAGACTGGTTCCATATAGGAAAAGGAGTACGTCAAGGCTGTATATTGTCACCTTGCTTATTTAACTTATATGCAGAGTACATCATGAGAAACACTGGGCTGGAAGAAGCACAAGCTGGAATCAAGATTGCTGGGAGAAATATCAATAACCTCAGATATGCAGATGACACCACCCTTATGGCAGAAAGTGAAGAGGAGCTAAAAAGCCTCTTGATGAAAGTGAAAGTGGAGAGTGAAAAAGTTGGCTTAAAGCTCAACATTCAGAAAACGAAGATCATGGTATCCAGTCCCATCACTTCATGGGAAATAGATGGGGAAACAGTGAAAACAGTGTCAGACTTTATTTTTGGGGGCTCCAAAATCACTGCAGATGGTGACTGCAGCCATGAAATTAAAAGACGCTTACTCCTTGGAAGGAAAGTTATGACCAACCTAGATAGTATATTCAAAAGCAGAGACATTACTTTGCCGACTAAGGTCCGTCTAGTCAAGGCTATGGTTTTTCCAGTGGTCATGTATGGATGTGAGAGTTGGACTGTGAAGAAAGCTGAGCGCCGAAGAATTGATGCTTTTGAACTGTGGTGTTGGAGAAGACTCTTGAGAGTCCCTTGGACTGCGAGGAGATCCAACCAGTCCATTCTGAAGGAGATCAGCCCTGGGATTTCTTTGGAAGGAATGATGCTAAAGCTGAAGCTCCAGTACTTTGGCCACCTCATGCGAAGAGTTGACTCATTGGAAAAGACTCTGATGCTGGGAGGGATTGGGGGCAGGAGGAGAAGGGGACGACAGAGGATGAGATGGCTGGATGGCATCACTGACTCGATGGACGTGAGTCTGAGTGAACTCCGGGAGATGGTGATGGACAGGGAGGGCTGGCGTGCTGCGATTCATGGTGTCGCAGAGTCGGACACAACTGAGCAACTGAACTGAACTGATGACTGGTGTGTGTGTGTGTTTATATTTAGTATTGTCAGTTGGAAGACAGGGCAGTTAGTTTCAATCTAAGACAAACGTTTAACTTTTTAATATTGATGCTGCTGCTGCTAAGTCACTTCAGTCATGCCTGACTCTGTGGCCCCATAGACAGCAGCCCACCAGGCTCCCCCGTCCCTGGGATTCTCCGTCCCTGGGATTCTCCAGGCAAGAACACTGGAGTGGGTTGTCATTTCCTTCTCCAATGCATGAAAGTGAAAAGTGAAAGTAAAGTCGCTCAGTCGTGTCCGACTCTTGGCGACCCCATGGACTGCAGCCTACCAGGCTCCTCTGTCTGTGGGATTTTCCAGGCAAGAGTACTGGAGTGGGGTGCCATTGCCTTCTCCTTAATAGTGATATCATGTATTAATTAGGGCTGTCTTTTATTTATGTACTCGTGTGTGGATCTGTTGTGCGTGGGCTGTTGTAGTGTTAGAATTGCTAGCCTCCACTGCATGACAGTCTCCCACCTCCCACTTCTCCATGCCCAGCTCCAGCCCTCCACCCAGCTTTGCATGTGGCACTCAGGCAAGGCAGTGCACCTTCTGTGAAGGAATCCCACATTCTTAAACTGAACTCTGTGTAAAGATTGCAGGCTAATTGAAGGGAAATTAGGTGAAAATCCTGATTTCCTCTTCTTTGTGAGTTTGGTTGAGTTAAGCCAAGAGATAAGGAAGCAACTTAGAATGGAAGTAGGGCGTTGAGTATATTTTTACAGTAATGAACATTATGTGTTTATATGTAGTGTATACCTGTGATGGCTGGAAACCTAACAGTGATCTTGACTGGAAAATGTATCCTTGATTCTCAGTAGCATTGCGCTCATTTAAAAACTACACGGGCCAGTGCCATTCTGGGAGCATATTCCTAAATCCAACAAAGTTGCCCGAGGTACCCAACTAACGTAATTGACTGTATAGTACTGTACTGTAATGGGTTTATAATACTTTTCACATAAATAATACATTAAAAAACACAACAAAGTAAGACTTTTTAAATTTTACAATACTGAGCCTTGAAAAGCACAGTAGTACAGTACAACTCGGAGAAGGCAATGGCACCCCACTCCAGCACTCTTGC